>NW_026526810.1:74712403-74987403 GCF_024362965.1 Panthera pardus | reverse complement strand
ACCACTTAGTAGGCAGTATTTGGGCAACTTACTTAATCTCTTTAAACCTCAGTTTTGTCACATGAAAATGAGAATGATAAAAATATTTTTTAATAAAAAATTATTTTTTTAATTAAAAAATTCACTGCACGCTTAGGAGAATTAAAAGAGATAATTGTATAAAGTGCTTAGTCCAGAACTTGTACATAGAGAGAAAACAGTACTATTAGGTTTTAATAACAATATTCATCTCCTAAATGCCAAAGTCAGCAAACCCATTGTAGGGTCGAATATTTTTACCAAGTGCAGGCTGAAAAATGAAAACTGCAGAATCCATTCTCAGTGTCTCTTACACTGTGATCTTTTAAGACTTTGATCCTGCTGCCTATATCTTCGTGTAGCTAGGCTTGTCTTGATAGACTTGATGTATCTGTTCTAATGGTGATTTAATTAGTCTAACATTTATTTAAAAAAACATTTGCTTAATAAATGAATTTTCTGTCATTAGCAATAATACGTTAAGTTCCAGGCCTTCTGTTGTAAAGAGGTATGTAGATAAAATGGAGCAAAATTATGGAACTGAGACAAGCAGTGAGAGAGCAGGAGTCAGGGCAGATGTAAGCCATCGAGGGAACTGTATCCTCCAGAAAGAAGACACAGGGAAGATCACTGGGTTTCAAACAGTTGAAATGTTGCTCTGGAAAAGATACCTGTTTGTCACTGGTCCACCAAGAGTGCTTGAGTCCAATGGAGTGAAGACACAAGGAGATGGATTCCAGCTTAAAATAAGGAAACATGGGGTGCCTGGGTGGCTCAGTCGGTTGAGCATCCGACTTCGGCTCAGGTCATGATCTCACAGTTCGTGAGTTCAAACCCTGCGTCGGGCTCTGTGCTGACAGCTCAGAGCCTGGAGCCTGCTTCCTATTCTGTGTCTCCCTCTCTCTCTGCACCCCCGCCCCCCCCCCCCCCCCCCCACCGCTCATGCTCTGTCTCTCTCTCTCTGTCTCAAAAATGAATAAAACATTAAAAAAAATTTTTAAACAATAAGAAAACATTCTGATGGTCAAATCTAATCAGGGACAAAATGTGCTGTGTTTGGGACTGGAGAGTTCTCTGTCACTGATAGTGCTTTGAACCAGTGCTGACACCCAATTGGCCATGTTCTGAAACAAAGCGAACAAAGCACCAAACTGATGACTGGAGTAGGTGACTTCCAACCAATCCTGCGAGTCTGTCTCCAATTAGACTTTTCTCCCTAGATCGTAAGATACCTAAAGAAATCTCTAAGCACTAACCGAAGGACTACTGCAGGGGCACCTGGCTGGCTGAGTTGGTAGAGCGTGCGACTCTTAATCTCCAGGTCATGAGCTCAAGCCTCACGTTGGGTATAGAGATTACTTGAAAAAATAAAAATAATAATAAATAAATGAACAGTTCCTCGAGTTCCTACTAATTCTGGAAAGCTAACAAGCTTTTATCTTAAAAGTAAAACAAACAAGCAAAAAACTTAAGAGGGTAACTTGGAAAGTATCTGAACATCTAGTGCAATTATACTCTAGTGAATCAGACACAAGGGAAGTAATTAGATAGGCTCCTCTTTCTATTCCTCCGTCCTCTTATCTCCCTAACGTTTGAGGATTCCCACATTTGTCTAAATGTTGGGAGACCTGTCTAAACAGTGTGAGGAGCCCAGGCTTCGGAACCAGACAGACCTGAAAGTAACTTCGAATTCTTCCACAGACTAGCTATGTGGCCTAGAAAAAAGGAGGATTGCCTCTCTGAGCATCACTTCCTTTACCTGTAATGAAGATAAATTTTATTTCATGCAAATTAGAGATGATGATATAAAGCATTTATCATGATGCCTGGAGCAAGATATAGGGTAGGAGCCATTATAACTATTACTTCACTCATTCGACAAACATTTACTGAGAGTTATCTGTATCAGTCTTTGTGCAAGTGTATCAAGAGGTGCTGTCTAAACTTTACAGGCATATGATACACATGAAATCCACAGATATCACTACTAAAGGGGACCATGATTTGTAACTTCAGAGGATCTAGGAGATTTGTAATCACAGAAAAGTGACCTCTAGAACACCTTTGATCCACATTTTATATAGATCAGTGCCTTGAGAGGAGCTGAAACCCCTCCATCAAAAGCCTCTCTCCCCAAACATGTCTATACACACATCATCTCCCTTCACACTGAGTGCTACGTACACTGCTGGCAAATAAGAGCAAGGGTGCCGGCCGGCACTTGGAACGTTCACTCCGCAGGTGTTAGAATATCACACTGCAAAACCTCTCTGCTACTGAACGTTCTCAGTCCCATTCAGAGATGAGTCTGCTCAGCAAAGTGGGCAACATACCACTGTGACTGTACTTTCTCCATTAATTTGGGGTTCTAGGAATAGTTCTCAACATAATGGCTGGCAAAATTATGCCAGTGCCATATAAAGAAACAAAAGACATTAAAATGCAAGTTCCACATGGCTTGAGGCACTGTCGCATTCACCGTGGTGAAAAAATGGGAAAAGATCAGCAGGCAAAACGGGGTTGGTGGGAGTCCTCCCAAGGCCAAGGCAGCTCGAGAGGCTAGACCAAAGTTGCAAGTACAATGGTCGGGGGTGGGGGGTACCTATGCCTGAAGGCACAACCTGAATTCAGAGATCTGAAGAAGGGAAGAGTAATTTTCAACGTAAAATGCCTACCGTTTGTCCTAAGGGCTACGCCACAATGGATCCCTACGGTGCTGATCCCACCAGGAACCTATTTCTAGCAACCAGTCCCTAAGGTTACGAGAATTACATATGTATACATTAGGTTAGAATGACCAGTCTTCCTTGGGCAAGAATCACTTACATTACATAATACCTTACACCTTCAAACTGATCTGGATCATAGCCATGCATTTATATTAATACTTTCATTTAAAAATGAGGAAACTGAGAGTTAACACATTTACACCAAATAACTAATAAATAAGTAGAGACTGGTTTCCAGAGTAGCTCTTCCGACCTCAAGCTTAATACTTCTTTCTCCAAACAACATCCAATTTTCTGGAAAGGACTATTCCCGCCAGCAAATTCTGCTATAAAGAAGACAGACTGTCTGCAAAGCAAATAATCATCTCTAAATTATCTAATTCAGACTTCATAAGCCTCTTTTTTTCATTAGAGAAGAGGACCCTATAGAGCGAGTCCCAAGTGGACAGCTTTCAGAGCTAGGACAAACACCTAGCACAACCCTGCCCTGTCACGGAGGAAACTGAGACTCCGAAGGGTCAAGAGGCATGCCAGATTGTACCCAGACAAACAGTACTGTAGCTAGATACGGACCAGATACTGTGTGAATTCCGGGGCAGTATTCTTTACATTTGATGACACTGCCAAAAAGCCTTCGACAGAAACAAACAACTTTTCAGCACTTAAGGAACCTCAGCATCCATGTTTGCGTTTCCTGAGCACCCTCCATGGGGCCTAGCTACATTCTGCAGCATCTGTTTTGAAATGGGTAGAGGTATGTGTTCCTATCTACCAACATTTCCCTTTCTACTTTTCACTCCATCTTGAGAACAATTATGTGTCCAAGGCTCACCAGAAATAGGTACAAATCATTGAACAGTTCCAAATGGACACATTAAAATTCACCCAAATTCTAGCCCCTGATATGAGGGCCTCTGGTTTCCGTCTGATTTCTTCACAGCCCTTGTCCTGGGTGAGAAAGGACAGTAGCATACACAATGGGGATTTGGGTTTCAGGGGGTGACTGTCACGTTTCAATTATCTTATTGATTACCAGACAACTTTGACCATTGCTGATTAACCTTGCATTTGCTTAAAGAAATGCTTTAAGCAATGAAATTTTCTGGCTTACTGGAATTATTAAAGTATTAGTGGAAAGATAATATGTTGTGAGAGTTACTTAAGAATGGTTTTAACTGATGACCACTATACCTTTATGTGGGCCAATTTTTACCATATATGTTTGGCCTCAGCTTTGGCCTACATGCTAATGACTCCCAATTCTCTAGCCTCACCTCTTGTCTTAATCCCAAACCTAAGGCCTGTATATTCATCTAACTATTGGACATTTCTACTTGGAGTTTGCACTTGATCTTTTAAAAAGAAGACACCATCACCTTTCTTCACTAACTGGCTCTTATACCCCCTGCTGGAATTACCTCAGGGATCAGCCCCCCACCTTCTCCCAGGATCACATCCAGAAGTCACCCTTTATTCTTCCCTTCCTTCCTTCTCCATTTGCAGGGAGTCACCAGCCCTGTCACACTTGTCTCCTCCATCTGTCTGTAAAGTTGGTTCACACTGCTCTGTTCTTAGAGCAGGTAGGTCACCTCGTCCAGATCACTGCAGCACCCTCCTCCAAGTTACCTTGGCCTACACTCACCTACCTTCATTGCATCTGCCTCACCGGCTGAAAAGGGCTTTCTAGATACAAGACTGATCGGATCGCTGTGCTGGTTGTCTCTCCCGCATGACAGCGTGGCCTACAAGGCTCACCTTGGCCCAACCCCTGCCTGCCTCTGAAGCTTCACCCATCACCAGCCTCCCATCCTCACCCCTTTGCTCATCACTACCGCACACCCCTTGTGGCTTCCACGCCAAGCGTGTGTCTACGTGCCAATACACATGCCGTGTGCTCTCCTGCTGTGGCCTTGCCTCTTACATCCCTTGTGGACTTTCACGTGTCCGTCAGGACTACTCCAGTGCATGACTTTAACTTGGCTCGCATCCAGAAGCAAAGCACCCCTTTATCTGATACAAAATTTCCTCTAGGAAAGCTTTGGTTATTTTGGTTTTTTGTGTTCCAAAGCGTGAACTTTAGCTAAAAATAAGCTTTACATTTTAGAATTCCAATTCTAAAAATTGTTGTAAAGCCAAAAAGGCCACTGGGTATGCACAGAGAAGTGCTTCCGTGCTGATATCCTCCTAGCCCATGTCCTCTATATCTAGAACTACTCAGGAAAGGTTCACAAATGGATTAAGGCCAACCACGTCCATAGGCTATGAAGATCCATGCTCCAGGCAGCCCAGCTTCCCTCTTACGTAGCAGAGGCTCTGGAAATGAATGTTTCTTTCTGTAAGGCAATTACTCCACACAGCCTGAAGTCCTAATTACAGGCTCTTTGTTGAGCCTTACCCCAAACTATTTTTAGATGAAAAAAAAAATCCATCAACTCAGATAAGAACTGCTCATAGGACCCGTCTCTGCAGTCCCCTTGCCCAGCTGAACTAAGCTTAACAATTTTCTTGACTATAACAAAAATGAAAACCCACAAATAGAGTGGATCAGCCTCACCTACACAAGATATCGATACAACCTGGGGTAATGGTATATATCCTACTATTAGCAGAAATATTTATTTGCTGCCTGGCATGGTTAAGGGCATGTAGTATCTAGGTTTTTGATCACCTGCAAAATGAATTAAATCAATTTGTGATAGTGACAAAAAATAAAATCAGAAACATAAAGTCCTCTGAAAAGATTAACAGAAACAAAAACAGTTCATAGTAGTTCATGACTTAGAGTTTAAGATTTAAAAGTTGATGGGGTGCCTGGGTAGCTCAGTTGGTTAAGCATCTGACTTTGGCTCAGATCATGATCACACGGTCTGTGAGTTCCAGCCCCATGCCAGGCTCTGTGCTGACAGCTCAGAGCCTGGAGCCTGCTTCGGATTCTGTCTGTCTGTCTGTCTGTCTGTCTCTCTCTCTCTCTTTCTGCCCCTCCCTGGCTCACACTCTGTCAAATCTTTCTGATTTGTCTGGCAAATCTCAGAAATAAAGATTCCCATGGGGAAAAAAAAGCAATCTGTGAAGTCCTTTTCCTACTTCAGGATGACATATAGAGCCCTTGGTGATCTGGCCTCAGTCTACTGACAGCCTTAGTTATAGAGTAGTAACTAGATACCTCACCTCCTTTGCAGTGGGGTATGGCCATATGACTGTATTCTCACTAACAGAATTGGAGAGGAAGTGATGCATACCACTTCCGGGTCTAGGTCTTACATACTGCATATGGGCTCCTCCGTACTCTTTCCTTCCTTCAAGCTGTATAGGAGTAACTACAATCCAGCACTGACCATGCAGACAAGAATAACACTGAGATCAACAAAAGAAAAGTGCCCTGGACCCCTGAATGATCCTGTGGAACACAGCCAACCCTTCAACTGGACCACTCATCTTGGGCTATTAAATAAAAGAGAAAAAAAAACTTCAAAGTTCTTTCCACTACTGTATTTTATAGTCTCTTTATTGCAACCTTCTAGCCTTTACCTAACTAATAAGCACATCTATCCAACTTTTTCCACACCTCCTCATCCTTCAAAAACTAGCTCTTCTGGGGAGTGTTTCTGTGACACCCATAGCATATCTATCTCTCTTTTGAGTCACCACAGTCCTCTGTTCTCACCTTTATGACAACTCTCATCACAATTTATTTCAATGGTTTGCCTACCCTTCAGCCTCCCCTAGAAAACAAACTCTTAGAGACCCGAAGGCAAGAATTCATCACATGCTGTGTTTTGCACAATGTGTGGCACAAGTTTGCAGCTTACTGAGTTCTAAATGAATAAATGAAGTTGAAATCACACAGACTTTCCTAATGACTGAAAGTAAATAACAGTTATTGACATACACATTTGTCAATTCACAGTCAACAGTAATCATGCTGCTTAAGCATTATAAGAAATTTTTGAGTCATCTTAGGGGCATGGCCTTTCTCTCTATTAGAAATATATTTATAATGGTTGTCTCATCTAAAAATCATGGTTCAAACATATGGGAGAAATGAAGGTTTTAAAATAACTACAATGGAATGGAGGAAAGAAATGGCAAAAAATAATTTTGATAAGTTACATTAGCAGTAGGTCTTTAATGTTGATCATTTTTATTACTAAAATTAATATGGTTATCCATGGTAATGATGGCCATAATCTGGCTTCCTCCCCAACCAGTTTTTGAAGCTGATGGCAGGAATACTAACTTTACCACGGTCTGATGTCTGGCATGAATGCCAATGATACCAATATTGGCTTGATCTAAGTACTACTCTGGATTTCACTGCCTATGAAAAAATACTGCACAAAAGTCAAATACAAGAAATAGATCATGTTTGCAGACATATGAAAGAAAGGACATTGAAGATGAGGAAATCTGACTAAATACTATGAAGCAGAGGATTAGAAGATATTGCTTTGCATATGCAAATATTTTATCGGAACATTTTGTGCCTTAGAGACACATATTTATGGATTTTTTTAAGTTCCATCAGTCTGTTTTATTACAGTATGACAGCAGATTTTTAATTTTGAACTATTCTGAAATTAACTGGAAATAGACTTTTAAAATCAGTTCATGTTTAAGGATCATGTGCTACGTGAAGTGCTTCTCTTTTTTCTCCTCATTCCTGTAAGAGTTAACAGCCTTTGTCATGTTGCTCTTTTCTGTCTCAGGAAGAGAAGTAAACAGGTAAAATCACAAGTAATCTTGACACATGTATTCTATTCATTATAACAATTAAATTTACAGAGTTAGGGAAATGCTCTGGAGAATCTGCTGCCTCAAGTTTGATTTGGGTTGAAGCCAAAACATTTCAGCTTTGGTACTCAGGAGTATTATTTAGAAGATAAATTGCCTGATATCAGATTTTGGAAAAGGTAGAATTACCATCAAGTCTTGTTACACAACAATTCATTGGAGGGAACATACTCTGTATTATTCAGTTTTGCTTATCATAAAAAAGGATTACTACTAAGGAGAATTTAATTGGAATAAAATATCACTGAATTATAGTTTAGTGCAGCATTTCAATAATAAATAGACCACCTCCTTCTCCTGAAAAAAAAAGTTTTATTTTGAGGTTTTACCACACCACTGGAATGTAATATATATTTAGAAATGTGTTATCATAAATCTTTTAACACTAAAGTAGACTGTACCAACTAATAGGAGAGCTTCAGTATTGATCTCCACTTCTTTTGAATGACAAAAATGGTTTCAACTTTCAGTGTGGCAATTTCTCAAAAATAAATTTGAGTGGAGGAGATTACATTCAACTAAAACTACATTATGAAGCAGCAGCAGCAAGGTAATATAAAGTACTTTTCTTGGTTATATTAGAGATCTGTACATATTTTTCAGTTTCTTTCAAGGTCTTGATTCAACAAGATTTATTAGCACTGTCTTCTTTAAAGGAAAAAAATGGCTCTGTATAAAAGTTTGTATTTTTCTGTCTCTAGAACCCACATTTCTGTACTCCACTGTCTCAAAATAACCACTATGAATAAAAGGCTTTTCTTAACTTGGTTAAGCTGAATTACCACTGAATTCTAGCCAAGATTTACTCTTTTCATGGAAACACTCTTAATAGGAAAAGCAGACCTTCAAATTCAGACTTTAAAATTGAAATGCTGAAGTGTGATCAAGGATAATATTAATGCTGAGACCAGGTTCACAATGAGTTCAGTGAAGGGGCATGTTGGGAGAGTAAAGCTAATAATACATATAATTAAATAGGATGGGGTAGAGAACAAGAAATACGTCTCAGTTCTATTGATATTTTGGCAAAGGGTGGTTTTATTTTGGCAGGGATTTTCCACACCACTTTGAATAGATAGTGTTATGTTAAAAATATTTTCACAAAATGACGAAAAAATTCCTTACGTGCCTGGTAGGTGAGCAAGTAGGACTTGAACATATTTGTCCTTCTCATCATCGAAGGACATCACAGGTGCTTCTAAATAGACAATTCTACATCCAGGATACAAACATCCATTTCATCTCTACTCTATTTTCCTCCCATGTATGATTTCTAATTACTTAAGCAATCCATCTAGTTGGAATATCCCTATAGGTGCCAGGATGAAGCCTTAATATAACAGGAATTGTCTTGCATGGAAGGATAGTAGGAGGCCCCTGTAGCCAAAAGTTTCCGGGGACGAATGACCCAAGCTTTTCCTTTTAAAGACGTGGAAAGATATAATAGTACCTGTTCTATGTTTGTTATTTCCTTCTTTTTGGCTGATGTATTCCTCAGGTATCCTGCCACTCTTTATTTACACTTTAAAAAGCACTGTTTAATGTGCACAAGAGAAGAAAATGTGACATATTTAGAAAAGGAACATGACAGTTTGTTGAGGGCTTTCAATGTGCTAATTCAAACGATCCAAGTTACATCCTGTTGTGAAGAAATAACCATCATCACAAAATCACTGCATCTTAGAAGAACCTTAGTCGAGGTTTGGTTGTATGTCACTACGTTCATAAATATCTCCCTGCATTCAATACTCTCTGCATCGAAGTGTATATGTTCATCCATTTATAAACATAATTTGTCTTGTATATAACTGACCTGGAGCTGTCCCAAGACAGCACATTATAATCATTAGATATGTAGACAGAACAATGAACAAATCATTAGACTGTCCAGTATGTACATTTTAAAGGAATGACTTCATTTGAGCAATTAAAAACCCATGAAGAGCCTCTGATACAAGTCTCTACCTTTCAAGTTCTAACAGTGATAAAAGATCCTCACCCCCTAATGCGCCACAAGCAGCTCTGGACTAGCACTCAGCTGACTTGGTTCTAGTTCAATTCTGCTGCTCACTACCCGTGCGGCCTTGACAAACAATTTTTGTGTCTTGGTTTCCTGTTCAGGAAATTGGGGACGGTAGCAAGTCCTGGCTGCCTACCAGTGTGCTTCAAAAGGTCAGAAGCATGGGGGAAAATCACTGGAAAATCTAAGTTCTGTGCAAATGCGAAGGGTTGCTATTAGTGTTATAATTACCTAAATCTGCAACTGGAAAAGATTTTAAGGATAATCTTGTTCACTAACCACATTTTACAGAGGAGAAAACCAAAATGATGAAAGATTAGAAGACTTTGGTAAAGCACACTGTATTGGAAGTAGATTGTATTAAGAATACTACTTTATAACTCTAATGTTCTTTCCATGAGCCTACTCCACTCATGGAGTGAAGTAATAAAAGCATGTATGTGGTAATGCCTCCTTGTATGTAGATGTGGGTGTCTGTGTATGTGTGTGTGCTATGAAAGCACCACTGATGATGCAATTGCCATTATATGGACCATTCTGTGGAGAGTATGTGTCCTTTATTATGAAACAAATTTCATTTCAACAGCACTAAGCAAATACACATAAGAATGACTCATTTTATATACGATGGTTTTACAAAGTACACCAAATCCATTGTTACCCTTATTTCATACCAAGTTATTTGGAAAAATTCCAATCCTACCCAGCTTTTCATTCATCCCTTTAATGTCTAGTCTGGCAAAGCCAAGTAAAGCAATTCAGCTAATTATATATTCACTTTCTTAGCACACGTAAAAATGCCCACTATTTGCTTGATACAATAAATTCCGCCATTCAATAGCCTCCTGAAAATGGCCAAAATGCCATCATAAGATACTTCTACTTCCCCCAATTCAATCACAGAGTGATCAAATGGAGAAATATCCCTGCAGGTGACTGCCACTCCTTCCAGTAAGTCAGAATTTTAACAGCCTAAACCTGGAATTTCATTAGTAAAATCCACTTCATCAAAAAAGCAAATATTTGTCAACTAGTCATTCCTTGTGCAAGATCTTATACTCTAGTATTCAAAAATGTTTCTTTAGGAAAAAAAATAGAGCCTTCCATGGAAAAAATTAACGTATCACCAAATGGAATTCTATCGAGAAAATGAATGAAACGTATAAATATACCTTGGATGTCTTCTTTCTCTATCAGTCCGAACTCAGCCAGAGAAACGTACAGGCCTGACTCCCAGGCCCCAGGCCCCTGTGTGTACCCTGCACATGTACCGTGCCTGCTATTGAAAGTGTTTAATAATAGAGGAGCTTGTACTTTCATGTAATTCATAATTAGGAGACGACTACAGCTGCATTATTTAAAATCAAGCCTTTGTTATCAGCACCAGTTTTAGACAGAAGCTGAGAATCATTTGTGAGCTGTGGCAGACCCAGACTGTTCAAAGCAATTGCTGTTCAGCATGAAAGCTGCAATGGAGGTCACGGAACAGGTCAGGAGGAAAGATAGTGTATCGATTTCACACCAGGAATAGAGGCAAAGCGAGGGCCCACTGTTGCTGCATGTGATGTATTTCACTTCAGTTTAAGGCACATTTCATTCCAGTCCGAGAGGGGGTGGGGAGCAAAGGGCAGTGGATTTCACACTGAATCATGATGAATTCTGGACTCGTGGATTCCAGTAAATATCTTCTTCCTGGCAATAAGTATTTCTGTAGCAGAGTGAATATAATGGAAATTAGGCTTCCATTGGTAGCAAGGATGTACCTTAAAAAAAGGTAACCATGTTGTGAGAGGTTCATTTCCTCTGTTTATTAAAATGTAATAAAAGCAGACATGGATGCAAAAGCATAAGATGAATACAAGTGACAAGCTCTGCAGAATGACCTCACAACGAGCAGCATTTAGGTAGTCAAAACGATGCTACAGACCACTCCGTGAGAGAAGTCGATTAATGGAAACAAACCTCTCAAAAAAGAATTCTTGGTCATGGCCTCAAGGGTAAATCTTTGATGTCAAACACAGGATGCTGATGGCATCCTAAAATGTCACTCCATGTTCCCACGCTGCACATGGACTTTCCTTGTTCCTCACCTCTGAAAAGCCATTCATACTCAATAAGACCCAGGCATCAATGTACACCAAACTTCATCCTGCTTCAAGTTGTCCTAAGATAACTAGTAAACCGTTTCCAATAAATACCATTAATTTGCCACAACGACCCTGTATTCTGCCTTTACTGTGAGCATCAGCATTTTTCCACCTTCAACATTTAGATCATTCGGGTGAGCTTAGGAAAATAAACTAGCTGCTGGATGTTTATGATTCTAAACAACTGGAAACAGGGCATCCTTGTTATTGTCTTCTCGTTGGAGAGAACTGATTTTCCCATGTATGAACTCAACACATAGTACAGCTAACCCAGATGCAACCAGCTGGGGTGGAAAATAATTTTCTTGTAATGATAGTGGCATTATCCCTTTAAAAAATACTAACCTTGCTATGCATAGTATATACATACTATATATTATTTTTGGAACATTTGTTTTTCCTGTTTAGAAACAGGAATAAATATTTTCTCTTTTCAGGGAACCAAGATTTTATTAGAAAGAGCACAGGGACATCCTCTTAAATTATTTATATCATTTCTCTACCTAATCATTATTTCTGTTAAACTGATACCAGGCATTAATGCAGGCCTTTTCCCTGTCTCTTCTTCCTGCATGCCTCTTGTTTGTTATTTTGTAAGTGAGGATCAATTTGCTATCTGCCACAGAAATAAAGATATGGCAATTAAAGCATATATCTTGATATATTTTTTAAATCATTTCATTCATTCCCAAGCCTCCTTTAACGGGTTTAAAAACTTAAGAGGGAATTAACACACTCTGTTTCTATCCTACTAAGGAAAACTAAAAAGCTCAGATAGGGAGAAATATTAAAACAGAGAAGAGGAAGAAATAGATTCCCCACCCCACACCCCGTAGGTGAAACTGACAAATAAGAAGAAAGTACACAGGGGTAGGGGAAAGTTTGACAGAAATCAAGTGACATGTTGCTTCCCTAGACCAAATTTCCTCTAATTTGAATCCAAAGTATCAAAAAAGTCCAAACATCAAACAAAAAATTCCACATGAATTCATAAGGATAATCAATCCAATAAGTCATCTAGAAAGATCAATTCAATAGGGTAAAACGCATACAGTAAAGAGTAATACAGAAAGTTCCCGTTAAAGTGTTTCTGCAATTTGGCTTCCATGTCACCATTTTTCTGAATGGTTTCAAGGCATCAATCCAACTTTTCTAGACATTTCACAGAAACTTTTGTTATTGGAAATAGATCTTTTGAGAATCTTGAATGTATACAGTCAGATTCCTTCCTCCAACAAATATTTTGGCTAACAAAGTAATTTTCAGAAGTTTGGCAAACTCCCAACCACCAATCTTAATATACAATAATATGAATTTAGAGAGGATTCATGTTATTCCAATATGTATTCTAACTCACAAATATATTGTTAATGTTTTTGAACCTAATTGAGGTAGCTAGTTCTCATATGCATTCCTGAGATGATCATTCTTAGCTTCTGTGTTGAATTCTCCCTACTCTATATAGGCTTTCAATCAAGAACTATAGTATCAAAGTGCATTCTACATAAAAGCACAGCACTTCAATCTCCATACCAAAAACTCTCAAGCTAAAAAGATGATGTTTAGTCGGAAGTACAGTTTTAAAGTGTATCTCCAGTTCCTAAGATGGATATGGCTTTTCTGCAACACAATAATAAAGATGCCTTGAGTAAGATGCCTATGTATGTGTGTGTGCAGGTAGCCCCCGGATGGGTCTGAAATGCAAGTCAGTTGCATATTCTCATGTAATTTTTTCAGCTCAGGTACGTGAAAACGTCCATGCTCTCTGTATCCTTCAAAGATAGTCTTATCGTTAGTTATATTTGACTACAAATGAATTCTCCCTCTTCAGAGAACTGGCCCAGAACTCATGGCCCCGGAGCTCCCTATCATTACTGAAGCCATCGCTAGAAAGTTAAGTAAGGATTATAGTACCCTGCCCTCCCCATCCTCACTCTCACCTCCTAGAATTCTGACGCCTCTGCTTTCCAGAGCTCCTTATCTTGGAAGCAGACTTGGGAAAAGATGAAGAATATGGTTGTGTCATAGGCCAGGGACCTTTTCTCCCAGACATCAGTAAAGGCCAGCCAGAGAGCTATAGGTTGTGCATAAACTCCACGGATTAAAAAGGAAGTGGCTCCCAGGGCAGTTTCAAAATAAATTAGGAAAGCGTAAAGTGCTTTTGCCTTTGTTATCCTATGTCTCTGTTCTTCCTTCACACCAAGAAACTAGCCTCCCATATCACAATTCTATGAAAACCAGATATCCACAAGGAAGTGATCAAAAAGCACTGGGGACATCCACAGAGGTAAAAATGTCCTATTTACCCAAAGCCCAAGAGTGTAGGGATGCTGCTTAGGAGGGTAAGGCACAAATGGTACAAAGACAAGAGCTCGTGTCAGTGAAGTCTGTTTACCCTTAAAGCCATATTGGTAGCCCAGACAATTCTAAAATGTCCCTTGGCACTCTCTTGTGCAAAGTAATTGGAAAATGCTGCACCAACTGATAAAAAGCATTTCAAGTTTCTGCCTAATGTCTGTTTTATATTTTCAAAGCCCTGAATGGCAACAAAGATTAAAACTAGTTCTGAAATAAACAACAAATATTTATTGAGCAGCAACCATGAGGCACTCTGCTGGGACTTCAGGGGATTTGGAGACGTATAAGACCGAGCTTACAATTTAGTTGGGAAGATCAGACATGTGCACAGTGGAGGTTAAGCTCTAACACAACATGAAAATACTTGAAATGTCAAAAAATACCAGCGAGTGTTTCCATCTCAGGGTGCAAGGCTGTTATTCTCCCAAGGCAGGTTCTAGCCCCATCAAAACAGACAAAAATCTGCCTTCAGGTAATAATAACGCAGATAAAAATAAGTCAAAGAGATCACTGCCAATGTAAAAAATGTCCTCAAAAGGCCCTTGATTTTTGCTCGCCCATACAGTGAATATTATGAACGTATTAAATAGATAGTTTGGTCGGCTTCATTTATATGCAAAATTCATTAAATCATTCAGAAACTAAGACTAACTTTTCAAATGATGCTCTTTCATTAGGTGTCTGCAAAATATCAAAATAACTGATCAGTTCAGTCATTAAGTAAAAGAAATTCATCCAATCAATGTGATTGGCATTGATGAAAACACAGCAACCAGCCTGACTTTTTTTTCACTTTTCTATGAAATTGGTTTCTTATAAACTGACAGATGATCTTAAAAGGAAATAACCGCTTTAACAAAACTTTCCCAAGAAATCAGAATTGCTGAGCTAGGTTCAAAAGACAATGAGTAAAGTGTCCCAAAGTGTTGCCTATCATCGGTCCTGTGGCCTCCTTAGTCATGTTATTATCTAATCCTTGCCTTAGCTTTCTCATTCATGAAATAAAATCATTGAGTAAGATGTTTCAGAGGACCCTATAATCTGCAATTGCTCCAGAAAAAGAATATCTGGTGTACCAAATTAAATATAATTACTTTAATATTTACAGCCAGAAACTTTCTTTCAAAATATCCACATCATGCCTTGTAGTGCTTTTCACTTTCTCAAAAAAAATTAAATATATAAAATAAATGCGTATGTATTCTGTAGGCAAATACATTAACATTTTAAATGCCTAAAGTAACGGCTATTATTAGCAATTCCATAGTTTTACATATTAAAATATCATCTTTAATCTTATTTTCCAGCTGACTATATACCAAGTGTACCAACAAGCATAGACGAAGTTAATCACATTTTAGTAGAATGAACATAAAAGACTCAAGGATTTACTTACAACATTACATGGCCTTTTTTGCAATATTTAAGATAAATGTTTTTAAAATTCAAATTGGTAACCCTATTTTAGAAATACTATTGTTATTTGACTGATTTCATGTAATAGTGCATAGTATTTTCATCACTAAATTCTATAATAATGTCCTTAACATGAAAAAAGCAAATCAGAAATAAGCTTGAAGCCTCCATTAAAAATAGCTCTTCACTCAAATTAGAAGAAAATAATTCCAAAAAGCCAGCTCAAAAAGTATGATTAAAAACTGTTATATGTATTTTTCCTGAGTGACTAATTATCTGATTTATATAACCATCATTACTTCAACTTATTATACACAATTTTTGCTATTTTTTTAAATAATGTCTCCAAATATCATTGAATAAATGTGGTTGTACAGTATGTATAAGGTTCAAAAGCTAAGGGTCAGTGAATAACTGTGCCTACAATGGTAATTTGGTTTTTAATTTAAGAAACGTACTACATACTCTTAACACAATAAAGGAATGTCAATATACCAACTGTGGGGACAAAGGAATAAATATAATCAAGGCTTGACATTTGGCCAGTGTTAGAATGTGACTGAGAGGTAACTGGTATAGCTGTGGACTGTAAATATGGAAGGTACCATTATTATATGATGTATGATGGCTCTTAATGGGGCAGAGTGGTCATCAGTTAAGCAAATGAACCATTGGGCAGAGAATAGATGTGACACTGTGGGCACGATCTACTAATTTTCTAATAGGCAATGGACATTAACTGGTTCACAGATTTTAACGAGGACATATACAATATGTAGTACATATGCACGAACAAATAGGTCTACATATTTATTTGAATGAAATAAAGATATTAATATACTACAACTGATTAATTTTATTTCCACTTTCCATCGAAATGTTTTCAAATCTACACGTTTGTATACACAAAGAGATTGGGCCAAATCACCCTTAGATTTCCTATTTGATTTGACAGTATGACGTACGCATCAAGAGATTACAGATATGCTGAAACTATTTCTGGATCAAAAATGAAACAAATTATAATTTCCAGTCTGAATCACAGTTCGAACCTGGTACCAGTGAAAGTTTCTGAGTCGGTCACAAGATGAAATTGGAACTTGAGCTTGTCTTTGTTTAGGGTCCCCCCAGAAGCATAAAATGAGATAAAGATTTGTTTGGAGGTGAAGGGAATATTGGAAGGGTGTCGGGGAAGTGACAGAGGAAAGGGAGAGCGGTCAGTAAGGATACGAAATCACTATTACCACTGTGAGCCACTAGAGCTTAACCCCACCAAGGAATTCTGGGAACCAGTGTAAATTGCACCTCAAGGATCATCCCACCCACATGGTGAAGAAACCGGTGTACTTACATATTATCTCTCTCGATCATCGGACACTACGTTAATTCCCTGGCAAGGGCTTCCACAGCCAGAGAAATCCCTGGAGCGAGGATGCTGGCAACTGGAAGTCAGGTTGTCGGCACTAACGGTGTGCGTTATGGTATTCGAACGCACTCAGAAGCTCCACTTAGAAATCCACAAGACATGCTGCCACCCTAGTGGGGGCCTTCATTTCCTTTTGCCTGGAATGTTGTAGGCACTTCCTAACTGGTCTCTTCATGTACCTCCTCTCTCCACTTCAATCTCTCCTATGCACCACTGCCAAATCAATCTTTCGAAAACGTGGTTCCAATCTGCCATTGCCTTGCTCAGAACCTCCCTGGTCCTCTTTGTCTGCAGAACTAAGGCAAATGTTTCGGTCTCTCTTTTTCCAGTCACATTATATGCTATGCTCCTGGACTTACCTTATATTCTGGTCAACGTGAGTAGTCGCTACTCACCTGAATATACTTTTAGCCTTGCCTGTATCTTACTCTTCACCTGGGCAAGTCTAGACCTCATCACAGTCTTTTTCAAAAGATGACTAAGGTCATCTATGGTGGCAGATGGTAGCTACATTTATGGTAAGCATTGTATAATGTACAGACTTGTTGAATCACTATGTTTTATACCTGAGGCCAATGTAACATTGTGTGTCAACTACACTTCAATAAAAATAAATAAAGGGGCGCCTGGGTGGCTCAGTCGGTTAAGCGGCCGACTTCGGCTCAGGTCATGATCTCGCGGTCCATGAATTCGAGCCCCGCGTCGGGCTCTGTGCTGACAGCTCGGAGCCTGGAGCTTGTTTCCGATTCTGTGTCTCCCTCTCTCTGACCCTCCCCTGTTCATTCTCTGTCTCTCCCTGTCTCAAAAATAAAAAAATAAAATAAATAAAATAAAAAAAACGTTAAAAAAATAAATAAATAAATAAAAAATAAAAAGAGGAATCTCCTTCATGTGGGCTTTCCTTACACATGCCCCCTTGTGTACTTTCACAGCATCTAATTTCTTTCTCCACTGTCGAATTTACTGGGTTTGGGATTGTGTCTACTTACATGCAGTAACTGTCGTCATTCTCCCTCCACATTCTCAGCTCCATGAGATCAAGATCTTTATTGATCTTGATCTGTACCTGGTACCATCTACCTTGACCTTGACCTGGTACCATCTACCATATCTAGAGAATGCTCGGCATGCAATAAATTCTCATAAAGCATGTGTTGCTCTGGAATGATGAAAATAGGAATTGTGCCACCAAAAGAGAATTGACCCCAGAGTCTGACACCTAAGCTGCAGTCATAACCAGGCACGTGACACTGGTCTTCACTCAGCTGTTCTGCAACTCGGTTGCCTCACCCATAAAACTGGCAAACAAACTACCCTGTGCCACACATGTCCCATAACAAACTCAAGAATTAAACAAATTAATGAAGTTGGTTTGACATTTTTTTACTGACAGAACATCACCAGTTAGTGGGGTTAGCACAGTGAGGTACTGTCCTTCAGGTGGATGACAGAGATGACTACACTGGGAGTAGTTTTACTAGTAACTGTCCTGACTGTGCTTTCCTCAGCGTCGGCTCTCAAAATCAAAGCCTGCATGTAGACGTTGACTAGCTGAGGAGAGGGATCAGCCTTTGAATTTAGTTCAGAGCAGAGTGTACCAGCTTTACATGGAGACTGAATAAAGGACTCTGACCTCATTAACACCATGCTTCGGCCAACAGAGTCAAATGGGCATTTGTGTGTATGCATGTATGTGCACATACGCTTAATCATTTTCGTATGTATTTTAAAAAAGAAGAAATGTCTAAGGCCGCCCTACTTATCTACAATACATACATGGATGGTTTTCAAAGGATATGCTTGAATAAGTGTACAGATAGAATGCACGCACGTCCTCATCCTCCTCTTTTCTAAATGGCACACCCCAACTTTATAGGACACTCATACACTGGCATTGACACACCTTTTAAATATTACTAAAAGGCTGCCTTTCTACTGTGTATTAAGCAGCTGCTTGCATATGAGTATCTTGTTGTCCAGAGTGACAGCTGTATTTTCGCCTGTTTTGACATTGAGTCTGATCTGGGTGAATAGCTCATATCCATTAAAGTGCTATTACAACACTGAATGACTGCCAGAATACTTCCTGATCAATTTTAAAAGCCAGCTAGCTGTCATCATCTAATCGCAACAGCAAAAAACAAATCTTTGGGGAATAAAATGAGATTTTTAAACATTTTTAAGGCAGTGTATTAAATATAATCCCTAAAAACTGTTTGAATAAGAATAATAAGCTACAGAAATGGGAAGGTGGAAATAATATTTTCTGCACTTTGAAACCCCTTACACTTGCATATTGGCAGGCAATCTCAAACACTCCTTAAATTTACCATTTCGACAATCACTGAGTTTGAACTCCTGCCATTACATAACTTAATAAAGCAGCACTGAAAACAATCACCACAGAGTGCGATTGTGCTCACCATTAAATTTAGTTCTATAAAATTTAAGACTGAATTCAATCATCTCTCCGTCTTTGCTTCAATGGTTGAAATCCAAGTGTTCAGGTTTACTCTTTGCCTTTCTCAACAGCCAGAAAATATGCATATTTTTAAAGCTACAAGGCTGGTATTTCAGATTTGCATTTATTAAGCCTTGCCAAAGGGAGGTAGAACTCACTGAGACAGTTAAGACCACTTGAATCATCAGTTTAATTGGGGAAGTCTGATTCAAAGTTGTAATTCCACCACCATTATACTGACGGTATCAACAAATACATAATGTATAAATTGGCATAATCCATTTGGAGGGCAAATATTTAAAGGATGTCTTTTTTTCGGTACAATTAATCATCGGGGTGGTTTCTTAATGGGCAGTGCTCAGTCCTTCTCATTTTGGCGTTAGCACTATTTTCACACCATGCCTACGCCAAGTAACGCTCACTCACAGCTTGGAGTGGGCTTTCCCAGCAGCAGAAATGCAATGACCCAACTCCATTTCATCTGGAGGCTTATGGTCCTCAATTCCATCTGGGACCACAATATCAGAGAGTCCGAACCAAAGGCTAGAAATGCTACCCATCCAACCCATATTTTATACTAGGATAGTCAGTGATATACCATATTTTAAAAATCCTTCAGAATGCATGTCTCCTTAATAAAAGACAACCATTCATGGAAATACAGGGCTGGTAAAAACAATTATTCTTTATGGAGATTCAAGAGCTCTCCTGAGAAACTGGTACCTATGTAACAAACACTTTTCTCCAGAATATTAGATGATCTCCTTCACTTTTGATCAAGGTCTCCTGTCATTTTCACTTTAAAAGACTCTCTTCACCCTTCAATTCATTTTTAAATATTAAAATCGATGTTATTCTAAGAAACCGACTCTGTCATCTTCTCTGCTTAAAATGTCAATGCTCCCCCTTGCACAGTGGAGAAAGTCCAGTAACTTCACCCGGCATACCAGCATTTGAAGCACTGCTTTGCTAAGCTCTTGTTGCCCCGTCAGGCATAGCAACTCCTCCGTCTAGCCCCGTCAAACAGTTCCCTAGTCTTCTGTCTCTCCAGGCCTTTCTGCAACATGGCCTTTGCATATGTGGTACTCCCTGGCTCATATTTTCTGATCATTTCCGTGGAGTCAAACTCTTATTTCTGCAGAAGATCTCCCCCTAACCTCCTGCATGAAGTCATCTTCAATTTTCCTAGGTAAATGTATTTATTCCTTGCTTGGTGTTCCCACAGTACCTGCACACAACAACTCCAGGCCACAAGGTATAAGTGACATTTTAGTTACTTCTCTATCTATCTACCTATGTCAACTGCCAAAGATACGAGGTTCTGATGGGAACAAAATAAAACCACAGAGTCCAACCTTATCCCAAATAACGAAACTTGTCTCACATTGAAAGTTCAGCATGAAAAGAAGAAAAAAGCAGCAGCAGAATGGTATTTCTGGTAACAAGTTCACTTCTGTGTTCATTTTCTGGTTTCACTCACTTGTTCTTTTTTATTGTATTACTCCTACCAATGTGCAAGCTTCTGCCTTATAAAGTAGAATTATCAAAATCCATTTATCACAGTTTATAAATAGGGACTAGCTGGGGTCTAGTCACAAAACACACCCCAAAAACGATGAAATAAAAATGTCAATGGATTTGACGTTGAACTGCAGAAAATAGCCAATATTTTTCAAAACTACAAGTTATTCTTAAAGGCAAAACTCATGTTTCTGAGGTATAAGTGTATTTTTCCCCTTGGAGGTAAAAACTAAGTGTCAAAAAAAAAAAAAAAAAAACAAAAAAAACACTAAGATTCACTACAGAGACTGAAGCGTGACCTACATAAAGGTCCAAAGCATGAGCTACTGATGTTTACCCCTAGTAAACTTCTTAAATTTGTAAAAGAACAAGTGACATTTTATAAGCAACCAAGCATTGGCTGAAAGAAGCCTAAGCTGTATTAGATTTAAAACTCACTACCATAGATGTGATATTTTTTTTGTCTTTTATAGATTTGACTATACTTTGGACAGGACCATGTGGTATAGAAGACAAGACACAGGAAAAGGTTGTAACTGAGGTCAGCTATTTGTGCCAATCCCCATTTCCTTCATATCCAGTCCATTACTCTCAGCACAAGTTAGTTCAGCCTCCCCAAGTACTGTTAAAAATATGTATATTGCTTCTGGGAGATCTACTGCCCCTTGTAAATTCACATATTAAAGGGTAGCATAGAAGGGAAAGGAATCTGTAATAGAGTCATTTACAGCCAAGCACTAAATCATATAATACAGAAAACAAATGTAGATGGTTTGGAGGGTGGGGGTATATATATTACCTCTCTTCAATGAACATTCATAAAATAAAATGGATCTCCAAGCTGCCAAAATTAAGTGGAAGCTGGGCTACTAGAATATCAAAGACAAGGAAATAAAAAGAGAAAGAGAGAATGAGAGAAAGAGAGAGACCAACTTCACCTAATCTGAATAAGTAGTTAACCAGGTATTCAATATTTGAGAGCTTTGTAAGATAAAATTTTTTTTGACAATCCTGAAACTCATTACACCAATACATATCTCCAGGAGAGAGAGAGAGAGAGAGAGAGAGAGAGAGAGAGAGAGAGAGAGAGAAACCTACAAAAGGAAAAAAAAATCCTGGAAAATCAGGGAAAAAAATGAATACACTCCACTTCTCCAACTTTGCCAATGATTCCTATTCCTCCTGACTCGGTGCCCAAACACGTCTTTCTCTGAACTTCCTTGCTATTTTGCCAAAAGAGAAAACTTATTTTCCATCTATGTAAACTCCTAGGAGAGGAGGGAGCAGGAAGACTACACAATTCAGCCCAAGAAAAATAGAGCCCTTGTGCATATCTCCACGTGTCTGGCAGTGACCGGATCCCCTGCCAACGCTGGTGGTCTGGGCTGGAGGCTATGATCTGACCTAGGACTTAGAAGCATTTTGCTAACCTTCCTTTGCTGGGTCAACTGGAGAAAATGATACTCTTAACAGGCAGGAAGGAAGGGCATGAAGCACATCACATTTAACACCACTCCTTTCCCTGAGCTGGCAGGTCCTAGAGAGTGCCTGGAATTTAGCTGCTAAAGATTAAGCCTTGCTAGACTCTATAATGAGAGGAACAGTCTCTGTGATACAGAGGGAAAAGGGAGAAAAGTCACAGGAAAAGGATGAGAAACTCTGAGTTCTGGATTCAAGAAGCCAAATCTATTTTTATCTACATGAAATGTTAATTAACAAAATCAATCAAAAAGGTAGAAGAGAGACTAAACATATATTTAAACTGGCTGTTTAATGAATCAGTATACTATAGCTAACAGGAAGACTCTAAAGTACATGTGAGTGAACTGGAAGCAAGAGTATAAAGAAGGACAAGTTCATTGTGAGGAAGAACTAAAATGGGGACAGGTGAGATTGATTATAGATTTACATTCCTCCTTAGCTCTTCAGAAAAATGCGAAAACACAGCAAACAAAACAAAACAAACAAATACTGTGAACAGAGACGAATAAAAAAATGAAAAAAAAAATCAATTAGACCACTGTTGGCATGTAGCCTCCATTAACATACAAGTGAATTCTGCCCAAACAAGTAACATGAACAGATGTTAACTGAATAGCTACCACTGGTCAAAATTGTGTTCAAGACGATGAATACAGCAAGGACCATAGAGTCCTTGCCCTCTGAAAACTTATATGCTGGTTGCAAAGGAAGACAGTTGATTATTGTATACCTAAAACTAAGCAAGATAAGAGGCACACAGAAGCGTCAGATCTAAGCTTGAGGTGTCCGAGAAAATGTCCCAGAGAGCATCATCAAGGCCGAGACCTGACAGTTGAATAGGAGCCAGCCAAAGGACAAGCAGGAAGGAAATGCTCTCTGTTTGCATTAAATAATAGTCATCTGATACAAAACAAATTATTTTGATTTGGCATATACACCTAACCATCTAGAATCAAGACGAGAGCTGAAATCTTTTGTTTGGAGTGGACAAGAGTCTAGCCTGATATTAGCAAAGAAAGTCTTCAGTGAAGACAGGACAAAGGGTTGAAATATCTTATTTTAAATAATCAAATTCTATGTATCTTTTTTTCAGTATTTGGTCAATTTTTTGTGGAACCCACTTGGAAACTCTGAAAGAATTCACTGGTGCCTCCTAGCTTGGCAGACTCGCTCTAACCAATTTTCCTTGCAAGGAGATATCACTCAGTCATTGCCTAGACTGTATGGCTGGAAGTAAAGGAGGTTGGGCAGAAGAACTAACATTTGTTGATCACCTACTGTGTGCTTCATGCCTGATATATTACAAGTACTATATATTGAGTTCTGGCAACAACCTAGCAAGGAAGATCTTGATATTCTCATTTTTCAGATGAGAAAACAAGACTCAGAAACTTAAAGTGCTTTATTCAAGGTCTCACAAAGACCTTTATGCAAACCAGTTTAAGTGTCAAAGCCATAATCCAAAATCAGATTTGTCTGTTCCCAAAAACTTATGCTCAAAACCAATTAAGCTAACTGCGCTCTACTCTGCAAAATTTCAGTAATCACTGCAGAGGTAGCAGCCCCCTCTGTGCTCTGTCTCTTTTTTCTGCTAAGCTTCTTACTTTAAAATCTATGAAGACACATATGGTATTTTTATTAGTGGGCCTGGCAACCCATTTCAACAGAACCTTAGTAAATTTAGAAATGTATCAATAGGTTAAGAATAAAATGGTTTTGAAAGCACAGCTATAAGGTATATTTTAAAGGTAAAACTATATCTCATTTACCATTTAGATTTCAAAAACTTATTAAAAGAGTTCTGCATCCTATCATATTAAAAAGATTAATTTTCTCCACATTTTTTTCTGCTTACAAAAGTAATGCATGCTCATCATGAAGAGTTTGAAAACTACAGATAAATATAAAGCAATAAAGATCATCATAATCTCAACATTCAAAATTAGTCCATGTGAATATTTTGGTGTATTTCTATATTTCTGTGTGTGTATATATCAATACATGTGCATGTAATTTTTAACTAAGATCAAAACTGTGAATAATGTTTTGAAACTGGCTTTCTTTTTCATTTAATATTATACAATAAGTATTTCCCTACCATCTCATAGTATTCAAGAATTAGATTTTCAGTGAATGAATGATATTCTTATCCTATAGGCCTGTGCTGTCCAGTATGGTAGTCATGAACCACATGTGACTATTTAACTATAAGGACTTAAGGATGTGCTAGCATTTTGTCTTGTCTTAAAGATGTACCGAGTCACTCTCCTTCTAAAAATATGTTTTGCCTGAAATTTTTCCACATCATGAATATGTAAGAGCCAAACAGTGTCTTATTCATCTCTGCAGTTCTGCTTTAGTGTCTGACACATAGTAAGTGTTCAATAAATGTTTGCCGAATTGATCTGAACAAATGCCTGTCTGCAACTTACAGGGTAATAAAGGCCAGGCTACCCATGGTGGGTTTTCGTATAATACATAAATATATGCATAATAAACAAACAAATCTAACCTCTCAACTTTAACATAAATACTGTAAACAAACACAAAGTAATATTCAAGACAAAAAAGCTCATATGTGTCAACAATTCACATCAAGATCAGGAAAATACATCTCCCTTAAAACCCCAAAACCACTGAAGGATTTAAATGTCTAATATGAAAAGGATGTATTCCGAATATTCTTCCCATCCACTCTACCAGGGCCACACTCAGGTTATTACAAAACTACAGAATCAATCCACCTTTAGAATGCATGTTTAGAATGTAATAGGAATGACAATAATTGTTAACAGCCTACAGATCTATTTCCAGCAGCAGAAAGCATCAACATATGTATGAAAAAAGGTGATTCTGACTCAAAGTCAAATTAGGAAATAAGATACATAGAAGAAATATGGAGATTAGGTCACACCTTCCAGTGAAAAGAAATATTCATTCCAAAAGTGATGTCATGGGTCAGCTTTGAATCCAAGTGTAAGGTTAACATTTTGTCTCACTGGAAAAAAATGAATTTGACCTTGTAATATTTACATCACACAAAAACTACCCCAGACAGATTTCTTTCTGAAAGCCTTCAGATTGCTTCTTGTCAAACCGTCTGTGTCAGAGATGTGAAATGTGATCTTAACCGGTAGCCATATTTGACGGTGACAACCCAGAAGACAGGACTGAAAAGGGTTTTAGTGTGGCTTCTTTTTTTTTTTTTTTTTTTTTCGTAAACTTGTGTTTGCCACTACTTTTATTATGTGTGCCTGGAAGAGTACAGATGTCACTGAGGGCAGCTCTTGGATAGAATTGCTTCCTTTTTTACAAAATTGTTAACAGTCTTGGATTAAAAATTTAAAGGCAATAGATTCTGTTAGCACTCAGAAAAGCAGAGTCAATTCTTTACTAAAACATGGTAACTTACTGTAAAGCAACCCCAGACAAAAAAGATTTTGAGTATGACACTGGCAAATAAAATAAGCTATCATAGGAAATATATTTTGATCAACAGTAATAATAATAATAATTCTATTATATTAATTATATTAAATATATAATATATATTATATAAATAATATATATTATATAAGTGATATATTATTATATAAATAATATATATAACATATTTATTACATAAATAATATACATTAAATAATGTATTATATAAATAATCAATATATAATAAAATATATTAATTATATTATAATAATTATATATATAGATATTTTTAGGAAGAATAGCAGAGGTTTTTTAAATGTTTATTTATTTTTGAGAGAGCGAGACAGAGCATGAGCAGGGGAGGGGCAGAGAGAGGGAGACACAGAATCTGAAGCAGTCTCCAGGCTCTGAGCGTTCAGCACAGAGCCTGATGCGGGGCCTGAACTCATGAGCTGTGAGATCATGACCTGAGCCAAAGTAAGGCGGGAGCTCAACCGACTGAGCCACCCAGGTGCCCCAAAATATATTCTTTAGTCCTTTAAACACTGGTAATTATGGGAAGGAAGGCATTGCAAGGTTTATTGATATGCAGTGATTAGACTATGAAGAGCGTTTTCTTATACAAAAGTAATATTTTAAAAATCTCTAAAAATGTGATATTTCTAACAACTTTAGTGGAAATGCCTTGTAGGATATTCAAGAGGCTTATATATACTTTTGTTTCATCTTCAAAGAGTATGCTCCCATGCATTCTAGTATTTTGTACTGAATCCTAATCTCCATCTTCATTATTTTCCTATAGACGTGAGAAAATTTATGCCTTATATTTTGTAACCTAATATAAATATTCCTATTAAAGGCCAAACTATGCCTATTTTTTATTTTTTTAATGCTTATTTATTTTTGAGAGAGAAAGAGATAGAGCGCAACTGAGGGAGGGGCAGAGAGAGAGGGAGGCACAGAGTACGAAGCAGGCTCCAGGCTCCCACCTGTCAGCTCAGAGCCCAACGCCGGGCTCGAACTCACTTACCATGAGATCATGACCTGAGCCAAAGGTGAACACTTAACTGACTGAGCCACCCAGGTGTCCCCAAACTATACCTATTAAAGGTAATTCCTCTGACATGCTTAAAATTTGGCAAGTGAGCAGGAGGCTATAGAAAAGAGGCAGCTAGATAAATGAGGTAGAAAAAGTATGGGGTCAGGGTCTGACACACCCCTGGTTTGAAAGTCAGTTGAGCTTTCTGTGACTTTGGACATATTACTGAACTTCTGCAAGTCTTCATTCAGTCCTCATCAGGGCACCGGAGATGATGATACCTACCTTGATGTGTAATTTCACGGACAGCTCTTTATATGCATAAAATATGTGTTCTTAATAAGTGGTAACAACTATGGTGTATTACCCCTCCTCCTCCTATGATTCTATCATTCCTTATGACAAGAACCGAAGTGGCCAACGCATGTGATACAGTCACTGTCATAAAATACTACATTTTTTATTATACTTATTATATCAAAGAATAAATTTTGCATAAAGTCTAAAGTACTGGGGGAACTCAGAGAAGAGACAATAACATGAGACTGAAAATATCAGTGAGAACTTCAGTGAGAAAGGACACAGTCTTTGTTTTAAAAACCAGATAGGGACTGGGAAGACTGGAAGGCTGGAAGAGCGGGGGCACAGGTGTGAAAAATCCCTGAATACTAAAACCCCGTACCTATGTCTGGAGGCTGGTTTTGACCCCTTGGGCCATTTGTGACTCCTGACACACAAGAAATATACATATATGGAGAAAACCAGAGAACCACTCACTCAGGTGAGGGTAATAGTAAAAATAACTACCTCTTTCTGAGCAACTGCTCTGTGCCAATTACCCTCTGTGTCTCAATTTCCTCTTCTATAAAATGGCGGTAATAGGTTTTTTTTTTAATTGAAGTAGAATTAACAGACAATATTATATTAGATTTAGATGTACAACATATTGATTCAACAGTTCTATACGTTCCTGAGTGCTCACTACGGTAAGTGTAGTCACCATCTGTCACCATAGGATATTACTGCAATATTATTGACCAGATTCCCCATGCTGTACTTTTCATCTCCATGACTTACTTATTTTACAACTAGAGGTTTGTACCTCTTAATACTTTTTATCTGTTATATCCATCCTCGCACCCACTTCTGATCTGGCAACCATCAATTTGTTCTCTGTATTTAAGAGTCTGGTTTTTGGTTTATTTGTATCTTTCTTTGTTCACTTAATAGTTCTTAATTCAGGAAAAGCACTTAGGACATTGCCTAAGACTAGGACTAGCACTCAAACATTGGCTTTGGCTTTGGTGATGAAAACAGTAATGTAGTACCAGGCCCCATGTGATGTACTCTCCTTTCACGGCATCATCTACTCCTAACATTAACCCTGCAACTCACAGAGTGACATACTGGAGGCGGTGGGGTGGAAAGAATTGAACAGAAAAACACTGGACTTGTTAAAGTATTCACTGTGATTTGGGAATGACCACTATTTATAAAGGGTTGGTCTGGCAGGAGCAGGGTAGTTGGGAAGCACAATAGGAAGAGATTCTCATGCAGGCAATGTCGGGCTTAAGGGCACTTTCCAGGTGGTAGATGTGGGGTGGAGAGAAAATACTTCTGACCCAAAAAGGGGGGGGGGGAGCATAATTTATTGTCATTGGCCGTATAGTTCACCAACACTTATCAAGTGCTTAAAATAGGCCAAGAAGTGTGTTGGTTTTGATTCTAAGTATTTCATTTAATTATCCCAGCATTATTCTGGGGTGGGTCGTTATCATTTGCATTTTGCAGGTGAGTGAACCGAAGCTAAAATTTACATCCCATGCCCAAGGTCATACAGCTGGTCAGCAGTGGGACTAAGATTTGAACTCGGATTTGTCTGATCCAAGAACCAGCACGTGTGGCCTCTAAACTATGCCACAGCTCTCACATGGCTATGCTTAAGATGATAAATTTGCTGTCTCGTTATAAAAATTAATTGATATTGATTTTTTTTTATTCTTCAGAACGCATCTCTTTGGTATCTGAAGTTTTACTCTATACTAGATATTGTCAAGGCATATCCATTTTTAACAAAGAATGCAAATCCAATTGTCAATCGTTGATATTTTGCAAGGGATAATGTTACCGACAAGACATCTGAAAAATCTGTCAAGATATGCAAATAACATCCGTGAAGTTATTCATGAAAATCACCTTATTAATGAAAATAATGATCACTCCTTTTTTTCCTTGGGACCAGATTTGTAATCAGACAGAAGAGAGACTCGGATAAAGGAAAAGCAAAAGAAGTTTCTGTACAACAAAATGAAAAGTTAATTTCGTGAAACCAGCTGTTTTAAACAGGGTTGTTTTGAAGACATTGTTCATATCTATTCAAATAGACCCCAGCCCGACCAAAATGTTAATCTGTCACTCCTAACTGATCCTTTACAAAGCCTCAGACCACTGCTTACAAAGGGAATGCAGTTTATTACAGTTGTTGCACTCCAAATGAATATTGATTTCAATCTCAGAATTGCTACGAGAGGACTTGCATCAATTACACAGAACATCAGAGTCATAACGCAAGTCACCTAGTCCCAGTGAGGCACGCAGCAGATCAATCCCTCACTTTCACACACCTTTGAAGAGACACCAGCTACCATGAGCTTCCTTTATCTAAACCTTAAAATAAGCCATGCAGTGCAAAAGGGTGATAGAAAAGGGAACCATCCCCAGTTGTTAAAAAGCATAGGCTACCGGCTACCATCAGAAAGCCATTATAATTACTCCTTTTCAAGTGGGCTGTGTTAATACAAATACAAATGAGGGGGTAAAAAAATGAAGCCTTAATGGCAGCATTATGAGGGGAGGTTTCTCCTTTACATTATTTATTTATTCAATGGAAAATTATTTGGCAATTATGATAAAGCAACGAGACGACAATGACTTTTCTTTGAATCACTAATTACAATGCTGATTGCCTGTGGAGTGAGATGTGCAGTTATGGTCAAACAAGAACTTTCATTGTGCTGAACAGCTTGGGCTGGCCTGACACCTGGGTGGGGAGGGGAGGGTATGACTCAGGCACACTTCACTAGTAAAATCAGACTCATTTGTATTCAGCAAAATTCTAACGCAACGTTATTAATCTGGGCAAGATACTACTGCAACCAGTAATCTTAACAGATTTCTTTTTTAAAGAAGGAAAATCCAAGTTCCAAAATGAATAGCCATATGAAGTCGAAGAGTATACTTGAAACATATCAAATGGCTTTTCATGTGAAACTTATTTTTTATAAGTTTGCACTTCTTGTGTTCTTACATTTCTCTACAAGCTACCTTTATGTACACACAAACGTCAAAGAAATGTCACCTTCTTAACTCAACATAAGTGCTCTTTAAACACAGACGATTTCTCTTCAATAATGGCAGAAATGTCTTACAATTAATCGTGAAGAGGAAATTGCTTTTCTTGTAATGAATTCAGTGCTTTGAATTTTAGTAACTAAAGTTATGGTTTTCCCAATAACACTGAAATGGTCATCTTTTTCCAAAAGGAGAAATATATTTCTTATATTTGCAACTTGTTTATGTTCTAAAAAATCAATTAAATTCATAAAGTTAAAGGAGAAGATATGCCTTAAACTGGTAGCATTCATCGTTAGGAAATGCATTATTCTGAAAGATTCAATCTCTCACAGAATGATAAAATGCTGATATTGGAAGAGAATGGAGGTCATCTACCCCCCATCTAACTTGGAAATTCCCTCCACAATATCTCTCAGAGAATCCTGCCTTTGCCAAGACTTGGAGAAGAGATGTTTACCACCTCGAAATGCAGATTATCCCACTTCTGAAGGTCAGTAAAAATCTAAAGGCCAGACTGGCCTTCCTATGACTTCTACCCCTATAACCCATTCTAGAGTATCACAGAATCAATCCGTCCCTCTTCCAAGCGATCCCTTCTAAATATTTTAAGACAGCTATCATGCCTCCTTCAAAGCTTCCATTTTTCCCAACTTATTAACTCTAGGTTCTTCCAGCTAGTCCCAATGTGCCTTTGTGTCTATCCTCCACAATCTTTCCGCCTTAACACATGTTAGGAGGAAAAACAAAATAATATATACCAGATGTTGTCAAATAACCCAAGTGTAGTAGGACCAGTTTCTTTCCCATCCCTATTTCTAAAGCCACGATAGAAGCATGAACCATATTTATCTCATAGGTAACTAAAACCTCTAGGTCAATGTTATACAAATGATTTTTAACAAAAGTATAAGTTTAATGAACTTTACATCCATTGCTCTTAGATTTCATTTTCTTACTCCATTACTAACCCTGGAGAAACCCATTCCTTAAATCTCTCCAATCCTTAGTTTCCTTGTGTACAAGATGCTCAGCACAGCAAATTCTAAACACGCACTAGCTACCACTTATTAAGTATTTGTCAAGTGCCAGGTACAGTGCTAAGGGCCCTGTGTGCACCGCACACAAACAGGTAATATTGCTTCCATTGCACAAATGCAAACCAAAGGCACAGAGAAGTTCAGTAATTTGCTCAAGGTCACTCAACTAGTGACAGAGCCAGGTTTGACTTTAGGCCATCCCTACGACCATGCTATCAGTGACCATTTTTCTTTTATAACTGGTAAAGCATCAATAAATGGACCTGTGATAAAATTGTTGAATAGAACAAGATTAAAACAGTGTCTGCAAGGGTGCCTGGGTGGCTCAGTCGGTTGAGCGTCCAACTTTGGCTCAGGTCATGATCTCACGGCTTGTGAGTTCGAGCCCCGCATCGGGCTCTGTGCTGACAGCTCAGAGCCTGGAGCCTGCTTCCCATTCTGTGTCTCCCTCTCTCTCTGCCCCTAGCCCATTCTCATTCTGTCTCTGTCTCTCTCAAAAATAAATAAACATTAAAAAAATTTTTAAAAAGTGTCTATATATCAGCCTCCAGTTTGATTAATTTATCTTATGGAGACCATTTATTCAAAAATCCTCACCACACAATGTATATATCCATAAAAAGACCACAATTATGACATAAGATACACTCTCAAAGACTTACGCAAACTAAGTAAAACCACGCCTTGGGAATTTCACTCATCAACAGATTCAGTAATCATATTTTTTACGAAGAATGTGAGGTGAGCTTAGCATCCTGGCTGTCATCTAATGACTACTGTTTTTTCCCAAGTGCTGTTAACTCATCCATTTAGAAGTTCCTATCCTGGAATGGGTTTAAGTTTAGGCATCCACTTTATTCAGAATATCAGGATATTGATTCATTTCTTCCTTTCTTGGTTTTTCCAAACATTTCCAAAAGTAGTTCCACAATACCAACAGAAAATTCCTTTAATGCAACGGATGAATCTGTACCATTTTCAAACAGCTTTTAAACTAGAATCTCTACACCTACTTCAGGTTTCCAGGTTCCTTTTAGTTATGGTTGTGCTGCCATTTACACTTTGAAGAATCATTATTCTTTACAGAGAAAACAGAAATTAAAAACAATTTACTAGTGTTTCTCTTTTGTTGTCTTTTAACATTATACCATCTGTTCCAAACAACGCAAATCGGCAAATATTTACAGAGCACCTAGAATGTGCAAATATATTTGATGAGAATGAAAGGAACACAAAAATGACACAGTATACTTAAAAAATGTGGAAGGAAAGTCAGAGAGGGAGACATGGTCAAGTATAATGCAAAGAGAACTGAACACATAGGACAGCAAACAAGCTGTATGGGATCCCACAACTAAACAATGAGCTAGAACTTTTATTTTCCCTCTTTTTATGTTTCCAAACATAACTAAGTCTTTTTTCATAATCCTATATTTTACATGTGTACTTTGAAAACTCATGTGTGATATTTTTTGGGTGACCATTCTCTTCTTTGGAGTCATCTATTATTGTCAGAATGTTATTATTAGGACTTCCCATACCAATGGCTCATCTTCACTCAATCACTCTTTGATTCGTTCAATTCTTCACTAGTTACAGAAATTTACTGGGTCTACCAAATACCAGAAATTCCTTCAGTGTCCGGAGTCACTGAATCACACATATGCAATGTGAGCAGGGAGGGGCAAAGGGAGACGGATAATCCCAAGTAGGTTCTGTGCTGTCAGCGCAGAGCCCGATGCAGGACTCGATCTTACAAACTATGAGATCATGACCTGAGCCAAAATCAAGAGTCGGACACTTAACCGACCGAGCCACCCAAATGTCCCCACCTATAATGTTTTTAGATTCTTTACTATGGGTCAAGTGATGCAAGACCACCTTAATTAAAGGAACTAAAATCGTTAGATTTTCAAAGATCTGCTCCCTGAAGTCTCAGATTACCGTTCGATGTACAGTCTTCACAAGCCAATTACTCCACTGTTCCCTCAATTATTGGAGGGATTTTTTAAAAGACAAATCATATTTTTTTCAGAATCTTGGCAGATCATTTATAGAGATGAAAGTACCCAGCATGGCTATGCCCATCTCAATGGCAGTTTTATAATCTCAATAATTAAAGCAGAGTCTCTATCATCCATTTTGAAAGGTCACCAACTACTTCTAATTATTTCATCCACACCCAAATGTTTTCTATTGAAATGTATGTTTTGCTGCTTCTGGCGTTTAAAAGTAGTACTTAATAATAAGTACTATTTTCATTTTCAAAGCAATAGATGGTTACTATTGAAACATGTGAAAATAAACAAAAGCAGAAAAAAAGAATTCTTTAAAATGTTAGTGCCTGGGGGTATTTTCTTTAATATTTTTTGCTATATTTCCTCCCTGAGTATATGTAGATATGTACTAGAATGCACACATATGTGTCTATGTAGGCACATATATCTTCTGTGTGTACATGTGTGTACTGTTTGTATTACCCATGTGATAGACAGTGAATCCTCTCTGTATTATTTCTTAAATAAATCTGTTTAAATTTAAATGAAAAACATTTTTTTTAACCTGTTTCTGGCAGTGGGAAAGTCTTTCCATTGTCAGACCTTACCCTTAGACCCTGGCCCAAGATTTGTTCACAGCCTTTATGCCATAATTAATTTTCATCCTAAAAATCTATGCCCAGCATACAGATATCTGGCCATATTGACCTCATTCCCATTATCATGTCCTGCTATGGCTTCCAGAGAATTTCCAGGGTCTTCATTCACTCTTTTTCATTAATCAAATATTAATTGTATTTTTTGCTTATTTTGTTTCTTCTCTCTTTTTTTTTTTAATGTTTATTTATTTCTGAGGCAGAGAGAGACAGAGCATGAGTGGGGCAGGGTCAGAGAGAGAGGGAGACACAGAATCAGAAGCAGGCTCCAGGCTCTGAGCTGGCAGCACAGAGCCTGACGCGGGGCTCGAACTCACGGACCGTGAGATCATGACCTGAGCCGAAGTCGGACGCTCAACCGACTGAGCCACCCAGGCGCCCCTGTTTCTTCTCTCTTTACCAGCCTCAAATCTCAACGTAAAGCCCTTTGGGCCCTAACAATGAATCCCTTGTCCAGCCCATCCTTCCCAGTCCTGAAAAGTGGAAAAAGAGATAAAGATACTACCTATATTTCAAGCCTTGTAAGTCTGTTCCAGAACTCTGAAGACACATTCTCAGGCCCTTATAATCATCTCTCCTTGACATGCACTCATCAATCCCCAGCTTCAATGAGATTTAACAGACCAGCCATCAATTCTAATATTCTCAACTCCAGAATGTGATGGACCGCTGATGAAGTCATTTCAGGAGTACCTACGATCTCTTTCCACTTCTCAAGAGTGACTGTATCTGGAATCACTCTATGGGATTTCTCTGTGAACACTGCTCACTGTCCAGCACAGGACAGAGCAATGCTTCTTCAGAAGGCCCCACTTCATGGTCCAGGAGAATATCTCACATCTGCTGAACAGCTCTGAAGGGACAGAACAGTCTCCTCTCTTCTAGGGGGGGAATCAAATTTCTACACTCACCAACCTCTCGATGGTGGATTACAACTGCTCTCTGATTCTCATTTCTTCAATTTGCCCTGATCAAAAAATAATCTAAGAATAAATATTATCACCCAGATATCTAAAACACAAAATCTTTTCTCCAGAATCCAACAAGTTATTCACTAAAAAGAACAGAGATAATTTTTTATTTTAACATACTAAGCTGTGACTGTACACCAGTTAGTCATTTAATATATGTTACCTATCACATTAAAGAGACTATAGTTTTTTTTTAATTCTTTTTTTTAAAGAGAGAGAGAGAAAGTGTGTAAGCAAGAGAAGGGCAGAGGGAGAAAGAGAACCTTAAGCAAGCTGAAATCAAGAGTCAGATACTTAACTGAGTCACCCAGGTGCCTGTGAGTAGTTTATTTTAAACTGAGGATACTAATTACAAATATATCTCTATAACCTTAACAGGAACAAAAAGCAAATATATATATCTCTACAACTATTCTTTATATCTATTTTTATGAAGGTTTTTTTTTTTAGTTTATTTATCTATTTTGAGAGAGAGAGAGCACAAGCAGGGGAGGGGCAGAGAGACAGAAAGAATCCCAAGCAGGCTCAGCACTGTCAGTGCAGAGCCTGACGTGGGGCTCTATCCCATGAACTGTGAGATCAAGACCTGAGCCAAAGGCAAAAGTCAGAAGCTTCACCAACTGAGCCACCCAGGCACCCATCCATCTTTTTTTAATACGAAAATCATGATGTTATGAAACACACTCCTTAAATAACCTACTCTAGAAATAAGCAGTATTAGTCCCTCTGTCCCTTATCTATGTCTGTGCCATAAAATGTATAATCATATCCTTGCAAAAATAACATGACAATGTGCTTTTTAATATTACGCAAAAATTAACATTTTCCCTTTTTTTCCTACTATAAACAAAATTATGGGGGTATTTTTTTTAACATTTGCTTTTCTGATTTGAGTAATGGCTTACAGGAAATAAGCAGTAAGATCAACTCCACTTATCCTGTACTGAAGATGTTTCACATTGATTTTGTGTGTATGTTTCACTTGAATGTATCTAGAAAATGAAAATGGTTTTATTTCTTATTTCAGCTTTTTGTGACATCTCCATGTTATTACTACTATGACAAAAAAAAAAAAAAACAACCAAAATTATAGAAGACAGTTTGACAATAGTTATCAAAACTTAAATGCATATTCTATTTTTCTGAACTTACCCTAAGCAAATCTAGTTCTTAAAACCTTGGATTGCAAGTAACTTGTTCTGCAAGTGTTCTGCAAAATGAGCGAACATTTCTAATAAGTTTTAACTTAATAAGCAAGCAATTCTTGCCATATGAGAGGTCCATGATGCCAAAAGTCACATGATCACAACGGAGCCAATGGTTCTTGAAATTTGCTTTGATATACAAGTGCTTCAGATTACAGGCATGTTTCCAGAACAAATTATGCTCACAAACCAAGGTTTTACTGCAATTGAACAAATACACACATAAATGCAAAGAAATCCACAAAATTGTTAATAAAAACAAAATACTGAAATCAGCTTAAACACCCATTAATAAGGAACTTCTTACATAAAATACTATGCAATTAAATATGTGCAAGTATAGAAAATGATGATATGGAGTTATATTGCACATAATATATTAATTTAAAATACAGGTTAAGATCCATATGTAACAGTAAAATACAATTTTTAAAAATGTATACCTATAAATGCAATAAAAGTCTACAAATGACTACCAAAAATTTTAAATGGTTGTATTTCTGTTAGGTGAGATCACAAATAGCTTTGTCTTTATATGTCTGTGCATTGTATGGCATAGAATAAGCATGCTTTAAACCTATAATCAAAAAAGGAGGGCAGAATATAAACCCAAAATATATTCTGGGTAAAAGTACCCAGAATATAAAATCTCTAAAATCATTATCTTAAATCTAAACCAACTAAATGAGCCAAATACACATGATCCTGAATTCCATTTGAAACATTTTTTCCATGAGAATACCAAGTCTGGAGATGCCTGGGTGGCTCATTAGTTTAAGTGTCTAACTTTTGATTTTGGCTCAGGTCTTGAGTTCACAGGTTCATGAGATGGAGCCCTGCGTTGGGCTCTCCGCTGAACAGCCGGAGTCGGCTTGGGATTCTCTCCCTCTGCTCCCCCCTCCAAATGAAGAAATAAACATTAAAAAAAAGAATACCAAGTCTAGCTGACTGAAAACATTTATAAGGAACTTACTATAAACATTTAATATCTAGAGAAATATACAAGACAACCATGAGGGATAAAGAGATCCAAGTATTTATGATATAAGAGCAAATAATTCCACTTGTATAAAGAAACCATCTCATCTGATTTGCATGCACTCTTTAAGTATGGAGAATGTGACTGAAGAATATAATGCTTTTTCTAACTTCTTTTCCTCATTTTATCAGTGTAGCTAATCAGCAAGAGGACAGAAGTCCAGTGGAGTAGACTGTTAGAATCTGCCACCCCTCAAGGGTCCTGAACATTCTAAGTCAGAAAACCATTCATCCCCACCACTTTCTTGGTCTCCAAGAACAGTTAGATGGATACCATCACTTATGACTAATCAACAAGTCAAGTTCTCTCATGCTTTGCCACTATTTATGCTGATCAAAAGATATGGCTTTGAGGATGAAAATATCATACCTTTTTCCTGATAGAGTTTAGTCTGAAGATTTTCATAAGGTCTAAATCTAAAAAGTGAAACTCTCACTTAAAAGATTGATCCATATCCTCTTCTACAAAATACAATCCAAATATTTAATGTTATTTTAAAAAATTTTTTTAATGTTTATTTATTTTTGACAGAGAGAGACAGAGCATGAGTGGGGGAGGGGCAGAGAGAGAGAGGGAGACACAGAATCTGAAGCAGGCTCCAGGCTCTGAGCTGTCAGCACAGAGCCCGACACGGGGCTCGAACCCACAGACCATGAGATCATGACCTGAGCCGAAGTCAGACGCTCAACTGACTGAGCCACCCAGGTGCCCCCTAGCATTTGATGTCATTAATTCTCACTAAACTTGAGTTATATTCCACCAATAGCATGCCTTTACTGAAATAATGATGCAACATTAGAAAATAAATATTTACAGTGGGTAGCCACTAAAGGCTGTTCAATGCAAGAGGAGATCTCGGTTCTCCCCCACTGCACACTCCTACTGAAGTCACTAACTGAGGAACCTCTCAGGTGAGAAAACTCACAGTGCCTCTGCATCATCAATGACCATGATGTAATTTTCCTGGGCAGAGGCCTGGATGGTGGATGGAGATGGGATGGAAGAAAACAGGAGGGAAAAGCAGGCATGGCCCTAGGCTCCCGCCAAACCTGAGCCGCATCTCCCCTTTCTGTTGTACACACTGGGCTCCTGCATAAGTTTATTTGAAGAAATCAGCCTATATCTTGGTGTGGGCCGGTGCGGGGGGGTGGCTAGGGGGGGAAGGGGGAGAAGAAGAAAAAAAGAACAAAAAGAAAAACACTAGGGAAAAAATGCATATGACCCCAGGCCTTTCTAACCTAGAAACTTGAAGCCTTGATTCATCCCTGACATGAACCAGGAGTGAACCTTGGACAGGCTGCCTCAAGTGTCATGGCATGCAATAAAAGTAACATTAAAGTGAAGAAAAGATACCAAAAAAAGAAAACAGAAAGGAAAAAAAGAGCGCATAAATGGCCTAATTCAATTATTTTCTATGCATCAGTGGGCTACAAAGATTTAAAGACTTCTGGAAAAACAAGTAGGAAAAGGCAAACTCTGGTTTCTTGTAATTCATAGACACACACCCTCTTATATAAATTGTTCAAAGTTAGTCTGAAGGAGAACTGGCTTGCACACTTCTCCCTTTGACTCCCAACATGTTACGGGTGTTATTTCTTTTAGAAAACCACAGCCACTTAGCAAAATACAATATATACACAGTTAGATGTCAGTGAATTTAAGAGGGGCTCACATAAGCTCTCTCACTTGGTTATGACCCACATCTTCGGGGCAGTTCACCACCCTGAATGTAAATACTTTCATGCCAACCCTGCAAGATCTCCCTCATCCCCATTTAGAATATATCCACCAGAACAAACGTTGAAGCAATTATCTAGACTGCCTGTTTGATGGTAAGTGATAACAATATTTTATTTATTGGACTCTAAAATGTTATTGGGTGTTCTATGCATCCCCTCACTGTTTCATCTAATCTGCACAGTACAATTATTAGTCCCATTTTCCGATGAGGTCACTAAACCATAGGATGATCATAATAAATCTGAGGGATTGTGTTGTCCAGTACCCTTATTTTATGATGGAAGAAAGTGAGTCGGGGGCTACTCAGTGTCAAAAGCAGCGGTAGACTATGGTTGTCCTCTGCATCAGCTTGGCTTTGGAGGTTTGGAGCTTTGAAGTCAGACAAGCAGTACTTTACAGACTGGCTTCGACATTCACCAGCTAAATGTTCTTGGAGAAGTTATGTTACTCCTCTAAGCTTTGATTCCTCACCTGTGTGATGGGGGAAAAGAGTTCTATCATAGCCTTGGGCTTAGTGAGGATTAAAAAAAATGCTATGAAACACTTAGTATCTTAGTATCTTACCTGGCATAAAACTCCTGGTCAAAAATCATGATCTTAGTATTATTACTACTCTTATTAATGCCATCAATACTTCCATGGCAAGCAGCGGCAGCTTAGTGTCCTTGTTGCTGCCATCATCATCATTACCACACCGTGCTCCGATTCAGAAGAGATGCCTGAAGTCGCTCTCTGACTCAGTGTCATTGCTCACAAGCTCCCTCCTTCTTAATATATGCCTTTCTACCTCCCCTATCTATCCAAGCTTTACACTGAGGCCCAAATCAAGACACAACTCTTAAGAAGCTGGCCCTCAACCGTTCCTGCCCACATCGGTCCCCTGATCTGCTGTCTATATTACTGGATTCTCAGGTGGGTGCTTGAAACGTGATGTCTGTTGATGTTACCTACTTTTTCTTACTCCTCTGTGAGGTGGTTTGCTTCGTCAGGAAAGAGGCTGCCATTCACTTTTTTTTTTTTATATATCACCTACTTTTCTAATACAGTGAGGAGTTCATAATAGGTCTGCAACAAATACTTGCTACATTAAAAATACAGCCTCTTCTCAGCCATAAATAAGCATCTTTTTGCTTTATATCATCCATCCTGTGTCTAGGCTCACATATTATATTAGTTCACAGCAGCCACATTTTAAAACAACACGACTGTGCTAAATTGAGGTACCCTGGCATCAGATCCTCACAGATTTCAGTTGAGAAGGTGGCATGTTGCAAAATAACTGTCCCTATTAAAGCGTGACACTCCCAGAGGTGTAAATTCCTAAGGCCAGACTGACCGTAACACGGACACAGAGCTCGTAAATTGCTGACCACTCTGGTGGTCCGTCTGCTAGCTTTGCGCGGTTACCGAGTTTCTCCAATTTCATAATGTTCAAAGATCTTCTGTAGATCCAAGGCCTACGCAATAAATAAACCCATGCCCATTCCCCTGGAAGTACAATTCTTAGCCTAGCATTCATTTCCCATAGAAGCCTCAGAATTATAAAGGCTATAAATTTTATGTGCTATAATTTTAAACTTAAAAATTTTGAATTTAAAAATCCTCATTCTTTACACTGTTTTAAAACATAAATGTCCGTCTAACATTTTTTACATGCCCTTCTCTAATGTCATTTTAAAATTTGTGGTTTCATATTCTCACACCCCTAAACCCAGCTTCTCCCCAGAGGCAATCACTGTTACCGAGTTGGTATGTATTCCTCCAGAGCTTTTGTCTATAAATTGACATACATCTGTATCCAGAGAGAATGTGCAGTATCCTTTTGTGACTTGATTGTTTAGCATAAATGGGGTTATACTGCACACACCGTTCTAGAACTTGCTTTTTTATCCTTTGAGATAATGGTGTTGGGGAGAAATTTCCTTGTCAGTAAAAATACTTGTAGTTCATTCTTTTCTTAACTGTACAGATTTCCACAATTTGTTTACTCAGTTCTGTATCCATGAACATTGGGTTGTCTCCCCTTTTTGCTATTATGAATAATGTTGCAGTGATATTCCTTGCTAGTACTTATGTATTGTTCTCTGTGACATTTTATTAGAAATTATTTTAATTAAGCACACATCCTAATCATACGTCATTCCTCAATAAACGATACAATATGAGGTTTTGTTTTTGTTTTTGTTTTTTACTTACCTAGAAGAAATTTAAAATCTAGCTTTCATCTATGGTAATATTTAACTTAGTATCATATCATTACAAAAGAACAGGAGACAGTAAGCTACAGCCCATAGGCCAGTCTCATCCACGGCCTACTTTTGTAAATAAAGTTTTAATGAAACGCGGCCATGCTCATTCTCTCACATATTGTCTGTCACACACACAGTGCACTCCAACAGCAGACCTGAGTTGTCGTGACAGATGTAGAAATATTTGCTCTCTTTCCCTTTACCAAAAAGTTTGCTGACCCTTATGCTAGAACAGGAAATATCCTTCCTCTGGAAAGCTTTTTCTATTTATGCAAAGTGCAAATTAAAGGGTCAGTTTCTTGATGTTTTAAGACAATTGTAGGGGCACTTGCTACCGAAAGACATAGCCCACATCTGCTGAACAAAACAATCTCTTTTGAATTTCACAACTGAAAATATGCAATGTGAAGTCATTTCTGCTTCTGGTCCTTCAATCACTTTTGAAGATAAGGAGTAAATGAATTAAATTAGGGATTCCAATTAAAATAGCAGATGTCCCTAAGCTTGCTGATGATTTAGGTTGCCATTTTGAAGCAAAATATAAATTTTTTTAACGATTTGCCTACTATAGCCTAGTAGTATTTACTAATATTTGTGATGTGGAACAAAATTATAGAGTGAAGCTGCTAGTGATTCAAGCCAAGTGACATATGGTCCTGGGCTTCCCCATACCCTCTGGCATCTGGGGTGGTTGCATTAGGTGCTATCAATATCCTTCCCCATGCTCACATTCTGTGGCCCCTGCAATTCATACTTAAAAGGAGGTACTTATAATAGGAACTCCATAGACTTAATACTTAAAATCACTACAACATTCTCTATATTGACATAATGTATTACTCTATGTTGTTGCTGACTGTAAGATTTAGGTTACAGTTGGAAAACAGGTCCTAACAACAACAACAACAAAAAGTCTTAGTTTATTTACTCTTTGCTCACGTACAGTGAACTGGTGTTTACAAAGCTATTTACTAATAGAATCTACCACTTATTTAAACAATATGAGGAGGCCCAAAGCATGCACAGATGACTTTGCTCTTATGAGAAATAAGAATGTTTTATTTTCAACTCAAGTTTCCAGACTGTGCCATACTTCTGGAAAAAGGGAATCATGCTTTCAACCACTCTCCAGTGTTATAAACTTAGAAGTATTTTCAGTGTTCCTCATTACAAAACTTTATAGAAACTATAAAGAAGGTCCCAATAATTATACAAAGGATTGAATTCCCAGTTTGTTCTTCCCTACACAGAGAAAATAATGGAGAAATCTGTCTACGCATTCTGTTTGATCAAAACTATTAGTAATAATAATGAGTTCTCAATTATTTGCTGACTGACAGTTGGCAGACATTTTAGAGACCTCTTTTGGATGACCTGATTGCTTAGTCCCTCAGATGACCAGGTTGTGGTAGCCAAAAACTGCTCCTCCCCAGCAACCACTCAACAACAAGTCAGTACATTCATTTCTTGGTGGTACTCTTGTTGAGTAGAAAGAATAAAGAATGGGAGGGGTGTCTGGGTTGAGCATCTGGGTTCAGTCAGTTGAGCATCCAGTGTCCGACTTCAGCTCAGATCATGATCTCATGGCTCATGAGTTCAGGCCCCACATCAGGGTCTGTGCTGACAGCTCAGAGCCTGGAGCCTGTTTCAGATTCTGTGTCTCCCTCTCTCTGGCCCTCCCCTGCTCATGCTCTGTCTCTCTCTCTCTCGCTCAAAAATAAATAAACATTAAAAACTGAATGAATGAATGAATGAATGAATGAATAAAACCACTAAAAAAGCATGGGGAAAAGGGGAAATACCACACAGAGCAAACCCAGGACAATCAAGTTTACACAGGCTGTCTTGGTACAATTATTAATAACTCCCTCTTTCCCCTCCAAACATTCATGGCTAAACCATAGCCACAGTCTCCCCCAGAGTCTCTTTTTCATCTCTTTTTTTGACAGTCTCCTGATTAGGAAAATTCTGAAAGGAGAAAGAGGAAGCATAGGATTAGAAAAAACAATGGGGAAAGCTGGCAACAGCATGGCCCCTGAAATTCAGAGGGCAAGAGGAGATGAAGTAAGTAGTAAATGGTACAGGGTCGAGGGGAAGTCTGAGGTCAATGTCAACGGCTCCCCACCTTCTCAGTCAACCAGGTCACAGGGAGGGAATGACATGCTTACAAGGTTGGCTGTCTAGGCTGCAGACTTAAGTGTCAGGGCCAAGGTTTCTGTGGGAAGACTGCCCATGAGGACAGTTTATAGGAAAATGCTGGAAACACCTGATCAAAGGACTAAAGTGACTGTGAAGGCTCCCCAGTGCTATTGTGAATGCTGATGTTGGAAAAAAAAAGGGGAGAATCTCTCTGAAATCCTGAAGACCCAATAGCCAGGTCATGTTCAAGGATTGGTTGCTTTAACGATATTGAGAAGATTTCCATTGTCTTTAAAGCTAGAACAACTTCCCCTCCAACTCCAGTCTGTTGTTTCTCTTCTTTAGATTAAAAGGTTCTTTCTAGTTTCTGACACAGGTTATGTCAGAGTGAATTTCCTCTTCAGGAGTGTCTCTCCTACTTGGAAAACATTGTCTGGTAGGGGTTCCAACTTTCTCAGCATCTGGGGACCGTCCTCTCAAACCTACCTGTCATACAGATTGTCATCAGCTAAGTATTGTGCAGCTGAGGAACTGTGATGCTACATCATTCAGACTCCTGAGAAATGGCAATAGCAATACAAAAATTAGCTAACCCTTACTGAGTGTAATGTGTCAAGCTGTAAATGCTTCATATTTATTAATTCATTTAATTTTCATACAACCCTAAAACAGATGATACTATACCCATTTTACAGATTAGAAAACTGAGGTTAACTAATTTGCCCTGAGTCACATGTTAATAGGTGGTATAACTGGGATTCAAACCGAGGTAATCAGGCTCCACACCCTCCCCACTCAACTACTTGGCTACAGTAATTCTCTTACTCCAAACTCTTCTGAAATTCTGGGGTAGGCGGGCAACTTCACAAGACCACAAAATTAAACTGCCATAACCCAAAGTGACTCCAGTAAATCACATACACTATTCTTGAATTTTCTCCTTGAAAATTAAAATTAAAATGGAAGGGGAAATGCTTCGGATTTTCCCATATTCCTATAAAGCAAATCATAATCTTAAATCCTTCAACTGTTACAAAGCTTACCCTGTGTAAATCTTACTTGGATTTCTTCTAAACCAAAATAACCGCCAAAATATTCAGGGAAGAGAGCTCATGATGGTGTTATATTCCTCTCTGAAAGCTTCATTTAGACACCTACCAGAGATCCCTTCATGGACACGGAAAAATCTTAAACTGTCTCTATTTGATTGTGCTTGCCTAAGGCATTAAGTCCAATCCACCATGTCGCACCTCAGTAACTCGACACAGACTAGAAAATTCTTACAGTCAGCTTCCCCAAGGGATTTGTTAAGTTTCACATGCATTTAGTTGTGCAGTTGGCCTGCTCAAATTGATAAACTTGTAGCTAAATTCTTTCTGCAGCAATGGGCTGTTGGGCTTATTTTTTTTTTATCACCAAGAGACTAAATATTGCAAAAGAAGCTGTTACTATGCGTTAGTGTTACCCATTAGTTTTTAACATAATTGAGCTTACATTCCAATTTCTCAGTAACTGATAAGTATTTATTTTGTGGATGTGGTTGAAAAGGATTAAAAAGAGCTAATACTGAAATATATTTATAGCAAAAAGAAGGAAGGAAATTTTGATGTCTTAAATAGAGCAAAGAAATGAAACAAAAATTAGGAAAAAAATTATTATTTTTATTAGAATTCCCAAGTTGCTATAATAGATATATGCCTATACAGTTTAACTCTTGCATCTATGTTCAGTAAAGTCAATACCCCAATGCAAAATGGCTTCACTTAACAAAAACATACTAAAATTATTTGGAATGCAAACAGTCAAGTGGTAACTCAGAAAAATATGGGGTTTTTTTCTTCCAGATTTTAATTCTCTTCTTACTATGCTTCTCAACTCTCAGAGCTGAGGATCAGCGCACTTCATCTCAACTTTCACCATCATGTGGTCTTCTAACACACTGTACCAAGGTTTTCCCTACACCATCTTCTTCCTCACAGTTGAATACAAGTGAGAAAAGCCATGCACAACTTCAGTAGCATTTTGCAAATTCACTACCACGTCATGCCTGGAAACTCTGCTATTTTAGAAACATCACTTTGTGGTATAAAGTCAGCGAGTTTACTTGCATCAGTTTTAAAAGTCACCACACCAGTGCAATGTCTCTGCCATTTATCTTCTATGTACTCTATGTCTATGTTACTTATCTTCAATTAATTTGCATATTCAACAAACATACATTAAGCATCTACAATGGGCCAATTATTGTTCTATATCCCTAGAATAGACAGTGATCATACCTGCCCCCATGGGAAAAAAATGAATAAATATATGTGCACTGAAAAAAAAAATAAGATGAGGAAATGCAGGGTGACAAAAAAAAATATTTTAGATAGAGTGATCAAGAAAGCCCTCATGATAAGGTGACATTAGAGCAGAAACCAAAAGAACTTTAGGATGGGAGTCACGAATTATCTGGGTAAAGAGTATTCCAGGCAAGTGCAAAGGTCCTGAGGTAGGAACATGTAGACACAGTTGAATAAGAAAAAGGGTGGTAGAAAATGTCACCAAAGAGCGAGCAAGGGAATAAAAGCTACATGGCCTAGCAGGCCACATTAATATTACTAGAAGATTTTGAGCAAAAGAGTAACTTGCTGTGATTTTTATTTTGAAAGATTAATTGTTTCTTCATGAACAGCAGGCGAATGAAAGTGAAAGTAGAGGATGAGGCATCCAGTGGGGGAAAATAGTAGCTTAAGACAGTTTTAGTTACATTGGTGAGAAATAAGCAGATTTGGGATATATTTTGAAAGCAGAGTTGAAGAGATGAGATGAATGTGGAGTATAAAATAGATGATTCAAGAATAAAATGGACTGGGGTGCCTGGGTGGCTCAGCTGGTTAAACAGCTGACTACGGCTCAGGTCATGATCTCAAGCTCATGGGTTCGAGCCCCATGTCAGGCTCTGTGCTGAAAGCTTGGAGCCTGGAGCCTGCTTCGGAATCTGTCTCCCTATCTCTCTGCCTCTCCTCCACTCACACTCTGTCTCTCTCAAAAACAGATAAACAATGGGGCGCCTGGGTGGCGCAGTCGATTAAGTGTCCGATTTCAGCTCAGGTCACGATCTCGCGGTCCGTGAGTTCGAGCCCCGCGTCAGGCTCTGGGCTGATGGCTCGGAGCCTGGAGCCTGCTTCCGATTCTGTGTCTCCTTCTCTCTCTGCCCCTCCCCCCTTCATGCTCTGTCTCTCTCTGTCTCAAAAATAAATAAACGTCAAAAAAAATAGATAAACATTAAAAAAACTTTAAAAACAAAAGAAAGCTGATGGACTAGATGTGGGATAAAAAAACAATGTTTAAAGGTGACTCCAAGGATTCATATCTAAGCAATCTAAATTCTTACAAGTATTGAGAACATTTGTAACCCTACAGTTCATTACTACTATGTTTTCTCTTTTTCACCAGCATTAATAATAATACTAGTAATAATAACAATGATTTTAGAAAGAGGAGAAGGCAGGAGGAGGGGAGGAAGGAGAAGAAGAAGGAGAACAACAAATGATGACTGGATAAAGGAATGGCCAGATGGCCAGATATAGAATAAGGCAAGTATATTATTGTCAAATCTAAGTGATGACTATATGGATATCTACTGTAAAAGTCTTTCAACTATTCTCTAGGTTTGAAACTCTCATTAAAAATGTCGAAAAAGAGGGGCACCTGGGTGGCTCAGTCAGTTAAGCATCCGACTCTTTATTTCAGCTCAGGTCATGATCTGACAGTTTGTGAGATCGAGCCCCACATTGGGCTCCATGTTGACAGCGTGGAGCCTGCTTGGGATTCTCTCTCCTTCTTTCTCTGCCCCTGCCCCAGGCACTCACGCACTTTCTCTCTCAAAACAAATTAAAAAATTTCTTTAAAAATATTGAAAAATATACAGAATTTCCAAAATAGATTGACTTTGGAAACTTTTGCCAATGGATCTGCCCCATGAAAATGTTCTACTTATACTATATAAAAAGTTTAAATGCTTTGCACAAGGTCACAAACCCCAATGACAACAAACTCAGGACTCGATCATTGATCTCCTAATTCTACAGGCAGAGCTCTTTTAAGCATATGATCCAGACAATGTCTGCAGAACATCTGCATCTGACGCTCCTGTTGCAACTTGAAAATGAACTTGTATTAAATCAGCATCATATTCAAATTATCACTCATTCCCAATTTGTTCCCATCAGTATTCCGCTGCTATCCGATTTTTTGGGAGCCATCTTTCCTCTGCTCTCCGGGTGTCAATGAGTCCCATCACTTACATTTATGTCCTCTGTCCCACAGCTACAGTACTTACTAGGAATCTTCAGAGGTCTGCTTTGTCCAATCCTGCAGGGAACAGAGCCCTTCCATCATTTACAGGAACAATGCAGCTCTTTGCTTTAACTCTACCTCCAATATTTTGTTTTTGTCTATTTTCACCTTGACAGATCCTACATCCAACCAGAAGAATCCTCTTCCCTGAGTAACTTTTGATTCCTGTTCTCACAAGGCATCAATGGCTCCCAACTGCCTCTTGAATCAAATGAAAACGCCTATCCGAATGATTATCTTCACACCTAAGTACCTCCATCTCCATTCAATGCATTTATTCAGCAAGGAGGTATTGAGTAATCACTTTGTGCCTAGTTGTATGTTAGGCCCTGTGGGAAATTATAAGATATATGACATAATCCCTTCCCCTATGGATCTTAACAATCAATGTAGAAAGACAAAACACGCACACATTAAACATTTTTATAGCAAAACAAGGCATATGTGACGAAGGGCCCGTAGGAGTGAGTAGAACACGCAAGTCAAAGATTACTAAGAGCCAATGTGTTTGCCCAAGGCTTCACGACTTATATATGATGTGAGCTGGAGCTGGTTCCAAAAAGGTACAGAATCGCACCTTCTCCAGGGTAAGCTCATTAACTCCAGGGTGGGAATTAGCATCCCCTAAATTCAGACACTAGTGTGACCAGCCTGCCTGGAGTAGAGCCTTCTTGTGCTCAGTATTCAGAAATGAGGCTGGAAGGGAGGTAGAGGCAGGATAACAGTGATTCTTCAAGTATAACTTGGAGGAATGTGGGATTCATCCTCACACCAAAGGGAGGGGAAAAAGGATTACCAGGTGAAGAGAAAAAGATGAAAGTAATTGCTCATGTAGCAGCAACATTCAGGGTGGAATGCTAGTTCTGAAACTGCCATGCCAGTCCCATCACAAGGAGATGGGGTCTCTGACAAGAGTGTGCAGACGATGGATGAAGGAAAAAAGAACATCCTGAACAGGCACATTCTGAAGGAACACTGTTAAACATACAAAGTAAAGAAGAAAAAGAGGTTACCAGTGAGTCCAAAATATCATGCTAAGGTAATAAAAGAATGAAGACACCAACCGTGTGGTTGATTAAAAAAGAATGAATAAAAAAGCTAGGAGAGAAGGGGGTGGTGAGTTAGATAATGGCAGAGCATCTAAACTCACCAGGCAAATTCAAGAGAACAAAGTGGAGGCACCTTTGGCTCAGTTGGTTGCCTGACTTCACCTCAGGTCATGACCTCACGGCTAGTGAGTTTGAGCCCCGCGTCAGGCTCACTGCTGTCAGCGCAGAGCCCACTTCAGATCCTCTGTTACCCTTTCTCTCTGCCCACCACCCCCCCTCTGTCTCAAAAATGAATAAACATTTTTAAAAAATAAAAATAAAGACAACAAGGCAAACTTTAGATGGAAAATAAGGACATGATCTAGGTTCAGAGGACACTAGCAAAAAAATGATAGCAAAAGACTACTATGTAATTCCCCAAACTCATGCCTTTTTCCTCCTGGGCACCCACCTAGATTACCTTTCCCAGCCTTGTGCTTAGAGGTGTGGCCACATGCCTCATGCCTGCTTTCTGGTCAGCAAACTATGTGTAGGGTTACTTCCCAGCTGGGCCCACACATGCTTCCTATAGGCTCGCCTCCATTTTTTGTCCCTTTCACCACCTGAATGATGTATACCTAGAAGAAGACTCCCAGAACCTAGAATTTAGCTGAAAGGAGCCTGGAACCCTGAATAAATGCACAGAATAGAGACCCCCACACACATGCAGATTCCCACTGGATCTGATGTAAGAAGTAACCTTTGATTGCATTAAGTCACTGATATTTGGGAGTGTTTGTTACAGCAGTCAGTCTATGCTAAGGTTTTCCAAAAATAAATCTGATTCCTATAAAACCTCAGCTGTTCAAACAAACCTTACTGCCATCTACCAAAAGCCTGCCTACTCCCTCTGTTTTCATTTATTTTATTCATTTTCATTCATACTTCCTAGAATGATTTCCCCCACCCTAATCCTTGTCCTTCCTGTCCTTAATATTTTTGCCTAAGTTTTACATCCTGTATTAAAACAATTCCTGACTTACCCCAGCTGATAGTAGTCACTGCAATCATTTTCCCAACCCCACAGCACTTGTGCAAATATCTCTATCCATCTGTAACTGGTTATGACTATGTTTTTATGTTTATTTTATCTGTTATCATGTATCTCCATTTATATTTGTTCCATTAGATTATAAACTCAATATGAACAAAGATTGTGTTTCCTATTTCCTTTGTAATTTCCTACATGCCTCATATATTGCCCTACACTGTCAGTGCTTCATAAACTCAACTAATTGAAGTTCGAACTTCTACTCATATACTTGCACCAGATGTGTAACAACTCACAAAATCTGTGTCTATAACATAAATACATGCACAGTCTTGCAGTGGCACCCTCGTTTATCCAGCGTCATCAGGGAATGAGCTGGTCCACAGAGGGAAACCTAGCAGTCAAATGTAACGCAGCATGGAGGAACAGAGAGGCTAAACAACATAGCACAGTGAGCGGGCATCTGAGCCTAATGTGCTCTCTGGTAAGTCGCCATTTTTCAACAGTCATTAAAATACAGTCAATGATACTGTCGTAGTGATGTAACAGGCAGAGGGCAGCTACACTTGTGACGAACACAGCATAACGTGTAAACTTGTCAAGTCAGTAAGTTGTACACCTGAAACTCTCGTAATGTTGTGTGTCAACTATACTCAAATAAAAACATATATAGGACAATGGGGGACAAAACAAAATGAGATTCAACAAAAAAATAAGTCCTTCTCTACTACGTATTTGGGAGCAAATAAGTTCAAATTGATCAAAACTGGTTTACGCATGTCTGACCTGGACAACAACTGGTAAAAATATTTTCAGTCAGAGGCTGTTGACAGACACCATCTCTCCAGACGCCATCACCATCAGACCCTTCTGCCACAACTCACTCTTTGAAACTCAACTCTGTAATGGCACCTGTGCTGCCTCCTCTGCTCCCTGCCCCCCAGGAGACTGAGGGTCTCCCTCCTGCGTGAGACTGGGTCATTCTGTATACATGTCAATTATAGCATTCATCACTCTGGGTGGTAACTGTGGGCTCTCCTGTCTGCTTCACCCAGCCCACTGCAAACACTATGGGACAAAGGACAGAATCTTACTCCGAATCACAACCCCAGAGCCAGTGTAGAGCGTGTGGCATGCTAAGTTACATTATTCAGGATATTTTTTACTACAAGCAACAGAAACTCAATCTAAATAAGCTTAAGGAAAAAAAAGAAACCAAGGAACATAAGAATAACTGGCCTAGGAAAATACATCATTAACAGATCTTCTTCCCTCCAGTATGTAATTTTTTGAAGCACCATTAGCAAAGGTAAGAAGCTTAAAATTGTTTCTTCTCCAGAATATCAAAGAAAATAATTTTTAAATGTTTATACTATTGTGAGAGACAGAGAGAGACAGAGAGGAGAGAGCTTGAGCTGGGGACCTGCAGAGTGAGAGAGACAGAATCTCAAGCAGGTTCTGCACCATCAGCACAGAGCCCGAAGTGGGTCTCAAACCCACGAGCTTCAAGATCATGACCTGAGCCGAAATCAAGGCTTGGACGCTCAACCAACTGAGCCACCCAGGTGCCCCAAAGAAAATAATTTTTTAAACATACCTCGAATCACTAGAAATAAAAATAGTTCAGGATGGAGATTTACACTGTATAATCATTTACAAAATGCAACTATATCTGACAAGAAATATATCATTTATAATAATCCCCACCTCATTCCTCACAGTATTCCTCTTACAAATCAAGGGATAGAAGTTCAACTGGAATTTTTTAAACCATGGTCAGCAATTGAAATTTAAGAAGCAAATATTACCCTTTAAAAATAAAACCTGGGAGCCAACTTTGAGTACCTTCTGTGTTCCTTGCACTGTACTAGGCATGAAATACAAACATGAACAAATGAAGTGTCGCCTCCTAGGAGCATAGGCTAATAATAGAAAGAGGCAGGAATGCCACTAACCCAGATATTGCACGATGCAAGCTGTGATCAGGTCTTAGGACAGTAAGGAGCAGGAAGGAGAACAGTCTGGTTAAACGGCAAGAGCAGGGAATATTTCACAGAGGATATTCTGGTATTTCTGTTCTTCCTCAAAGGATGCAGTGGTGTTTTACCAGGGGAGAATAGTGTAAACCAAAGTCCAAAATGGTGACAAAACACAGTGTTCAGGGAATACCACCTAATCCCATACGGATGGGAAAGAGAATTTCAGTCTGTACATAAGGGGGAGCCAGTGAAAGTTTGTTGGGGTTTTTTGTTGTTGTTGTTGAGGTGAAATGCAAACAAAATAAAATTAATCTTTTTTTTTTTTTACTTTTTTTATGTTTATTTTTTTTGAGAGAGAGTGCAAGCGAGCATGAGCAGGAGAGGGGTAGAGACAGAGGTAGAGAGAGAGAGAATCCCAAGCGAACTCTGCACTGTCAGCCCAGAGCCTGACGTGGGGCTCGATCCCACGAACCGTGAGATCACGACCTGAGCCAAAATCAATTTGGCCGCTTAACCGACTGAACCACCCAGGCACCCCTAAAATTAATCATTTTAAAGTCAACACTTCAATAGTATTTACAAATGAGGTATGCAATCACCACCTCTATCTAGTTGCCAAATATTTTCATCACCACAAAAAGAAACCCCATACTCAGTAAGCAGCTGCTCCCCATTCCATGCTTCCCTTATGCCCGGGCCACCTACAATCCATGTTCCGTCTCTACAGATTTACCTCTTCACATAAATGGAATCATACAGTATGTGACCTTCTGTGTCTGACTTCTTTCATTTGGCACAATGTTTTTGAGCTTCATCCACATCGGTAAATGTATCATTACTTCATTCTTTTTATGGCTGAGCAATATTCCATTTTAATGCATAAACCACAATTTCCTTACCCATTTATCTGTTGATTGGCACTTAGGCCGTTTCCACCTTTTGGCTATTGCAAATACTGCTGCTAGGAACATATGTGTACTTGTAATTGTTTGTGTACCTGTTTTCAAATCTTTCCAGTAGATACCTGTAATTGCTGGGTAACTTTGTGACAAACTGCCAAACTGTTTTCCATGATGGCTGATATAATCCCATCAGTGAAAGGTTTTAAACAGGCCATGACATAGAAAAAAGGCAGTTAAGAGGCTACTCAGTTACCTAGTTGAAACATGGCAGTGCCAGAGCTAGGACCACAGTGAGGGAAACATCAGTAGACAGAATTAAGAGCAAATAGGAAGTTACATAAGGAAGAATCAATAATGTCTCTTAGGTTTCTATCTTGAGTAACTGAATGAATGGTTCAACCATTAACTAAGTTACAGAACAAGAGGGAGAAAGCCCTTAGTGAAGGCACAGAGTTGGAAGGGCTGATTTACAAGAGCCAAAGATCTACCAAAGACGTTCTAAGGGCCGTGAGGAATTCTGGTCAAATGATGATGTTGAGTTTTACTATAAGTTCAGCACTGATTAAGACAGAAGATAGATGAAGGAGATATACAGAACGAGGGAATTCCAGGAGAGATTTAGAACAAGGAGAAAAGAGGGCCAAGGAAATCAGTTTGGAGAACACATTAGAATGCAAGATGACCTAAGACTGTGAGAGTGAAAAGGAAGCAGAAGAAGAAAAACAATGGACAGCTGAAATGATAAGAGCCAAACAAGATGTAAAAGTTCCTTGTTGTTATCTACTATAGAAAGGTTAGTTCCTAGTTCATGGTTGGGTTTTTCAAGAGAGAAAATGCTCAGCAGGGTTCCTCCTATTCAGAATCATCAGGTACTGAAGGCCTCCTGTGCCTGACATATTTACGTATATCACCCTGTTGTACTCTACAGAAGCCCTGTATGGGCATTTTTGCCGATCTGTAAATAACCTGAGGCTTGAAAGGTTAAATAATTTTCCCAAAACCACACAGCTACTGTCACAACCAGGGTTTGAACCTATACTCTTTCTACTGTGCTGAGCTGCCCTGACTTCAATTTCCTCTTAAAACAGTTTTCTTTCCTTCTTGCCTTTATAACATTTTCCCAAGAGTTACTTGCTTCCTTGGTAAAATGACAATTGCTTCAAGTAGACAATCTCAATTTAAGGAACTCAAAGTGCTTAAATATTTAAAACATAAATACTAGAATGGCTACTCAACTTTTTTTTTAATTTTCAGGTCCCAATAACAAATAGTTATCTTGCAAACTTCATCAAAAAGTAGATTATTTTACATGAAATCATTGTTATTCATTTAAATTACATTTTGGGGCACTTGGTTGGCTCAGTCAGTAAAGCATGCAACTCTTGATCTCAGGGTTGTGAGTTCAAGCCCCCACATTGGGCATGGAGCCTATGAGAGAAGGAAGGAAGGAAGGAAGGAAGGAAGGAAGGAAGGAAGGAAGGAAAGAAGAAAGAAAGAAAGAAAGAAAGAAAGAAAGAAAGAAAGAAAGAAAGAAAGAAAGATGGAGGAAGGAAGAAAGGGGGAGGGAGGGAGGAAGGAAGGAAGAGGGAGGGAGGAAAGCTTTAACCAAATTACATTTATTCATGGAGGAAAAACATTTTGTTCTCTAATCCATAATTTACAAAAGTGTTGTATATTTAGTTATTGTAGTTTTGATGTATTATTTTTATCTTTTGCTAAAGGAGAGGTATGAGCAGTATTAACCAATCTTAACTCTTTGTTGACAATATATTAATTCAATTTCCTGGGAGTCAGTTTACAAGAATCTATTGTAAAAGATGAACAGCAAAGTGTCATGAAATCCCAATATACACTTTTCCTCAATACTGTGCATTCGAATACAAATATAAGTACTTCAAATACAAATATTAGTACTTGCATATTCATGGTGTTCATGGAACCCATAGTATCATATTTCAAACAAAATAATAACTAACTACCTCAGTCCATCACCCATACCTCCTCCCACCCCCAACCCCCACCCCCACAGCGAGGACACCCAGTGTCTCTATCATCTCTTTAACTTAGAAAACTCAAAGGAGGGTATCTCTGCAAACTTGCTGGTTCCCTTTCCCTGGGGCAGAAGGTAATTAATTTGACTTAAAACTCCTCCTCTTCAAATTCCTTCTGCGCTCTGATAACCTAAGATCCTGTTTATGTAAACAAAAGTGCTTAATTAAACAGAGTATCTGATAATATCAGAAAGAACTAAAAAAGAGTCTCATGCCACCATTTTACTAATCAAAATTTGACTATATCTATGAAGCCGTGAAGATACATCAGTCTTTAAAAAGGTAACAATATTTAATTTTCTAATGCTTTTATTTCTTTTTTGAAAAACTAACTTCATCCTCATTCAAAACTGAAATCAAGTTCATCGAAAATTAATTGGAGAGAATAATTATTTTACAGTGGGAGATAAAGACCACAAACTGCCAGTGAAGTGCAGCACTTCCGCCTGTCAAGTGGAAAAGAACCCATTGTTGAATGAATAAAAAGTGAAAATTGGCTAATAAATGGAACTTTTGTCATATGTGCTATTGTTATCAAATTCACTGGCCAGTTCTAGGTCCACTATCATCTTTCCCTTTTGTGCATTTGCTTATAATTTCCTCTAATATTTCTTATCCTCTAGATCTCCTGACCCTACACAAAATGGGGACGTTGACTGTGTTTGATTACATTTTCCTCTAGAGTTTCTCACCCCCTTGCATTCCCTGACCCTACTCTTGAGCCACCTCCTTCAAAGTTTGTTGTTTGTTTGTTTGTTTTTTTTAATTTCCTTTGGAGTCTCTCCGTTCTTACTACTGGCAAACCTCTAAGAGCAGTCACTCACTAAGCTACATCCACATCCCTATCCTCTCACACAATTCATGAGCAACATAGTCCCAAGGGAATCATTTTTCTTTGCCAAATTATCTCCGTATCTCAGTCTACCTATGTTGATCATCGATACTGCCATTCTTCTAGTCACGCAAAACTTTGGAGTCATCTTTGCCTCATCCTTCTTCACCCTGAATTTAACCATGACATTATGGAGATTTCATATAATTTTTCTCAATAAAGAGAACTCATTAATGTCTAGTGCCTTTATTTGAAGGTATAAAATAACTTGTATCTTGATACTGGGCTCAGAAAATGCGGTCCCCACACTCTCTGACTCCCTACTTTCTCCTGTACTTCTAAAACAACAATAACCACAGCAACTCACCTGCCAGACAGCCTCGTGTCAGGCTCTGTGACAGATGTGGCTCCAAGGCCAGCGACAGGCAGTGAGTCAGCCTTTGCTGACTATGTTCTAGACAATGCCTGTACCTGGTGGCTAATCAGTGGCACTGTCTAAACATCTGGAAATTAACGTGATCTACGAAACCTCTACCATAGTAACTAATAAATGAGAACAACAACAAAAAAAGCAAAGTCACTATAAAGAAACAGAATGACTTCTAATCAAGATGTGATTATGACCTGATGACCTAAAGAAAGAATATGACACTCGGAAAGGGATGCCTTAAGCACAGACACTACTTAGAACATGAGAGCAACAGAGGCAAATGCCAAGTGTGCCCTTCCACATGCTATCCATGAAGGAGCTGCCTCAGTTAACAGGCTTTGAAGAGTCCTGTCCCCCTGCCCATCTATAGCCAGCAGGCAGCACCAGGCTGTTAGTCTGACCCATCCTACTACCCCATTCTGATTCCATGCCCACCAGGCCCCTTCTCAGTGGGATCTGCTCTCCCTGTCAGAAAAGAATGTCAGGGTCTTGCTAAGACAAGCATTCCATCTGTGTGATTGTATGTCTCATTGTAAATGAATAATTCGGCGTTCTGGCTTTATTAGCCTCATGAATGTGGTTAATCTGAGTCCACACGGAAGAGCTGGACCTGCCCTCTAAGTGCTGACAATATCAGACTTCCACACTGGCTAAACTTGTGTGACAGACCTTGTGCCACTGATCAACCACCGAGGCAATGAACGTCTTACTGTGAGGCTCAAAGGGAGACACAAAAGTAAGTATTTTTTAACTAACCCTGAATGATATTTTGTAATGTTGAATATAAGAGATAGCACTTACAATTCAATCAAATTGCTTTGAACTAGTCATGGGTTATGATCTGAATGATGCAAATTAAGAGATGAAAAGTAATTATCATCGAAATTTTTTGTCATGTAGTCATTAAATGAATGATGTGTGTTATTTTATGGAGGGCCACGGGGAAGAATTCTACTCACATTCAGTCTCTACTGCCCTTGCAAAAATATAAATCAGTACCTCGTACAGCTTCAAAGGGCAATGCTACAGGTGTTGTTGAAAACTTATGGCAGACGGACAGATGGCTAGAAACCAAACCTATGTTTGTGAAACCTAAGGATCTTGATTCTCCCAGAGGGAAAGCCTCCAAGGTAGTCTCAGAAAGGTAATTTACCCCTGGTGTCCAGATTATTTCTTACGTGGGCCTTGATTCCTCTAGAATTACAGCCCCATTAATCAGGCTGGCTTTCCAGGGCAAACATGAAGAATATCAATCCTTATCACAAAATGATCACAAATATACCTCTACAGGACCATTTATGACCATCCTGTTCCCTCTCACTGATCCTGACAAGCCTCCAGTATTAAATCTCACCAAGAACAAATCTTGAACCCAAATGGATTAATCCTCCAACAACTTACAAAAAAACTACACTCCTCTGTAGTTTTCGAGTGTTTTATCGGTCACTTCTCAAGTTTATTCTTCTTACCTACTGGGTTCACCCACAAGTTGCCTTCCATTGTAATTAAGAAATGTAAGAAACCAGGCAATCAGGGAAGAGCAAAATGGCAGCAGTGAGACTAATCAACTTTAAGTGAAGGGTTATGTATGGTCACAGTAACCTATTTGGAAATGTGTATGCAACAAAAAAAATTGTTTTGGTTACTTCTCCTTTTGCTTTTATAATAATTAGAATGCTTTCTATTGTGCTGTATGGTTTTAAAATAATTACAGCAAGTCAATAATAGTCATTTAAAATGTAATGAATTGATGACTAATCTACACATCCTTTCAGTCATTCAACAAGCATTCACTTATCAAATACATTCAATTATTTTCGTAGTCTGGATTGTCTGCAAATATTTGAGTTTCTGCCATTTCACTTTTTAATGGAAATCCTCCATCGCAAAACGTCCAAAAAGGACTCATCATCTTCTGACACAAAAGATGATCCTTTCCCTACATTCCCTGTTTCAGGGAATAAGAACACAATCTCATGACTCAGAAAGCTTTGCTTATCGTGACTCTCCTTCTCCCTCACTCCTCACATCTATCCAGCAATTAATTTCTACAGCTTCTGCCTCCCATAAGTTATTAAGCCCATCCCTATTCACACAGCTTTGATCAGGATGCCATCTCTTGCTGGGAGGACCACATCGCCTCACACTAGCACCTCTTTCCTCTGGTCTCACCTCCCTCCTCTCTCCTCCACATCACCACCAGAGCTAGTCTTCTAAAATGCACGTCTAACCAGCTCACTCTCAAGCTTACCCTTTGCAGCTTTCTGTTTAATTCAAACCACGGGCACTGTGATAGGAAATATAAAGTTCAAAATTCATTGCACAAAATACAGATTTTAATGATTTCCCAAACTAGAGCTTTCTAGCCTTGTTTCCTGTCCTATCACCAAATGTGACCAGTCACAACAGCCTACGTAGATTTCCCTATGGCTTTTCTGCCCCTGTGCCTAGAACGTCCTTCTCCATTTTATCTACTTGCCTAGTTCTTATCCTTCAAGATTTGAAGGGTTTCCATGCTCTTGACATCCACTCCTGAGCCTCTACCATGGGTCTGGTGTCCCAATTCTATGGTACCAGAACGTTCCATACCTCCCTCTTTCACAGCATACAACAGCTGTAACTGATGCTTTGCACACGTCTGCCTCCACTCCTGCCACTCTTCACAGGGGACTGGAGGACCCCATGATAGACAGCAACCTCCGGGGTCCTCATAAGAAAGATATTATATAAAATTTTCTCATTCTTCTCATATAGTACCAGACCAGTCAAAAGCCTGAATCCTAAATCGGTGTGTGGGGTAGTCAGGTTGTTATCCATTATTATATCTTAATCACTGTTAACATATCAATGTGTCTGTTTCTATACTACTGACATAAACCAGAAGGAATTACCTTTTTCAACTTTTTTTTAACTGAGAAGATGAAAGATTAAAAGAAAGCTATCTTATTGACTCCTTTCTTTGACAACGGTCTGCTATGGGCACATGGAAAAGGCAGCCTTATAGAATTTTAAAAAATCATTTTTTCAGTTACATGATCACCAGATTAACTAAGCCAAATGCTCAGCTAGGAATTTTTTTCTGTTGCCCAAATTATCCTGAATGCTATAAAATCTTCACATGGTTTATAATGTACCTACAAAAACTGCAAGTACAGTTGAACACTTGAGCAACACAAAAGTGGGGATGCCGAGCCCCACTGTTAGAAACCTGAGTATAGCTTTTGACTCCCCAAAATCTTAACTACTAATGGTCTACTACTGACTGCAAGCCTTACCGATAATGTAAATGGTCCATTAACATACATATTTACATATACACATAATAATATATACTGTTCTCACAATAAAGCAAGCTAGAGAAAAGAAAACATGATTAAGAAAATCATAAGGAAAATACAGAACTGTACTGCATTTATCAAAAAAAAAAAGTCTAAGTGGACCTATGCAGTTCAAATCCATGTTATTCAAGGGCCAACTGTAGCTACTTATTGTAGAGAAATTAATTAGTTGAAAACCTATTAGAAGGAAAGTCAAAGAGGCCGTGACTATTGAGGAGTAAATGTCTTCAATTCATAGTTCAACTGGAAAAGTTATCTTGGAGTATATCAAAATGATTTGCTTTATCTTCTGTATGTATAATCTTTCCCTCATTTTGTTCTCATATGAAAGCCTCTATGTTCTTGCCCCCAAGAAAAAAACCATCGGCAAACATATGGCCAAGATATGAAGCGTAAATGAAAGGTCTGTCCAGTCTCATCATTTCCTTGTCGCTTCTAGTACTCTCAGCTTCCAGAAAGCACACATAAAAAGTAGACAGACGTTGCCTTTTGCCAGCCTCAGTCAACTTGGAGTCTTCAATGCCTAGTTAAGTGAGCGGACTCTCCCCACAAACTCCCCTTTCCTGTTCAAGAGGGAGGCACGTTTAGAACCGCCATAGGATACAGTTAGGCACTCACTGGCCTTGCTGTGTTAAACCTACATGGCCCAGTCCATCTGGTCCCCAGTTTTTCCTTTCCTTACTGTTTGTTTTCCCTCTCCCTGCAGGCAGAAATCATTTGATCCATGAATACTTTCCTTGGTGTAAACAGCTTTACCATCTATTACTTAATGGTTGTTAAAGTAATTAGACAAGGAGGCCATTAGCCTAGGGTGGCTCTAATGCCTTGGTAGCTACCTAAGCAAACCAAAACCTAAGCCAGAGTTAACGCTCTAGAATCCAATAAAATGAAACTTAAGAACAACCAACCACAAAGGGCCAACTCAGCTTTCCCAAATAAGGCACCAGCTTAAGCTGTAGCCATTGAAATAATTGCTTTGCTTTGCTTCTGTGTCTCTGCTCCAAAACCCTTGCCCCTAACTCCCGTTGGTGGTGCACTCCTAACCACCTTCAGTTTGGTGCTGCCCAACTGGAATCGATGTATGCTCAAATAAACTCTTGAAAAACTTTAATGTGACTCAGTTTACCTTTCACATGATTAATACTTTAAGCCATAATTTAGAAAAGATTTACAATCTTTTCTTATAATAGATTATAATTCTTAAATACGCAGGCACTAAATCACCAAAACAACGACTTTTCAGTCTGATTTGAATATTTGATATGTTTTAGTGAAACCGTACTTGCTACAAATTTTTCCAAAACTTCCATTTTCTTCTACCCATGTAGACAGAACTAAAAGTGCAAATTAATAATAATATTAACTTTATGAGGATATTGATAGTTTTTGTAAAAAAGAAAACTGTTTCTTTCATATGTTGAGCTGTGACAAAATGTTTGTATTTTAATTAATATACACTTTACCTAAGTATTGGAAATTTTATGAAAATCCTCTGAATTAAGTCATGGTAATTCCTAAGAACAAAAAAAAATTAAAATTACTTGACAATCATTTAATAATTAATCTTACAAAGCCATAAAACTATACTGTCTAAAATCAAAGATTCAGTGCTTAAAATCTGCAATTATAAGTTTGCACTCTTTACAAAATTTACAACTTTATACTGTCTTATTGCTGTTATTACTATCACCTGTTTTATAATGACCACAGGACATCTTCTGTTTGAGGAAAAACACTATGTTACTAATGTTCAAAATCCAATTCCAATTTTAGTATGTCTCTGATCCCTGGAAATAATAACAAAATACTTCTGTAAAACTCTGCCACCTAACTTCCCCCTCTCGGGGATCATCTTAATTTTTTTAACCCATCCTGAAAAATGTAACATTTTTTTTTCAAGCAGCTGATGCTTTTAAACATGCTGGACTGGGCTGAGCATTCCTTCGTCCTGATGTCATGCACCAGCATTTGTCTCAGAAGACATCTTTTGTAGTTGTAACCAAAAGGCAAAAGAAATCAGAGCTGTGAACAGGGAGAGAGGGAGAGAGGAGGGAAATTGCTTAGACCAATTCACTAAAAAGAATTCTGTATATTTTTAGTCACTCAACGCACATACTTTAAAATAAAGCCTTCTGACTTTTGTAAGGTATTGCGCATATTTTCACACTATTGGTTTTAAAAATACTATCGGGTTTATGGTAATGTGTCACAGGGAAGTTAGCTATAGTTTCATGAAAGACGTTTTCATCCCTGACTGGCATCTTCTCAATAGCTGGGGCCCAGGCACACCGCTCTCTTCCCGGCAAGGCCCTCTGCGCTGAAACAGTGCAGCATTCATAACTTATTCTCAGCACCGCGGGGCAGCTCCACAGAAAAGCTTCTCCAACCTAATGGGTTACATCACTGAAAAGTCTTCCATTTGGCCTAGGTGAAAAACATGAATGCATGCCTCGTTCATTTTTCCACCTTAAAAAAATAATAAAGTAAAATCATATCCACCCTGAGCTAAAGACCTGATTCCCACAGCCCAGCTCAATCAAAGCTACAATACCGCTCTTACTGAATCTTAGGTAGTGGGACCGCTAACTTTCTTAACTGCCAGGAACCTGCAAAATAATTTTTATAACTTGTGCCCCTGCTAGAAGTGCCCAATAACATCTCCAAAATAAGTTAACATGGTAATGAAGAAGGCTTTGATTGGTGTTTAGCATCGCCTTTAGGTTTAGGTCACATTTAAAAATATACTTGACATACAGTAATGGAACCAAAAACCTCATCCTCCCCACTGACGTCAGCACACATAAACCAATGCACGTGGAGGTTTCCCTTTCTCCTTTCTCCATACTTTCCCCGATGGCCAAAGGAAACCAGCTGCATCCAAATCTCAGAGTGTGCTAAACAGTCATGACTCCTTGGAAGGTAGACACCTAGTAATCTATCCAACATGTTTTCAGTTGAAGAGAATACACTTTCCTGACTCTTCATTAGAATGCACTTTTAAGGCTGAGCCCTAATGAATGGCAAGAGAACACTTCCATCTTATTCTCAAAATGCAGGTATATATTCATACTTGGAAAAAAAAAACCCATTGCTCATAGTGTGGTCTCTAAATAATACAAATGAGAGGGGGCAGTACATAGCTGGTGTTTCAGCCATGATTTTTGAAAAGATGCAAACCATCTGAAAACAGCCACACAAAGATTGTGCAAGAGGCATGCTGTTCTGTACTGAGTTCAGAATCCTCACCGCGGCATCCATGCAGACTCTCAGGGCTGCTGTGACAATGACAGCATCCTTACTGCTGTCTGTATGAATGACAAGGGAAAGCCATGTCAATTATGAAGAATCGTGGACCTTATGACTAACGACTCACTCAGAGCCATTTATATCCTTGATCGTGTAAATCCATCCTCGCTCACCAACCCATGACATGATAGAACTTTATAGCTTCTTCCAAGCTATTTCCGTGCATTATGAAGAATCAAGCTGCTGCCATCCACATTCAGAATCTGAATCCTAAACACCCTTGTGAAATGCTCATGGAAATCAACTGTTTGCACTCCTATAGGCCCGAGATCTCTTTTTCTGCCTTCTTTTCCCTTCCAAAAATGTGTCCTTTCTTATGGGTTTGTGGATTTTGTTTCATTTTGTTTGTTTTTCAGACATCATCCCTAGCTGACATACATGCAAAAAAAAAAAAAAAAAAGACATCTTCCCCAGAAGTCTACACTGAAAATTCCAAAAGAGTTCAATTCCCTAACTAAATATAGCATACATTTGGGGCATTAGATAAACTCTTCACAAAAAAACAAGCATAAACACTAATTCTTGAAACACTAAAGATCCCAATTTGCATAGGAACAGCCTAATATCAACAAGGTAGACTTTTAATAACCAAAGATCCCTTCACTGTGTTACACGTGTGATGCATATTTTTGTGTAAATTTCTGACTTTTCAAAAATGTTCAGCAGCCTCTAGATCATGTAGCTGTACCTCTCTCCTCCAAGACACATCACTGAAGCTTCCCTAAGTAAAAACTGAGACATTGACATATCTAAAAACCACTGTTATGAAGCACACACACAGGATTCCTTTCTTGGTTCTCCATTTCTTTATCAATATATATTATTTGCTTGTTTGTCTAAGTATGATTATAAGCATATCTTGCTGAGACAGTATTCTGGAACGTCATGCCCAGATGGCCCTCATAAATATCAAGTAATAATCATTACCATAATTTAAAGAACTCCCTTTATGAGAGAATAGATACAATTTGGCCCTCAAATTCCTTACAGCTTTACGTACATCGCACCCAGGACTTAGTTGGTTGCCAAGGTAGACGTCAAGTCAGAAAACCTGCCTTGATGTAATTGTCCTTAACAATTAAACCAGATATTGTGCTTTTAGGACACAGGAATGACTAAACCAAAGCTGCAGACTTGGTGGCCAATCCTCCAGAAACTCTTTTAGAAGACAGAGCAAAAATTCACAGAATATTCACATGACTAAGGATAATTAACGTCAACCATTTCCACCCTACAAGAGAAAATAGAGCTTCTGTTAAGAATGAACAATAAACACATTATTTTGGTTCCATTGTTTTTTTTGAAGCAGTTCCTATCTCTAAAAATTACATGCAAACACAAGAGTATTCCAGCTATCCCAACTTACCCACTCTGCTGATAATGTTAGAATAAATTTTCTAAATGTTACAAAAAAAATTAAAACATGCTTCAAATATTATTTCCGTTCAAAATTCAGCACAAGAAAGACTTACAGAAAAATGGAACATAAGTACTTAGGTATTCAACTTACATGGCCACATCTCCAAAGAAGGGTTACGGCAAAATGTTGCTAAAAAAACACCAGATCTCTGTTATACTTTATCTCTTTCCTCTTTTATATATAGCCTTTTTGAGCATTTTCACCTTATGTAAGTACTAAAAATTGGCAAGTTTTACATAAGGGCATCACTGACTCAATCCAAGTAGAAGATCTCTGAAGATCTTGGGAAGAATCTTCACTCTCCTTCTAACTCCATGTAAAATTCTAAGATAGAGCAGGGATTAACCTCAAACAAAACTAAGACTGAGCCCTTATAACCCACATCAGGGTTACATCTAAATAATTCCCAACTCACTTTCAGAACACAGGCAACATACAATATGTTATATATACTGAATCATTGAATCTAGCCAGTTAGGTTTCATTTTAAACCACATTGTATCAAACAATCTTTCTTCTGAATTAGTTTTCCTGTACTACACCTAATAATACTATTTCATTTGATAAGCTCTGATACATTACATAAATATAGTTCAGCCTCCCTAATTTACAGCCATTACTGGAGGAGGAAACCCAAAATGTAGCACAGGGGTTCGGCCAAAGATTTAAATTTATCGTGTTTGGCAAGGACTTTTGTAATGAATACTGCTGTATATATTTTTTCACTTATAAAGGGAAATTTTGCATTTGAGATCGTTGGAGCGATAAAATTAAGTGAAAACCTACAAGGCCAGACATGAAAGTGTTCATCTCAAAAATTAGTGATTTAATACAAACGAGTGTCCCACTCCCTGAATACACTGGGAACGCATACATTTAATTTAATAAATAATTCTGTCAATATAAAGCACACACACAAACTTGGTGAAGTAAGGTGAGAATTTCTAGTCTAAAGAAAAATATAAAAATTTCACAAAGAAAATTTTTTCAAATTTGTAAGCCCTACAAAATACTCTAAGAAAGCACAGAACTTGAGGAACTTCTTCATCTTTAATGGAGAGTATATTCACTACAATTATTAGTTGAAGACAGTGAAAATACTTGTGTGTAATGGCAATGTGCTATTCAAACATGTACAGTTCTATATGTTGGAATTTGTTTTTCTTCTTTCATTACACCTAAAAAAACAACCGCCCTTTCACCTTCATTTAAGATAATTTATAACTGTGTACCATGCTGCAATCGGTTGCAAACGGCCAAACCAGACACACATCATTTCTGGCACAGCCTCAAACTTTTACATTTGTCCTGTCACTATAGCACAATAACTCAAAGCTGCACGTTACCCCCAGCTTTATTTCAGCCAATAGTTTTAACCCTGCCTCTACCATCTGAGTGATATTAGCAGGTGGGAAACAGAGTGATTTTGGTTTCACTTTCTTTCTTGTCCTTTATCCTACGGTGAACAGTAATAGCCCATTGACTGGTTCAGATAAAGGAGTGCATAGACGTAAGGAACCAAGTACATACAATTCAGAAGCTACTGGACTTGGGAAGGAGGAGGTTGTCTCCAATACCGCCAAGTATTGAGCATATATAACAGCAGTAAAAACATGAAGCGAGATTAATTAAATAAAAAATAATCAATTAAATTGTTAATAGCTAAGGAGTTCATACAGACAGAGACATTATTTTAAGGGGTATCTTATTTTGGAATTTGTGGTGCTGGGTTGATACCTTGAGAGGGTAGAAAGAAACTGAGGCGAGCCACAGGAAGCAGAGATGAAATATAAGGGGGCCATCAGCCTAGAGCTGCTATTTGACACCCTAGGGATGGGTGAGATCACCCAGGGAAGATACTGGCCTGGGATTATCTGCATCTATGCAAGGAAGAGCTGGCTGTTCTGGGTCGTGCCCATCAACATGGCATGCTGCTGAACCTCTTACTACAACTCCACCCACGAAGGTGAAATAAGAGATGTGGTGCAATGAGAACACCTGAGAGACAACTCTGTGACACCCTCAAGGGATGCTCCATGGATTGAAAAAAAGAGCTCAGTAGAGATTTATTATTTAAATAGTAAACTTCCTGAGAATTTTTCTAATCAAAAGAACATGTTATTTTTCAGTAAGAGTAAAAATAAAGTCAGAAACTTTTAATGCAACATATAATTTATATAGTTTCTCAGCAAAACATTTACCGCATCGAGATAGGACTGCGCTTCATACGTAACCCCGTTAAAAATAATTAAATGGCTGCCACATTTCACCTCAGAGGAGGATTCATTTCCATATTGGACTCAAAGATCACTTTCTATAAAGTAGTCTCAAGATGCATGTTCCGTTTACAAAAGCTCTTCAGATGAAAGATGTTTTTGCAAATGCAAAATATGAATTATTGTCATCATCATCATTTTTATTGTGCGAGGCATGTGAATGGATTTTGCATCTGGTGGCTCCAAGGTTTTACCACAGCAGGGTGGCTGGGTTAAAATCTAAATTCCTAAAGCAATACTGTAATACTTTGAACCATAGTGACATTCAAGGGGGATAATGACTTTCTGATGAAGTGAGCAGCAACTCTGTGGTAAGAGGAGAAACGCCAAACCTGGAACGGGGTGCAAACTCACTGCTAACTCCTGGCTGGAAGTGGGTAATAAATGGCTGCAAGCATTTCTTGGTTCTCCTGCGTGAACCTCTAACAGCAAGAACCACTACAGGCCACAGGGCTGAGAAGCCTAACAATCTGAAAAAAACGCGTGTGTGCGTGTGTGCGTGCGTGTGTGTGTGTGTGTGTGCGCGTGTGTGTTTATTGCTAAAAAAAATTAAATTGAAATACTATTTTCTAAATACCTTCCACAACATAAGTGGCCTGTATCTTCTTTCAAGACAGAGTATCAGTTTATTTCAAATTTAGAGATACTGGCCTCGATTCAAATTCATGGCAGTTATAGAAACCAATGTTCCGTGCCTTGATTCAGGTGGCAAGCATTAAATCTTTTTCCGGCTGTCATGCAACAACAACTTTAATACAAATTAGCACTGCCAAACTCAGTTTCCTGGGCTCAGAGGTCCTTGATGCTACTCCGTGAATTTTATTCAGACTTTCACGTGAACGGTGCTCTTTTGAAATGGTAGCATCTGAGAAGAAAAACCTAAACAAAAACACATTTTATTCTCAGCTCAGTATTCTCATTTCAACACACTACAAGAAAAAATTAATATCTCCCGTTTTGTTATTTTGATTAATGTGAAACTTAATCATTATGTCCTACAAGAGAATGTTCTTAAATGCAAATTCCATTTCTATACCTGCAGTTTGCCCTTCAAGCTGTTTACATTGAATAGAGACCTGTCAATCAACACTAATTCAAAAAATGTAGTGCTTGTGTTAGTATCTCATGGTTTTTGAGTCAAACCTTTCCAAAGCTCACAACCATGGGAACAACAGACCAAAATAAAAGAGTCACCTCTTCTCACTGGATAGGAAAACCCAATTAACTCTGAACCTGACACTCCAAACAACTTTGGGATGACTTCCAGCAAGGAAAGATCTGTCAGAGAAACAATATATCAAGCCAGGAATGGATTCTTCTTGTTTCTCAAATTGGTTTTTAATTAAGACACCCCAGGGAAAAACGGAGTGATAAAGTAGTTGGTCTTAGCTTCCAGGTCTCTGGATATGTGATATGTTCAAAACCAGGATCCTCTGGCATAATTTTAACACTCACAGAAACTCTATCTAGCTGCTTAAAATTGACATAATAATATACCATTTCTTTTCTTTAAAAAAAAAAACTTTCTGACAAGTCAATCGGCATGATTTTAAAACTAAACGCACCTACTTTAGAAGTTGCTTTTCTTTAATAACCACTTCAAAGCCCACAAAATAGGCAATGTAACGCAAAAAGGACCCCATTCCAAACATTGGTTATATAGTTTTATTCTTTCTTGACCTGAAAAATCCAGGATCCAGTATTTTTTAGACTGGAAAAAAGTCTGAAAATTTTAAAAATAAAGAGAATTTTTGGGAAAATGTGATTCCCTGAGATGTTCATTCCACCATGATATATTTAAATACCTAAAAAGAGCAAATTATGCGAGGGTGCCTTACTATATTGCAACCCACAGGCCCAAAGAAAGATGTCGCAAATAATTGCCCAGAAATCCTTATGGTCCTTTTAAATGGCTTTGGAGATTGTAAAGTACAGGACAGTGGCATCAGACAGTCTACGTACTACTTCTGTGACCTTAACTGAAACCTTCGCTCCCTGAGCCCTACAGTTCTAAATTGTAAAATAAAAACAACGGTGCCTATCTCAAGAGATTTGGGGAAGTGTTAAATAAGAAAATATGCCTGATTCGGTGGTGAACATAATATGCATTAAATAAACTGTTCTGAATCTTATTTAAACATTGAGGCAATCAGTGAAGTGGGTATTATATTCCCATTTTACAGAATAAAAAACTGGGAGCCTGATAGTTCAACTAGTTTGTTCAAGGGCACACAAGTTTTAAGTGGCAAAGGCAGGAATGATGTTTTAGGAACAACCAGCAATGAGGAGAATAATAATAATAATAATAATAATAATAATAATAGCAAACATTTATCGTGTACCATAGGAAGTTTTTTAGGATGTTAATCAATGTAATCTTCTTAAAGACCCTAAGAGATTCAGACTATTATCCCCATTTCATAGATAAGGGGAAACTGAGGCTCACAATAGCTAAACAATTTTAAGTCACTCAGCAATTACTTATTAAATTCTTATAACATTCTAGGCATGGGCAATATAAACATGAGAGGAGAGACAGGACTCCTGGCCTCTCATTTCTACAAAAATCACACCTAGACAATCTTAAAAAGTTATCACCTTAGGGACTGAGTAAAATACCAGTCTAAAACTGAATATGGTCATTAGCTGACATTTTGTGGGGAAAAAAATAACCAACCACTTGAAAACCTCTTCTCACTAATCCATGCAACATTTCTCATTTCTCTAGTACATAAAACATTGGTCATCTCCATCTTACAGAGGAGTAATACAGAAGTATTCATAATCTTGGATCTACGGATTACAAACAGGTTTTAAAAATGCAATTAGAACATTTCCTAGGGATTGGAACTCAGACACCTAGTGAGGCCCTCCAATGCCAGAGGCCAGTTTACCCCATGAGGAGTCTAGGGGGCCTTCCATCCACCTAGCATCTTACCAGCCAGATCTGGACACAGCTATTAAGATTTATACATACACACACACACACACACACACACACACACACACACACCACCACCACCAAATAAATCCTAAAAGAAATACATGAAAAAAAGATTTATATACACATACTCCATTACCTTCTTTCAACCTCCTGTGCCTGAGACAGAAGCTCTCAGCCAGTACAAGCACTTTGCACAACTCTAGGGGACACCATTCACTTCAAGTACAACAGAAATCATGCTCTGTGGGTTGGACAAGGCATGGCCCTACTCCCTGATGTGTATTTGGGCTTTTCCTTGGGGGTAGGATAAGACGTGTTTGTTTTCCCCATAGTGGTCTTTCCCCAACCCAACTCCAAATCTTACAAAAGGGACAAAAGAAGAATACATGTACCCTGCTGAATAACAGACTCTTGCCCATCTGGAATCCAGCCTCTTCAACACACTAGCCGAATGACTCTTGGCAAGTTTTGTCAGCTCCCCAAGTCTCCATTTCCTCATCTGTAAACAGGATAACACTAGCACCCAACTCATATGGTTATTGAAAAGATCCAGTGAGATAATAAAGCACCCAACAATGTCTGGCACATGCGGGCTCAAGAGTGGTTACTTATATTCATTATCATTTCAGCTCCAATGTTCTATTCCTCTCCAATTTAGCCAGATCCATCCAATAATACTTCTGAGAAACACCAGGAAAAAGTAGCACTGAAAGAAGAGAGAACATTTTTAAATGAAAATTGAAAAAAAGTTTAAGTGAGACTCCAAAATAGATTTCAGATCTTTAGACACTACGCATGTTGTGTGGCTACTAAAAGAATGACAATATTGACAGACGCTGCGGAAACTTCTGAAGCCAACTATTTCATGTGTGTGTGTGTGTGTGCGCGCGCGCACGCGTGTGTGTTTTCTCCACTATTGACAATTCAGTTGAATAGACAGATTAGAGGCGTGTGTGTGTATGTGTGTGTGTGTGTGTGTGTGTGAAAACTTGTAAAAAGTAGTAATAGCCTTACTACTAGTTGGTCTAGAAACACCAACTAGAAGAACCTGGGATAGAAAATCATGGCATTTTTGGGTCCTACTATCTATTAAGCACAGAAAATATGAGGAGGCAAATTGTGTAGCAAGTTCCAAATAAGGGAAATGAAAATTTTACCGAATGAATTATATTCATAAATATGGTGACATTGGGTGTTTTTAGCCGTTGCAATCTAAAAAATAGCTTTAAAAATATAATTTTATGGAATGAAAACAATGCCTCTTTTTTAAACTTGAAGAGATATACTTGATAGGAAAGAGTCCTCTGAGCACTGGAGAGAAGGAGCTAACTCAAGGTTTAAAGACAAAGAATGAGCTGTCTCTAGAAAATCCACATTTGAACATACCCACTCTTGAGTCACCAGGCGTGCTGTGATGAGACACGAAGCTCTGCAAATTGTGGAAGTGATCCATAACCTGATAGGTTGGAGTTACTTTGACTCTTTTCTTGATTCTTCAGTAGGGGTTTGTTTTCATGAAGGTGTTAGATCTGACAATTAACCTTAGTAGACAGATATTTCCACCTGACATAAATTGCAAAGCCCTTTCCTCCTCTAATTCTTCTGGTATGCACTGTGTTTATGTACATGCTAATGAGAGAAGCAATGACTAATATCGATATCTAAATGAAAAACAATTAAGGAACCATAAACTCTTATAAAGAGCAGGAAAGAAGTATGGATTTGGGCCTTGTAAATCATTTAAAAGAGTCATCTCCAAACTTCTTTGATTTCGCCTATCAATAAAACATTTTCTAGAAGAGGTGTTTAATACACACAAACGATATCCATTTCTAAATTATGAATAGGTACAACTGTGCAAATACAGCATGGACATTACAAAATACAAATAAGAAATACATTTTAAAAGGGAAAGTTAAACAACTGAATATAAGCAGAAGTTTCATTATTTCCTTCCTGAAACAAAATGGGTCTTCCTACAAACCACCTGGACTACACACATCCAATTCTGAAGACCCCTGATTTTAAAGATCCAGAGCAGGTAGGACCCATGAAGCCCTAATGTGAGAGTTGTCTTCTGAACAGATCCTACCACCTCACTGACTGTCTACATGAATGTTTCTTCAACCAGAGTCCAGGGGTCACCTCCATCAGAATTGCCTGAAGTACCTATAGGTTCCCAGGCTCCATTCCTGTTGACTCAATCAGTAGCCCTGTAAGCCTTACCAAGCTCCCCCCAGAATTTTAGGCATACTAATGTTCGAAAGCCACTGATGTACACCGATGACCAGAGACTGATTTCCTCTTCTTCTTCACTGTGGTCTTCACGGAAGCCAGAAGAAGTCTAAGCTTAGAGGGATTCAAGCAACACACACCACTACCAACACAACCATAACAACAGCAGCAAAAACCTCCAGGGAAGAAAATCACCTGTAAGAGGTAGAGACACTGTCAAAAATGCATATCTGTGTGCTGTCATTTTGTTCTGTTAATTACAGGAGCTATAAATCCTCCTTGATCTGTTGCATTTTTAGTCTTCCTTTCCTACAAAGGACTTCACATTCTTCTACTAAAGAAAAGAATATAAAAATCCAAAAATTTAAAAAAAAAACTGCTATGATACTAATATAAGAAATGGTGAACACCGTTGGCACCATCCCACTGGTCCAGTGATTTAAAGATAGCAAAAGAGGCTTCTTTAATAAATCTCCTCTGTCGACAACCTCAACAAATGTGCCCGTGACCATTTGAAAGAAATAATGGAAACGAGACTCTTCTAGAAACCGAAAGGAAAAAACAACAACAACAACAACCATATTTTCTCAAAAGAAGATCAGGAATCACTCAGCTGTTAATACAAGTTCTCCAAGCTGGGAGTATTAAAAGACTTGGTCCGAAGGCAAAAGATTCTTTATTCAAATACTCCATCATTTCACCATTCAAGTGCTTAGTGCAGACTTTTATGCCATATTTGTGCTAGTACGGTACAGCAAAAAACTACTCTACCAATATCACCCTCCAACAAATCTAGAGATCATGATTGATTGCCTAACCCAATTCTGACAGATTACTGTATTGATCAGACGTCTTTCTATATTTATTCTCATTAGTAACACTAAAGAAACCTTCTTTAAAACCTTCTTTAGTTTGTTCTTTTGTGTGAGTTTTTGTTTGGTTTTCCTTTTTTTTATATATATCTCTCTGGTATAGTGTGGATGGTATGACGATAATGAAGGGTGGCCACGTAGCACTGATCTGACCAATGTTATGTAGACAGAAGTCAGCATGGAACTTCTGGGAAAGTCTTTGCTTTTCTGATAAAAAGCACGGAAGTGGCTGTCCCTCCATTAGTCATCACCCTTTCTGGAGCAGTAGCTGGAGTACTTACCTACTAACCATAGAGAAGAAGCCAAGAAAAGGAAAGGAGACTCCAGCTCTGTCTTTGTTTGGTGGTTAAACCAACAATAATGATCACCCACCTCATAGTTCTCATTATGTTAAAAAAAAAAAAAAATGACTAATCTTTGTTTAAACCACCGCTAGCCGATTTTTCTCTTGTCTGCAGTAGAAAATATCCCTTTACTGATGTGCACCTTCTTTTTCTTCATCACATTTCCAAAATCAGGTGTCACCAAACACCTGAATTATTCTTACTCTTCTGAAATACTAAATAAAGCAATTTATCTGTATAGTATAGCTGTGGCCCTCACACTGTTTCTATGTATTATTACTGTGACTATTTCTCCACTGGAAACTGAGGGCTGAGGTCCCGTTTTGTTCATCTTGGCTCACCCAAAAGCACTTAGCACAGTTACTAGCAATCATAAGTGCTCAGTTTAATATTTATTGAAAGAATTTACTGATAATAAAGGATAATCTCCTTTGTCACTTAGAAAACAATAATTAAACTCATGCATGTCCTCATGTGAATGGCTCCTGTTGTAGATTCTATACATACACTCTATCTCTATATAACCATTCACTCATTCAAACCTTAACATTAATTTATTAATCTATGTGTAAGGCAATATACTATGTGTCAAAGGAGGAGAAATCCATTTGATATAGTTCTTGACTTCAAATAAAGTAATTTATTGTAAAAAATAAAAATATATTCACCTTAAGTTATGCCCTATGGCCTATTTCAGACGTCAGTACTTGAAAGGGTTACCTAATCTAGGTATCCCTGCTGTAGAAATGATATTCCAAGTTCAAAATACACTTGTTGAACTATAAACAGATTTTCATTTACAAGCAATTCCAAACTTACAAACAAATGAATTTCTAGAAATATATTTTTATTGTAAACTTAGAAAACTTTCCAAAAAAATAAACCCTTTTGGATTATGGTCAGGTATTTAATCAGCCCCTGACGACTGTTTAACCTTAATGTGGCAGAATTATGGGCCCAGTAGTCCCAGCACGAACACTAAGTCAGTGAAAAAATAAATTAAAAAAAATTAAATCAACTCCACTCTATACCACTCCTTGTTCAGTTCTGGAGTTAGTTCAAGGCAAACACTTCAAACAGATGAATGTGTTCTTATAATTTTTCCTTCCTTTTGAGACTTCTCTTTCCCAGATACTTAGCCCCAAGTGCCTTCATTCAAATATTAATAACCGCACCCCTTCCTATATCACAGAAGCCCCCCACCACCACCAAGACCACTCCCTTGCCCACCTTTACCTCAAGTATAAGAAGGAAGGCTATGTGATCCTGCTCTCTGGAAGTATCTCCCTTGTAAAAAGAGAATGTGTGTTAACCTTAATGTATCTAGCTGCTGAGTTCCCCTCCCATCAAGGTGAGGTGAGCATTTCAGGTAAAGCAGAGCAGCAGCTCTCCATGTATAGGGAAGGATTTCCTGTGAGAAAACAAGGTTGAAATGAGTAAACTTTGATGGTAAGCTACCTTATCCTAATCCCTCTATCAATCCTTCTAACTGAACTCACAGTTCTCAACAACTCACAGTTTTCAGCGGCCATTCTAAAATTTTGTTCAACCAAGAAATAAGGAGGATCTGCTATGTGACAAAGTGTTGTTTTTTACCCCTTTCCCTACCGTAGACACAGCAGGGATTTTAGCAAGGAAGAGAGGAAGGGGAGAACAGGGCAACCTGCCGGATTTATTATGGGTCATTTGAAATTTGGCAACCATCTGTACTTATGGGGTTGAAGGCTTTAATTAAAACAAAAACATGATTACAAGGAATTTAATTTAAGTGTGCTTTCACGCAGACTTCAGCAAAGGCTGCGTGTGCGTGCAGGCGTGTGTATGTGCATGTGCGTTCGTGAGACTGAGCAACCTTGATCTTTAGGAATCTTCAAAGGAAGCAGCAGGCATGAACTGTTTTCAGTATTTTTTTAAAGCTAAAAGAAGCCTTATATCTGTTCCTAAATAAGGTTTGACTAAAATATCAACTTTCTTTGATTTTAACTAGTATGATCCTGGCAGTGTTTTACTACACAGGTATCTCAGGCTGACCAACGGTCCCACCAGTAGACATCTATCACTAGCTAATAAAGAATGGTAATACCTGAACATATCTTTTAAGTATATACAGATTTGTTAAAGGAAATACAATTAACATGTAGTGTTATACAAGTTTTGGTGTACGGTGTAATGATCGGCCGATTCGATGCATAACTCAGTGCTCATCACACATGTGTTCTTAATCAGCTTTATCTATTTCGCTCGTCCCCACCCCGCCTCCCCTCTGCAACCACTAGTTTGCTTTCTGTATGTAAGCATCTGTTTTTCTGATGAACCTACAGGGTATAATGCCCAATAAAATAAGTCAGACAAAGACAAATGCCACATGATTTCACTCACATGTGGAATTTAAGAAACGAAGACAAAAAAAGACCTGAATAGATCTTAATAAGTGCTATTTACAAGATGAAGGTATTTCAGAATGGGTCTAGAGGGAACATAATAATTTGACCCTTAGTAATGAAAAGCTGGGAAACCATGATCATGGATTTCATTACAATATGAACAAATTGGGGAAACACAATATATTTCAGAGAAGTTTCAGAGAAATACAGTATATTTCACAGAAGGTGTTTGTCATCAATTGAGCAGGCAGCCTGTAGAGAAAATTAAAATGTGACCCGAACTGAAGCTCACAAAATATTACTTCTATTTTGCCTCCTGAAAGTTATAAGTATTATTTTTTAAGTTACTTACTTTTAGCCTTAAAAGTAGGCATTTTTAACAAATATTGCCCCAGGGAACTGAAGATAACATTATACCTGGCATATAATTCCCAGTCCTACTTTTTAAAACTTATCCATCTCATAAATGAAGTCTTATATAAAAGCTTTATTTCCGTTAGAGATGATGCACAAATTGTAAAACTATAAAGAAAAACATGGAAATCGTTTTCACAAAAGTCCAAAGCGAGGTTACCACAGGGAGGAGAGGGAGTGCACACCTCCAGGTGGTCATTTCTGGGATGGGTTGTATCTATCTTACCCAGAGTAGGTGCTATGTTGAAGTCCCAACCCCCTGTACCTCAGAACATAGCCTTACTTGGAAACAGGGTCTTTGCCAATGTAGTTAAGGTCCTTAGGGTGGGCTCCAACCCAATATGACCAGTGTACTTATAAGAAAGAAAAACTGGGAAAAACGTCCTATAAAGATGAAGGAAGAGACCAGGGAGTTACACAGAGAAGCCAAGGAATGCCTGAGATTTTTAGCAAACCACCAGAAGCTATGAGAGGGGCCTGGAACGGATTCCCCCTCATAACCCTCAGAAGGAACCGATCCTGCCAACACCTTGGACTTGAACCCTCTGTAATGGTGAGACAATAAAGCCCTGTTGTTCAAACCACCCAGTTTGTGGAGCTTGGTTACAATAGCCCTAGAAGATGAATACACTAAAGTAATTATTTTTATAATTATTTAAAAACTGACATACATATGCTGTATGTGGACTTTTCTGAATATAGGTTTTCCAAGAAGACCCATTCCTTTAGATGGGTAAGAAAACGCTATAAAACTGCACAGGAATCAAAATGGACATATTACATTAGGACTCTGGCTTGTGAAAGTGATGAAGTCCTGGAGCGTGAGAGTAACAGAAGCAAGTAAAGACAACCCCAGGGAAACTGTAAGGTTTCGCCTTCCCTCAAAGACTGAGAAGTTTTACACGTCAATTCAATCTATCTCCAGCCTAGGATCAACTGATAGAAAAAGAGGAAAAATGAACTTCAGGTGCTCTGCATTAATGACCTTTGATTCCTTTCATCCTCTCCTTGGAAACTTCCTTCCAGGTTTATATAATTATGTTTATTAATGCCAGTTACCTCCATGTGTTTTAAAATTTTAGTCCCCACTATTACAAATGCTCCAAAAACCCCAGTTCCAATTTCATCTTTCATCCAATCCACATGTTTGTGTCTCTTTGCTCTTCTCAATTAGCCTCATTATATTAAGTTATCAGAAATAAGGATTTCTTTTTACTTATGTAGTTGTAAGAGGAAATCCCACCTGATGTTCTTTTCTGAATTATGGCAGAGCACTTAAAATTAATTGTAAGGCATCTTTTCTTTAAAAAATGTTTCTGAAAATAAATATATTTTTGTCTCCCCATCTGCTAGCTCCACTATCTACCATTTATTTTTCATCACCAGACTAGGATTTTAACAACTAGGATCTGACAAGTCTACAAAGCTAATATTACTCTTATCTCACAGGTAAGAAAGCTGAGATTCAGAAGTGGCAGCAGACATCCAAACCCAACAACCATAGTTCTTCCATGATAAAAAATGGCTTTTTAGTCTGCTATAACAAATTCCATCTAAACCCACAAATTCAATGCAACAAAATCACCAAGCCATACCAAGGTTGGGACAGGATTGGGTTCATACTTTTTTTAAACTACAGTTTTTGCGACACAATATGGGCAATATCCCCTCCTAAAAACTTTGGGGCATTACTGGTACATTTTTTTTTTTCCTAATAAAATACTTGTAATCAGCCTCCGCAATGGTTCCCACTAACTCTCCACCTCCTAGTATTTCACACCCTTGCGTAGTTCCCATCCACACTGAAAGACTGGTGTCTGTGTCCAAGAGAATACGGTAGGACACTTCTAAGGTTCTAAAAGACTGCAGCTTCCATTTACTGTCTATCTTCTCCCTCCCTTCCTCCCTCCCCTCCCTCTCCCTCACTTACCTCCCTCTCTCCCTTCCCTCCTCATTCCCTCCCCCTCCTTCCTTTATTTCCTCCCTCCCTCCCATCACTCACTCTGACTAAGCCAGCTGCCACTGTAAGGACACTTAGGCAGCCTAGGGAGAAGTCTGAGGTGAGGAAAGGAGACTTCCAGCCAACAGCCAGTGAAGAACTGAGACCTGCCAACAGTCATGTGAGCTGAGCCATCTTGGAAGCTATACTCCAGCCTCAGCACTCGACTGCAATCTCAGGAGAGACCCTCAGCCCAAATCACCCATGGGAAGGAACTCCAGGATTCATGCCCCTCAGAAAAGTGTTTGATAATAAACAGTATCATACAGTGCACTGGGTATGAAAAGTTATATGATTTAAACTTGAAAATGTACCATTATTAAGCTTTATCATTGGATTTAGGAACAAGTAATCCATAATTATGTTTCAAGTAGAAGACTGGTAAATTCACTGACACTGAGATACTTTTTTCTGATAATGTATATCAGATAGGAACCTGGGATCTGGAGTGCAGGAGACCTGGGCTGGAATCCTGACTATAAAATTTACTAGCTGTGTGACCTTAGGCAATTCACTTAACCTCTCTGCACTGTTGCATCCTCATTCATAAAATGGCAACAGTAACACCTATCCCATAGGGTTGAATAGGGAATGAATAATGTATAATATGTTCTTAGCCCGAGTCTTGCATAGAGCAAGCACTAAATCAGTGAATGTTTTTCACGTTTTCGTGTGGTAAAAAGTGAAAGGAAGAGCTGCAGAAAATGTCCCAGTTGGGGGCAATATTGTTTTGGATATTATCTGTCATTTAGTCCACATTCAGTCATTATTTTTATAAGTGTGATCACTTTGGAATTTGCATTTTAGTGAAGGCAAAGTAATTATTCTATGAATATAATTTTCAGGTGTATCAAGGAAGAACAGACAGCGAAAAATGGAATCTTCTGTTAATTAATGGCATCTCAGACCTCTCAAACCATAGCTTCTCCCCAGTCTATTTTTTTCTGTAATAACAAAAGTCCTAAATACTGAGCATCAGAATTATTTATGCCATGCAATTGTCATATTACTTGGTATTTATAGAGAACTTTAGAATCTATAAAGCATTTTCCCATGCATTATCCCACTGAATCATGTACACTAAGTTCTAGTGGAAACTGAATATTAATTTCAAATGTAAAATTAATTTAAACAGTAAAATGGGGAGCCCAATTCTGTCTAACTTCAAGGTTGCTCCTAGTACTAGTGGCTGCTTTCGTCTCTTAAATGATTCTCCCAGGGGAAGAAAGAGATGGGCTGGCTGGAAGCTGTGGGACACCAAGTCAACAAGTATGATTCCAGTCAATAAGTAGCGATTCAGTACACCTTCCTCAGGGCCAACGATGTCATTTACACCCACTTCATGCCCTCCCTCCTTTCTGCCCACATATTGTGTTGAGGTAAGAGGAGAGCATTCTTTAAAAAGCTGGAGAACCCAGTTACAAAGTTTCTTCATCTCCGCCCCCCACAAATTGTTTTGGAAGCAGCCTTATCCATTATCTTTTTTAGCTGCTCATTATTTCAATTTAATGCCCTTATCTGCTGTCTTCTTTCCACTTGGCAAAGCTCTCTTATCAAATGCTACTCTGTATTTAAAATCTGGAACAGAGCTAATATGGGGCTTATTACAGCAAAGAGAAAAGACCTGTTTTGCCATTATTTATTTGCATTCGGAACTGCTTGTGTTTTTAAAGCAACTCCTTTGGCCCAGAAAGTGTCATTTTTATCATTAAAATCTATCTAGACTTTCTTCAGGATCATCATCTATCACCACTAACAATGAGAAAAGTCACCGTTTAGTACCTATTTAAACAATAAATAGCTTTCAAAAGGTAAGCACATAAAGGGGTCTTGAATTCGAAAGAAATATGAGCTTTAAAACTGTGGTATAAATTCCTAAACTTTAGTATATTCTTAGATTTCCTATAATGTTAATAATCTCTTTCTTGTTAATGATCACACTTAAAACAGTTCCATTTATAAGCACAAACTCTTATTAAGATAACATTTTCATCATTTATCAGTGATTTGTTAAATTGTTTGCCTAGGTCTACCTTTAAGACGATGTCATTATTTGCTGTCTGAAATAAACCAGGTAGTGTCTAATAGTCTCAAAATCCAGTTTTAATAACTCAAACAACAAAAATCCAGCCTTTGTATTTTTCAATTCAAACTAATATTAATCAATGAACTCACTATTTTCGGCATCCTCTACAGGTAGAAGGACACTCTTCAAAACACCTCCTCACCATAATGGCCTCTCCTCCCTTCAATCCAGTTAAGGCCCTAAACTCAGATAGTCACACACAGTTTCTCACTGACATCAAGAAGCAGCATACCCCTGTCCCAAAATATCTGTTGAAAGAAAGAAGGAAAGAAAGAAAGAAAGAAAGAAAGAAAGAAAGAAAGAAAGAAAAAGAGAAAACGAAAAAGAAAAAGAAAAAGAGAAAGAAAAATGTGGGGTGCCTGGGTGGGTCAGTCAGTTGAGCATCCAACTCTTAATTTCAGCTCAGGTTGTGATCCTAGGGTCTTGGGGTCGAGCCCCATGTCAGGCCCCACACTGAGCATAGAGACTGCTTAAGATTCTCTCTCTCTCCCTCTGCCCCTCTTTCCTGCTTGCACCCTCTCTCTCTCCAAAGTAAAAAAAAAAAAAAAAAAAAGGTTTTTTTTACTAATTAAAGTTAAAAAAAAAACAAATTTCTTCTTTTGACTCCATAACTATAAACAAAAATTATTTGAAGGGTTTAATATTTGTGTTTGATTATTTACTTCAAAGGATTTTAGCTTATGTTCTATTTGGGCAACTGAATATCATATGCTGTTCTGTACTTGAACTTCTGAACCACTCTCAACTCTTACTTTTTATTGTCCACTGAAATGTAGCTTTCTAAAATAATTTAAATAAGACCACGACTGAGTAGCAGAGAAGACTTGGTTCGTCATCCATAAAATGGATGTATGACCTCTTCTCCAGAGAGTTTCTGTGGGAATTAGATGAGATAACATGTGTAAAACTCTTAGCACATTGCCTGAGATATAGATATAGAAACTCAAAGCATTTGCCTTCACCATGATGATGATGATGATGATGATGATGATGATAATGATGATGAAAATGGAGGGTGTGGCCACATAAGAGATCAGACAATACTCCCACTGTGAATAACTGAAAAGCATCCTCAACTTGAGATACGGAGCAATTTATCACAACATGTTATTCAGATTAAGTATGAAAGAGAGCAGAACCAATATAAGATGGCAGCACTACAATCAGATATGAATTCGCATTTTTCAGAGAAATGTTATTAGGTTTCAAATTACTGGTAAAATATTACTTTGGGTCTTAAATATTTGTTTCTGTAATGGAAATAGACACAAAATATTTTCAAGTTTAAAAATGTTTATTTCAAGAACTTCCATGAAATTACCATTTACGTGGGGAATTAAGCAGCACAAACATTTCTCTAAATAATTCCAGAGGTTGGTGAATATGTTTAAACACATATGCTGGCAAAACCCAATAAACCAAAACACAAGACACTGTAATTGTGGTTCTTAGGATTAAATGAAGCTGTCTTACTGCAGGTTTTCCTCTCCTACTATGTCTTTCAGAATCATTATTAAGTTCCATGGAACTTTTCTTTTTCCTAATTCTACATTTAACACATAAGGATACATGTTGAATGAATAAAATTTATAGATGAGAAAAAATTTTATTCTATGGTAAGGGACCCAAATAATGTTTTAAGACCCAAACAATGTATGACATTTGGCTGCCTGATAGAGTAATGAGGAAAATCCATTTTTGCTATTTTGGAATTAATAAAAGCTATAATAGTGAATAGAGTAACTGCCTCCCCCCTCCAAAAAAAAAAAAAGCCTATAACTTGACATTCCATTGTGGCGTTCCTGGTGATTTGTCTGAGAAGATCTCTCAGCCGGACACCATTAGGGCGCAAGAAGAGTTAGGTCTCTTTAGTTTCCATTTGTATTTGAACTGATTGTTTTTTTATTAGTGCAGAATTTTACTTTTACTTTTCTCCTGTTCCAAGAAATATACAAGGCTATAAACACATAATAAGGGATGGTTTCTCCATGGCTAGCTACCGTAATAAATTCTTTCATGCTTCTTTCCCAAAAATGACAATAAAGAATATTTAAGTCATTAAAAAAGAACTATATAAATACAAAGAAAGTATGGAAGTAAGGAAACCTTCTTGGATGATCTTCCTTTTAAAATTCTTCCATGTGGGGGTGCCTGGGTGGCTCAGTCGGTTGAGTGACCGACTTTAGCTCAGGTCATGATCTTGCAGTGAGTTCGAGCCCTGCGTCAGGCTCTGGGCTGATGGCTCAGAGCCTGGAACCTGCCTCGGATTCTGTGTCTCCCTCTCTCTGCCCCTTCCCCACTCATGCTCTGTCTCTCTCTGTCTCTCAAAAATGAATAAACATTAAAAAAAATTTTTTTTAAACAAAGTTCCTCCATGTGTTTGATGCCTATCTCATAATCAATATATCCTCTTGTTTTCCAGAGTCCTCTGATACATACCTAAAAAGATAGGAAAAGCTACAGATTCTGCCTAATTCAGCAATTAACCATTACTCACAAAAAAAGTAAATGAAAACTCACATAAAACATCATACATGGCATGTCCTTTAAGTCCATAAAATGCTTATTCTGGTTTCCACAAGCTACCTGACTTCAGTCGGCATACCCCCTTTTTGTGGAGTATACCTGACTTTAAAAAGACTATAGTGATAGCACTGCATTGTACTTACTACTTGATAAATTCAGGAAATAGGATATTCTCCTCAGTAAACCTGAAAATATTCAGGAATTTCAACGCAAAGAAGTGATGCTGTCACTGAGGGATTGAAGCGTGTGCTTCTAAAACCAGCACTACACACGTCTTCATGGGGCTCTCCCTGAATGGGTTTGCCCTTTGGCTGTCACAATCATAATTAAGTCTGTGTCTACCAAAAATTTGAACATGATTCCAACTATAGATTTCATGAAAGAAAAGAGGTCTAAAAATGGCAAAATGCTCATGTAAATGTAAACACAGTTTTCTAAAGGGCTGGAATATTGCAATTGTCCAACCTTAACACTAGACTCAAGGTCATTGTTCATTTTTGGAGTCTTGATTTCAACTACAGTTAAAGCATGCATGTGCGCCCATGCGCACGCACACACACAAACACGCCTACTAAATAGCATGCATCCACTGTCAAAAATCAGGCCAGGTTCAGGAATAAATAATTTGTAGTTTCTGGGACATAAGAAGCAAAAGTTTAGGAATATAAAACCATGAGGTGTTCAAGAATCAGTCAAATAAATAGTGTGTCTGGAAACTGGAAGGTCAAAAGAAAGTTTAGACACTCAGGACAAATTTCAATGGTCAAGACAGTCAAGAGTATATGAGTCAATAGTTTGACAGAGCAAGATAACAGTTATCACCATCAACCTGTTGGCATGAGCCTGTTCTGGGGCTACATTTCCTGTCCATGTATTTATTTATTTACCACTCACTCATATACCAAATACGTACTAAATGCCAAGCATCGTACAGTTAAGTTTCAGGTCTCTTTGACGTTGAGGTGCCCAAGCAGGAACAAATGGCTACGACCAATATACAGTTGCACATATGGGTGTAGAGATCAGGAGAGATCCTGGTTGAAAATTAATAACTGTCGTGTTGTCAGCATCTCTGTTTCCTTTTATGAGGCCATAGGAATGCATGGAAGATTCCTGTAGGGAGTACAGGATGAGGGGAGTAAAAAACCAGGCCAGAACCCTGAACAACAAACAGAGAGCTGGGAAGAATACCAGACAAGCATGGTCTCACAGAAGTCAGGGGAACAGGGTATCTCCCAAAGGAAGGGGTACCCAGTAGTGTCAAATGTTGTCAAGAGATTATGGAGATAAAGACTGAAAGTGTCTGTTGGTCGAAGGTCACCTCAGGTTTGAAGGTATACAAGGAAGCTGAATATAGTTGGCAAAGGTAATGGTAGCTTTGTAGGGTAAGGAAGAATGCGTTAACACTTCTGGAAGCATTCACTTACTGGAGGGGAGGAGAACTGTCCTTTTTAAGAATTTATAAGATAACAAGAAATAGAAATCAAACTAGAGAATAGGGGTCACAGGCTTTTTTCAAAAAGAGAAATAAACCTCTGAAAACTGAAACAAACTTGAAAATGGAAAGGCTCAACTTTAAGGGAACTGAGGAATGTTTAAAGAAATGCTGAGTGCACCAGATAAAAGAGTGAAGCAAGAAGAGGGGTCAGAATGTGACAGCTGAACTGCACTTTCCTTATGCTGAGCTGGGGTGGGGAGCAGGAGGGTAATCACTATGATTCAGAAGCTAGAGGTATGACGTGTAGGCTACAAAATGTCCTAACCTATAAAATCAGAGAACACGAGAACTCTCCTAAGCCTATAATGCTTACCATGATGATACCACCATGTTCGGAATTAAGAAGTGCACAGACCCCAGGCGCCTGGGTGGCTCAGTCAGTTAAGCGTCTGACTTTGGCTCAGGTCATGATCTCACAAAGGTGGGTTCGAGCCCCAAATCGGGCTCTGTGCTGACAGCGCAGAGCCTGGAGCCTGCTTCAGATCCCGTGTCTCCCTCTCTCTCTGCCCCTCCCCTGCTTGGACTCTGTCTGTCTCTCAAAAAATAAATAAAACATTCAAAAAAGTTTAAAAAAAATAAAAAAGAAGCGCACATTTCCCGAACTGACAGACAAAGGTCAGTCCAAAGGATGAGGGAGGGACTTGGTTAAACAAAATTGAAATTTCTGCAGCTCTCAAAATTTCTACAAGATGCAAATGCAATATAAATACTTGGAATAGAAAATAAATGCTTATAATGAGCAACACTTAAAGATATCAAAGATGAAATCAACAAAGTAACAAATTCATACATTTCGGAAATTAAGATAATGCGTTAGAGAGCTTATCTGTGTCTGACACATAAAAATGCAATAAACAGCAGTTGTTAAAATATTACTATTGAAATTCTAAGACATAGTTGCATAAGTGCGTAGTTGCTCAAATTTTCCGGGAAGAAAACATAATCCAGAGATAGCCTGTGTTTTTCAGAAAAGAGCAGTCTTCCTAAATAGATATTGGATACAGAAGACCACTTTCATTTGGAGCAGGGAAGCCAGAGTGGATCCGGATAAAATAAATAAAATCAGCATCATGCCAGGATACCATACCAAATATCCATGCATGGTTATATTCTTTTCTGCAACTCAGTGCTCTCTTTGGGCAAAGAGAAAGCTTTTGCCCATTACACTGAGTTTTCAGTATTAACAACCGAATAGAATTTCTAAATGTGTTATAGGGTAGAGCTCCATTTCTATTTGTATAGCGTGTGCGTGTGCGTGCATGGCACATGCGTGTGCGTGTTTGGACGTATTTAAGTGTATACATCCAACATGACAGATGTTATTTTGGTTTCAGAGAATTGGATGTGTTTCCTTACCTGTACGTTAATAAATCTGTAGTTAAATTTTATTTCAAAAATTCTTCAAGACATACATCAGTATATCTGAAATGGATAATATGCACTGAAGAAAAAATTTAGTGTCTACAGATAATAAACTTTGGAGAAAGTGAGCAATGTTCAGAGTAAAGAGAGAAAGGAATAAGTATATTTGAACTACTGATCCCTGCTTTCCCTAGAGTCATTAATTATTTCATTTCTTTATATATATTAAGTTCAAGCAAGTTTATCAAGTTTTATCCCTCTACCGGTTTGTATGAAAGTAACAGCTTTCACTACTATTACTCAATCATGGCAAAGAGCTAAATTAATCATTGTTATTCAGCATATCCTTACATGATATTTTCCATGCAAAGATTTTTGTTACAGATACTATGTACACAAGGCCACTTGATGACTGAACCAGGCTATTAGAGGAGAGCTCCCTAGAAAAATGTCAGTTCTCTTTGTAACCTGTTCTATTTTACATGATTGAACTTTTAAATTTTGGTCTAATCAACTTAAATTATTATGGGTACAATTTTGTGAAATGTAGAATTAATGGAATTCAAATTTTATGGAACTATAATTAACTATAAATGGGTTTAATACTATTCTAATTGGAAATATTCCACTGCTCCAGAATTCACCTATTTGGTAGTATCATTTGGAGGTGAAGAAACCACCGATGGTATATTTGGTTCTAATGAAAATTTTCTTGGTTCCTTGGCAAATGGAGAGTTGTAACACACCTTAAAGTTAAAACTATTCTCTACAGAGTTATAGAGGTGTAATCTTCAGGGAATCAGAACAGATAATGTAAATAATTCAACTTTGAAACACAGAATACACTAGAAATTTCTAAGCCTTGGTAAAATATTCATAATTATAAAAACACTTATTTTCCCTATTAATTTCCTTTTTAGATCAGAGATCATGAGGTATGCAAATCTTAGGTGTAGACTTTTGGCAGATATGGGGATTTCCAGGGATGAAATGTAAATATGAAATAGGCATAATTAGAACTGGAAGTCATTCATTCCTTCATTCATTAACTCTGTTCCAAGAATGTGTTTCACCACTGGGCATGCAAAATGATTTCTCCCCTTCCAAAGAGATCACAGTCTATGTAGAAAGACAGAACACAAGAAACTATAATTTATTTCTTCATCATCCATAATTTTGGTTAATGGTACTCTATACTGGTTATGGATATTTAGGATCTTAACAATAGATTCTGATGATGAATCTGCTCTCAACAGAGAGATGATTTCTATATTCCAGTGTCACTTCCTCAAGAGCATCTTTCGGTTTGATAATTTATCATGATCTTCAGATATTTCATTGATAGTTATGTAAACATCCCCATTGCAGAGAACAATTATGGAATGTATCTAATAGGGAATATTTGGGCAAGAGTGGTCTTGTGAGCTATTAGATCATGTTTTGATAATTAATTTTCATTAAATTATAGTAGTATGGTATTGTTAAGTCCTATAGGATAAACATTAGGCTGAAAGACTAGAAAATGGGAAAGCAAAGTGCCAAGTCACTGGGCATTGACTGGAGGTGCACTTATAATTTATAACTCAATCGGAATCGACCAGAAGCCACGGTCATTTTAACCAAGGCTTTTAAGTGAGCTATATCAACAAATTATGGTATAAACAAAAGTGCAATGCTACTATGAAAAAGATAGGGATACATTGTGACCCATGCCACCAAAACACACAACATGTAAATCTATTCACAACTGAGTGTTATAGAAACTATGTAGAAGATAGAACTACAGGTTATAACTTACAAACAAGATCATAATTTCTTTATAACAATCTCTAATGTACCACCTTACCACAGGACTACGTGTGATCTGCAAACTTTGGGTTGATTTGTTTATGTTGTCACTGTAATCATTAGCTTTATAGAGACAGTTACTATGAAATCAGATGATAAGGTGATGATTTAGTATAATCTGAGGCTGCAAAATGATTCAATACCTAAAAGTGTGGCAGGTACTAAAAGTCAGTATGTAAGAAGGGACCTATAACATCATCAGGGCCCATGTGGGGTGAGGGCTAGGGTATAGGTAAGGGAAAAAACATTATGAGGCAGGAAAATGATGTGGGAAAATGGAGCAGCCCCAGAAGAAAGAGTGAAAATAGAACACAATTCTCTAAGAATCAGAAGGAAGCTGGTATGGTCAAAGGATGTCAGTTCTATCATATAGTAAAACAATAGACTGAGGCTAGAGCCCAGTTCCAAATCTTTACTAACCGTGACCTTAACTATAAAGTGGAGATACTGACAGAACCTATCTTACTGAGCTATGGAGAAACTTCAAGGATATAATGCAAAGACACAAAGTGAACTCTCAACAAGTTAAAATTTATGGATAAAGAGAGCATAATTACAAAATGGGACAAAAATCAACTGTGATAAATATAAGTCATGAGAGTGTTCATATATTAACATCATAAGGACCTATCCACTACTGGATCAACTAAACCTATATAAGTTTGATATACTACATCATATGCAATTTTGGGAGCCTTTCACATATCTGCAATCTTTGTCATTTCTTCTCAAATAGTTGAGTTTAGGTTGCATTAAGCTCAAAGAAACTCTAAACTATAGGACAATTACACCACTACATCCTCTCAGCCTTCTAAATAATCACTGTTAACAGTGGTTCAGACTGCTGAGAGACAAGTTTCTATGGGTCTCTTGCATTTCTGCACATCTAACAGAGAAGGCACTAACTACCCTTTATGCCAGACTATCTATTCCAGTTTATGTGCATAGAGAACAGCCTTGCAGTACAGAGCTAGTGTTTCTCCCTCCAGAGCAAAGAGAAGACATATTTACCGTCCATGCTAAAAAATTCAGGTTCCCTAAATTCAGAGCTCCTCTTGTAACACAACCTACTGCACACACAGGTATTATGTGGCCCCCTTTTTAGGAACTGGAGATCAGAGAATTGCCTTAAATTCTGATACTCTCACTACTGCTAATGCTGTAATAAACTTCGTCTCCAGTCCAAGGATATCACATCTTCTCTCAGCATCCATTAAATTGTGGAAGGTTAACTTACTAGCTTGAAAGTAGGGTAAAATCTCAGGTTCTTCACAATTCTAGACACAGATTTTCAGGGAAAATATATCCCCTTAAGTAACTGATAAAAATGTATGAATATGCCATTTCAGGAGACTCTCAGATCCCCTGAAGCCCATTTACCGACTGCTATAAGGTTGATGGACCACAGGTTAAAAATCCCTGTGTAGGTCAGGAAAGGCTACACTCTCAGAGTTTATCAAAAGCCTTTGTGATCACGTAAGGAACAGATGCTGCTGACAAATGAATAACAGCAAAATACAGTTAGATGGTAACGTCTGCCCTTGGAACAGGACTTGGTAAGTGAACCTGACTGCAGAAGGGGCACAGGGACAGTATATCATGAAGTCTATTGTGGTTTGGTTCGACCCAACTCTTAAACACTTGCTGTGGATTCCTTTCTACCAAGAACTCTATAGCTACCTATAAGTGCCACATTTAAATTCTACTTCAGCACTGAGCAGACCCTGCCAACCTTAGTGTCACAACATATCACCCAATTCTGAATTTCTTCACTTGCTGGTATCTTTTTACCACAGTGAGAGGCTTTTAACTAGATTTTTTTTAATGTTACAAATGAAAATATGTACAGCACATGTGTTTAACCCCGCTCATATATTCACCCATGTTTATATTCAATAATGTAAAAAAATTAATGTATAATTTCTAACACAATATCACTATGAGATAGTCAATTTTCAGAAGAGATATTTCAAAGTTAGACTAATGTATCTTTGGGAAGGAGTATTATATGTGTGATGTGGAGAGACAGGCAAGGGCATACTAAAGACTTTCCATGTTCTAATAATTTGAAAATCTGTTTGGTATTATGGGCTCCTTTCAAAAAATGAAAATAGCCTCATTCCAAAATGTAAATTGGTCTAATCAGATTATCTCCTAACACTCAGCCAATGTTAGTTTTGAGAAAGTAGGATTTTGATGAGTGAAGAGGGAAAGAAAGGAGTTACAGAAGTCCAGTCTACACTGTGATGTGTTTTTTTTTTTTTTATTTTATTTTCCTGGGTATTTTCATAAGAGAAAAAATGGAAAGTTATCCTGTGAGGAACAGTGTCTTTAGGAAAAAATATTTTTACCAGTGCTGCTAAATGACCACAGACAATTAAGCCTAAAATAGATTTAGGGGATAAAATACTCTTAAATCTACAGATAACATATAAAACATAGGTGTAAATAATCTACATATATAGAGAAATTAGGCAAAAAAAAGTCAATTATCTCTTAAGAATATACTTGTAGCATCCATTAATTGGAAACTTTCAAAGGAAACAATAAATAAGTGATTAAATGATATATCTATTCTAAAAAGTCATTAATCTATTAGAAGAAATCTTATCCAATCATAAATATTTAAATCTGTCTATACCATAAACACTAAATCAGTTCACCTTTACAAGTAAGGTAGAAAAATTAGAAGAAAGCTCCTTCAAAAAAACAAGGTTAGAAAGAAAGAAATAATTGTTGTAGTTTGGGCCAATAACTCACTACAGAAATTTATTCCTTTATAAATGTTTTAGGAACACACAAAATTTTCAGAGATTAGTTATTCCCCTAAGTGTTCGCCTGTCGATCAAACATTACATTGTTAACTTCCTTCTTTGTGGTATATCATCTGGTTTTCAAATATTTCCAGAGTTATTCTACCATCTCAATTGAATTTAACCAAGAAATGTATTTATCGCTAAACACTTTTAGTGTTTTCCTTTAGTGCTACCTTCAGTCATGTGCATAATATGTCACTTTAAAATATAACTTAATATAGCCTATAGCTTCCACTGCAATGTCTCTCTGGACATTTTTGCAATAAAAAGTTTCTGCTCAAAGGTGTTTTCATGGAAGAGAAATATTTAAATATACAATATTTTGTTGATTGAAACCTGCATGACAAGCATTGCATTTGATCTAAAAATTTTACTTAATAGCTTATAAGTGAAGAATATTTGTAATACCATTAGGAAAAAAAGGAAAAAAAAAACACCACAGACCTCAACTCATTATTTTGTATCATACGTCCCAATCACTCAAATCATGTAGTCATAGATTTTTTGTAGCTGGAAGGAAATGTTAGCAACTGAATATGCTAATGAAGAAACTAAGGCTCTAAATGGTTAAAGGACCTGGTAGAGTACAACTTCCTATAAAGATAATGAAAGACCGAAACGGGTCACTGGGATTTAGGCCATTATCTGCTGTTCTACTAATACCCAACACGCAAGCAACCAATGGTAATTCATAATGTATTGCCATGACAATCTAGATATGCATAGGCCTTGTGTTAAGTATGTATCTGTTATTGAGTAATGGAATTCTCCTTGCTCTTTGCCTGCCATTTGTAGTATACCACACTTGATACCCTTTGGGAAAGCTGTACGTTAGGGCTACTGACTCTAAATATCCTGGCCCCGGGATGTTACGGTACTACTATTATGGCTAATCTTTACCATATACAAACCACCTTAGCTGCAGGATGGTGCTACTGTCATAAAAAAGGCTATGCCCCAATCATTTGTCTAAGTTTCTATTCAGCTACACCAACACCATGCAGAAACAGACCTTGGGAAATTCTTAATTTCTGAAGACAAATTAAAAGGATGTGGGACAGTTCTTTCTTTTTGCTAAAAATGTTCTAGCTTGTTAGTAGTTGTTTGTATCAAATCCGGAATGACTGCCAAAAAACACATCTAACTTTTTACAGATAGCGGCTTCCCTACATTAATGGGAAGGAATGATCCTGATTTTCTTGCTCTAAAAACAAGAAAATAATGCATGAGATTAAACCCTATGGATGAAACCATGTACAAAAGGAGTATAGGTTGTGGGAAAATATGCCATCATTAATGTCTTCTGCTATCTGTGTTGCTAACTATAACTCTTGCATATATAATTCCATTATACTTTTATAATTCAGGGTTTTGAAAATGCTTTTGAACCATTAATATATTTTCCTGGTTAAAATTCTTTGAGATGTTCTTAACAAGAGTCTTAGATAATGAATTTGGGCAAACTCTGGAACAGTCTTTACAGTATTATCATTCTCATTAATTTTCAGAACTACCCACTGTGTTGAGATGATTGTCATGGGCCTAAGACTTCAATTTGGCTAAATATTTTTGCATATATTTCAACATATAAGTAACTAACAGATGTTTAAATGTTAAGTTCATATGGAAGAAATGGTTAAATGTGTTTACTCTAATCTCATGATTTCTTCGCAACACTAATTCTTATTTTACAATTTCTTTATGTATTTCATGATTTCCTCTCTGCTTTGGTCTATAATGGACCAGTAATTCCAAAATCTCTTTAAAGATAACAAAACAGTCCTTTAAAATATTCTGGAAGTTAAGCCATATATGCATATGTAATATTTAATGTATGTATCACTAGTTTTTTAAAAGAGAAAACCTTAAACAGTAACTCACATATTTTTATAAAATATACAGAGTTCATATAAAGCACAGGACTGTACTTGTTTTGGTTCTTTTATTTTTACAGAAAGAGAGTTTTCCATTTATATTCTTATTTGGCTTTAGCAACCTGATCTATGATATTGCCCTAACCTGCCAGAAAAAGATGGGTAGGAAACTAAAAACAATATTACTTTTAAGAGAGTTAATGCAGCACATAGTTTCATACTTTCATCCGGTTTATTTTTTTTTTCTCTTTGCCTTTTTGGTTATCTCTGAAGACTGCTTCTGTTTCCATTGTTTCATCCTTTAGCATTCACATATCAGAGCAATAAGTATTTCATTACTGGTTTATCTGTCCAGAGGCTTGAGAAGCGGTAACAATTAACCCTCCCTTCACAGTGATTGATACAGGCTTTGCTTTCAATTTGTTCCACTACACAGATCATGAAATTCTGAATGCAATCATCCTCATTGACCTACACTTTCAAACACACGGCTACAATGAGACGAAAGTAATTATTAAAAGGAACACTGGACTACTGAGATCTGAAACAAAGTCTTTAAAAAAAATCTGTTAGATGACCTTCTGGTGAAATTGGCAAATTTTGATGTTAAGGAAAATGATAGCTTTGTGTCCCTGTCTGGAAATATTCGATGCAAGCTGATCAATGTATATTATGGTGATTGCACTGACTACAGTATGTACTTAGAAAACGCAGAAATCCATTTTCGAACTGTTATAAACAAGAGTTAAACTGTTAACATCGTAGTTTAATCTATCAAAAAAAATTTTTCAAGGAAATTAAACTTCCTGATTTGTGTATAAAGAACAAACAGTGACTGCGGCAAAGAATGAAGAAGGCTGGAAAAGCAATAGCTTGACTTTATAACAAGAGTTGCATACCTGAGTCCTACATCTTCCCTCTCCCCCTCCCTTTAGATGAAGATTCACAGTAAGAAATGAATACATTTTTCACAAAGTCTGAAAAATAGCTTCAAATAAATATTAATCTACTGCAATCGATATATATGAGGGATGGAGAGGGGCTAGCAGGACAGTGGTGACTACAGAACTATATTAAAACAAGGGTTGCAGTTAAAGAAAATCAGGGCAGAAAGCAAGGCAGCAGGCCTGAGGCTCTAATCACAGAACAGAGTGATGGAGATGAACCAATACTGCATGGATTAGCAATGAATTATTTTGAACCGTAATCATATGCCTGCACAGAAGAGAGGCAAAAACTAGCCATTACTCATAAACTGATCTGCTGATTTCTTGAGAGAGGCGGGGGGTGGGGGGGGGAGGATGAGAATAAATTCATATGCTAAACTAATTCAGAATAATGAAAACCTAAAGATGTGGTTACACTTCAAGTAACATTCTATTTTTAACGTCTGCCACATACCGCAAAATATGGGGTGTTTAGAATATAAACTGTAAAGTGCTTGGATTCGAGTAGGATTAAACCAACCGTTTCTTCTAAGATTAGGATGTGATATTGTCACTCTACTGTCTATCCTTCCTTGTCCAATAAAACTATTTCTGGATAACTTTAACACTCCCAAGTATAAGATTTTTGAGTATTTGGTTATAAAGAAGCAACAGCATTCAAGAAATTAATTTCCTTTGGATCATCTAAAAAAATATATCAAATGAAGATTCAATTGTTAGAATTAATTTTGTTAGGAAGAGAAAAAAAATCAAAACTGCTGGTAGCAAGAGATTCCTGAGATTCTTATGAACAGACTGTTTAAATGAAGAGCACTTTAATCAGTAGAGGAATCCTCACGTTTCTAATGTCTTGCTGTGCATTCTGCAGGTTATAGTAGCAGCTGGTAGAGGTCATATATCTTTTGTGAGCATCCCAAAAAGGCTCACTGCCAGACTGTTAAATTATGAATAAGCAATGAACAAAAGAATGCAGATACGGTGGTGACAAGATAATCCAAGCAAATTTATCTATGACAAATTTCACAGGATTAACAAATTACATTTACACAGAACAATAAAAATGTGTAAAAAAAAAAAAAAATGATGAGCCTACTTTTCCTTACAGCGTTAGGAAAACAAAAAGTCACCAATTCACTGCATATATTTAAATTTAACTCGATCTAAAGTAAGACATTTATAATATGTTCAAGATATCTTTGTAACACTTCTGCACTTTAGTAGATATATATAAACATGCTAGATCTGGTTTATATTTTATATATGTTATGTTGTAAACAATCTATCGATCTATCTATCTATCTATCTATAGATACGTCTCACATATGAACCATGCACAGTATATATAGAATCTTGAACAATAAAAAAATCCCGTTCATATATGAATAGAATGCTTATGTTTTCCAGAAATAGATCCTGAGGAATAAATTATTTGTGTAGAAAAAATGCTCCCTCAATCAGTGCAGTACATTTTAGCTATTAAAATACCCTTATTCTTTGATGTCTCCATTCTCTAAGACCAGAGAGATAAAGGTTCTGGAAACAGTTTCAGTTATCCCATTTGCCCCTACCAAAATACCAGTCTTTCTGAGTAAAGTGCTTCTGGCTGAAGTTTAGGACCAGTATCCCTTTCTGTAGTGTTACCACAGCAGAAAGGAAAATTCGTAGATCGGAGGGTGAGAGGGTGTCGATTTGAGCTACATCCACATAAAGATGACCCTTAATCCAATATTACATTTTTCTTTACAATAAAATTCTTCTTATAAATCTTACAAGTGAAAAAGCCCCCGTCTATCAGAAGTAATGGGATATCACAGAAATGACCTATGATTCTATAAAGTGGTCTTAAAATGCTATGTGGCACCACTTCCAAAAATATGTGATAAAGATTTAAGCTTTAATGTTATATATAACCTAGGTACCAAGTCAGAGCCCTTTAATTCTGCATTAGCATACTGATGATAATAAAATACTGTAATCAGAAGTAATTTCTTTTAAGATGATCTGAATGCTATTTTAAATTTTGTAGCCTATTTTTCACTCATACTTCCTATTGACTGCTGCTTTTTATCTTCAATATTTTAGTAAAACATCTCTCTAAATGAGCCCTTTCCAACATTGTATAAGGCAACCTATTCTTTATGTAAACAAGAGATTTTCTGAATGTAAAAGTGAATATTTTAGGAATATACACAAGCAAAACATTCAGTTCTTTCAACCACAAATACTCAAGCACTGCTTATCTAGTCCTTTCAAGGTCTGAAATTCCTACTATACCTTTTTTTTTTTTTAAAGAGCTATTCGGTTGACAGTATTACATCCAAAACCGTAGAGATAAATGTGGCATGCCTGTCTACTACCTCAAATCTAGCTGACATTCAACAACGAGCAGTAATGGAGTCAGATGTTGTAAAAGTTTCCCAAAGTGTAGCTTTTGTCAAAGAACTGTTACGTAGCAGACCGAGTCCTCTGATTCCTGACATCAGAGAAATTAAAATGTTACCAAAGACCGCCTTCTTGAAGATTCCACAAGTGTCTGTGTGTGCCCACGGGGGAAGGGGGACTAAGTAATGAGAACTTATCATTTATGTATTTATTGTCGTCCATTTTAAACAAGTTTTTAATTAAATGAGTTAATTAATATATGTAAAGCCCTTAGACTAGTACCTGTCACATAGTGCTATATAAATGCTTGCTGTCAGTATTCTAATGCCAGATAATTTGGCAGGAAGCCAACTTGTAGGAGTCCTTATATATTTCAAAAGACAATACCCAGCAATACAGTTAAGTATGAAAGTTGTTATTCAGAACTTCGAGGAGGCTGTTGCAACCCATTCAGTGGCAAAACTATTACAAAATAAAAATGCCTCCACTGTAATCTTTAGGCAAACTGTGGCCCACTCTGAGGATGGAAAACGTGTGTGGAAGAGGCCCTGGAATACTTCACAGTCTATGACCAAAAAGGTGAGTGTACGTGGCAAACCGATTCTAAAACCATTTTTAGAAAATCTGCCCTGCGGTAGACAGAGCTGTGGCACTTGCCCACAAAACTGCTGGAATGTTAAGGGGTAGAGGGAAAATAATGTAAATATTAATTCTTCTTCTAACTTTATAATTGCCGCATTTCTGAATTTCTCCAAACCGCTGACGAATGAGCAAGAAGCGGAGATCTAGCTCACTATCCAGAGTGTACAGGGTCTTCTGCCCCAAGAGCTCTCTGGCATCAGTGTAGAAATCCCTGGCTCCAGAAAAGTCCAGAAAGGGAGGCCCTGCACACTGCTGTTACAGTGCATTCCTACAGAGACAAACCTGCATTCAGTCTCTAACTCTACTCCCTTTGTTGGTTGGATTAGCTTCTGTTTTCTTGACCATAAGTAGGGATATTAGCACTTCCCTCACAGGGCACTGAGAAATTTCTTGTCAAGTATTTAATACAGAGCCCGAAACATGGTGGTCAATATTAAATGTTTACTATTGTCATACGTGATCTATTTTTATTTTTTAATCCCATCAGAGAACATTTTAAAAATTTGCTATGATTTCACTTGCATTTATATGGCATCTTTTCTTTCTCACCTCCAAGAACCTCTAACCATTTCATAGTCATTAGTTACAATATTTTACAATCTCAATAGCTGCCCCCCTCTGCCCTGAACACTAAACTAACAGAAGTCAAAAGAGAGGGCCTTATTTATATTTCTATGAATTCTGCTCTTCCTCCTCTTGCAGAAAAGGATGTCTTCTCACTTTTGATAATATTTGCATGTCCAGTATAAGGGCAAGTCTATGACCAGAGCAACTGCTCTTACGGAGTATTATTTACTATCAACTCTGGCACAAGTCATGATGGTCCATAGTAGAGGTTCAATAAATAAGGCTGAGTGAATGAACAATCACTAATCATAGTCAAAGGCCACGAGCAATTTGGGCCATAGCGATACACGATTTTCATCTTGTGTCTCATGATTTTGTACACAAGACTACAAATATTCCAATTAATTTACCAAAACATTACGCTCTAAAAATGTATCCAGACAACAACTTCAAGTGTTGTTTAATCTTGTCACCGCCCTAGTCATTTTAGATATGGTAGCAATCATTTTACTGATACTAAGCTATGTCCTGCTTATGCACTGTAGTATTACTAATATTACTACAAATTATTCTAACTATGTAAGGTTCTATCAAACTTAATAGTGCAAACATCCTATTCACACTAATGGGGCCCAGAGCAGTAAAAATACCATTCAGTTACAGTTGGTTTATTACACTGCCCAATGAGGAAAAAAAGAGGGGGGGGGGCACTATTTACTGTGAAAATACTAACATCATTAAACCCACAGCAATATAACTGAATTTTCCCATAAATCCTAGAAGTTCTTAGTACAGATTTAAATATTGGGACATATCACAGTACATATTTAAATATTTAAAGTTTCACATATTCCATTATGTGCAACTTTGATAGCATTTAAATTTTAAAATTAATGTTTAATCAACTAATCAAGTAAATTTTCCACATACCAACTCGCCTACTAAGTTTCGGCCTTATCTAGTGTAAACAATTAAGGAATGTCTATAAAACACCTGAAGTTAGATTTTAAGCCAAGAGAAACACAAAGTTTTTAAAAATGTAACTCAAATGATGAACTGTTACACTGTAGAAAGAGTGGCCATGTAAACTTAACATGAGGGGCTACTTCTGCTCTCCTGCATGCTGAGTTTTCTTTAAATTTAGCAAGAGGCATTCTAAATGCCTCTTCCTAAGAGGAAAAGAGGATCACAGGAATACAGGAAAAACAAGAAAACAAAAATAGACCATCTAAGGTTTATACTGGGGTCTTTATTAATAGGGAAGCACTTAAGAAAGTTTATAAGGGAAAAACATTACTAGGAGTGATTTAGAAATATTTGTGACATATTCCCCACAAATATCTCCCAAAATATAAAGCTCTACAGCTTTAAACATAACTAAATGAAAGCTACACTGTCTAAATCCTCCCCCAAAAGTGCTGCTTTACCAAAGCATGCATCTATACATCTTGTCAAAGAAAACCTCACCACAGAGCAGGGGATCCTGGACATCAGGACTCATTTCAAACAGATGCAATTTTAATGTGCCACTGGATTCCATCCATGCTAAGATCTGGGACAGAGCAAAATTATTAAGGGGTTCATGGAAACTCTGGCATTCCCATAAAATAGCTCCATTGTAGGGGCAACCATCGTGTAGAATTTCAGGGGGAAATCAAACTTCTTGTCACTAAAAATATCAAACTGTTGCAAGATGTAGATTATATTTAAATCACAATGCAGTTCTTACCAATTCATTGCTGAGATCTTAATTTTCACATAACTTTTAGTAAAATGAAAGTCATCTTTTTAAGAATATGCAAAGATACGGGAACCAAAAACTGTACTCATAATACCACTTGGTGCTGAAAATACCCCATGTAACTTTTTTTTTTTTTAACCCAAAGCATCAAGTAATGTTGAAGTCAAGTTTGCTCCTCGTAACAAATCAAACCTAGTAACTGCATTATTACAGAACATGCAGAATTTGGAATAGCGATCTGTCTCTCAATTCATAAATCAGAAATTGGGAATATGGAAAGATGTTGCAATGTGGGAGGGTCCTACTAATAAAGGTCATTATAACTCCTGGCTCCAGAGCTATACTATCTAATATCCTCTCTGGTGGTTCTATGATATGCCCATGCATTACAGTTCTTGTTGACAGCCTGTTGCCTTGGAAATATTTCATTATTTCAGTTTTTCCATTTGTAGACCCTTGGCCTTGTGATATGAAGGCCATCCTATTTCATATTTTCGATTATCATTTAAGCAATCTTGTGGAGCTATTTATATATAAGCAAGTGTTAGACAACGCATATCATCATTTATCACTCTGTGTTTAAGCTTACAATGTAAAAAGAAATACCTCCAAAAAAAAGTCTCCACCACTACCTTCGACTTTTTAAACCAAAAGCCCCGTGCTCTTGGAATATGCTTTGCAAACCAGCATGGGCACATCACATGCTTGACACTTCTATCTGTCTAATCTTCTTGGTTATACATCCACATAGTGGAAAAACTCTGTGGCAGTGCTATATAATTTGCAGCCTATGCAGCCTATTGGAGTTTAAAGAAAAATCAAGCAAATTTAAATATACAAGGTTTTCAACTCCTTCTCTCAGGCTCTAAAAAGCCACTTTCTGTGTGTAAGAGCCACAGAAATTTCAACAGTACTAAATAGTAACCAAAAACATTATTAAGAAGCTTCTTTTTCCAAAAATTACTCTGTAAACACTATTGGAAGGAAATGACTTTTGTTCTGTATGACTAAACTCAGGTCAGATATTTTATAAATCAACAAGACAATTCAAAAGATATATTTTTTTTCTATATAAGTTTTCAATTACTAGTGTATTTGAGAAGCAGTAAAGAGTAGTGTCTATAAATGCCTTTATGAAATTGATTATTTGGAAACCATTTTTTAAATAAATGTCAGGATGTCCCTTAAAGCATGTCCACAGGAAGTCGTGTTTTATAAACATACTTGTGTTCAACCATTAGACAGAAATACTACTACTAACCAACAAGTTTCAGGCACAAAGTGAACATATAGGTGAAATGACTCTACTTAGTTGAAGCAAATAACTATGAAAAACACCCCCCTCCTGAACAAACCATCTGACTTTCCATTTCTCATTACAAAACCAAATCAACTAACATGTGTAATGTTTACACTTAAAAGTGTTAAGAGCATTTAAAGCCCTAATAACAAAGTAAACCCTCGGGGTATAAAACAACTGTTTGGATAACGGGCCAAGTTTGAGGTTATTACTGTTTGAAACATTTAGTTTATAACTCCTTCTTTCCTCTATACTGTTCCTTCTGCCCCCTACCTCATTATTACTCCTCCCTCTCTCTACAGGTTAAACCTTCTCAGATCCAACCTTTAAAATGACAGCATCCGAGCTGAACAAGAAGATGCTATTAAAGGGCATTAAATTAAATACAGTATATCCTCCTACAACTTCAATCAGAATTTCAGACCAAGTGTTATTTAGTTCAGCTCTCAAGTGGAGCAGAATAACAAATCGCGCACTTTGATTTACCTTCTTCGAATGCCAAATGGAGACAGGTGATAAAGAACGCGCTCATGCACAGGCTATGAAGTTTCCTCTAGAAATTAATTCTATCTTCAAGATTCCTATCTCAGAAAAATTCCCAAAATGGCACACAAATAGGCCTCTGCTAGAGAGATTACTGGGGCCATCCCAGTAAATACATTTACTACCAACAGAACTGGGGAAGGAGGAAGGGTGAAAGGGAGGAAGGAAATCAGTTACAAACTTCTGATCTGAAATTGTTAAATGTTAAATTAAAAAATAATAATGATGATGAAGAGACCTGCACAATACTCTGAAAATTCTTTTCTATCTACAAGATAGAAAAGAGCAAAGTACTTAATATGTGAATTCTTTATAAACCACTAAGTATTCCTTTTAGTTAGTATGAATTGTCAGACAGTTAATGCTATACACATTCAACATCTTTAAAAACTGGATTATGCGTGATTTACTCTCAGGTATATAATTTATACAGAAATTATCCAGAGTTTACAATTAGTCACTTATGTACCTACTTAACAAAATTATTTCCTTAATCCTGACAATTCTTCTGTCCCCACTGTATGAAGGAAACAAGCAACAGAGCAATTGAAGCTTTCTAATGAATAGCTTGTTTAAATACCTCTCTACCCTCTCTTGATGTAAGCTATAGGTTAAATGCTAAGTTGTATCAAATATAAAACTGCTCATGTAATAATAATTAAATCTTGCAACTACTACGGACTTCCCGCATCTTTTTTCTCAAGTTCACTTATGCCTATGAGGAAAGTTCGGGGGCGGGCGGGGGGGGGGGGGGGCATGTATCTAACAACATTTGTTTTCCTCAAGAAGCAAAGCCTGACATTTCATACTTCCTACTGAGCATTTCCTCTTCGGAGACAGAAAAAGATACTTTGCTCAAACCAATATGCTATATGCAATTAATGTCATTAACGCTGCCAATTAATAGCAAATAGGATTCCAAACAAAGTAGGCTTGGTGGACAGCAGGAGGGAAAACCACGTGGGGTGGTGGGGGTGGGGGGTGCTTAGTTACTCTGAAACCTAACAATGCCATTCACGTAAGACGGTTAAGGATATTTTGAATACAAACTCCCTTTCCCTTTGGCTTTAGTTTAACTAACTTCAAACAGACATGCTCGGCTGAGCCCCTTGCCTGGATATGCAATTCTCACCAGGAACTTTTTAAAACACAGATCCCCAAACAGTAACTAACGGGGCATAGATGTTCCAACTGTTGGCACATTTTGAATCTCGCTGTTTACTTGCTAATTTGGATTTGAGGGTTTTCTTCTTCTTCTTTTTTCTTTTTTTTTTTTTTTTTTTTTTTTTCCTTTGGGGACCGGAGGAGTGGAAAGGAGGGCAAGATGAGAGCACAGCAGGGCAAAGCTGGAGACCCACAAGTTGCCAAGGCTAGGGGCGCAGCCTGGGCGGTGGGGAGGCGGCGGCCGCGCGCCTCTCTCCGCCCGGCCCGGCCTAGCTGCTCCGCGCGGAGACAGCCCCTCCGCGACACATTCCGGGCCTGGCGCGAGCTCCGCTCCCCGCCCCCGGCCTCCTCCTCCTCCTCCTCTCCTCCTCCTCCTCCTCCTCCCGCTTCTCGCCTGCCTTCCCTCCCCCTCCCCAGCCTCATTCCTTCCTAGAGAGCAGCTGCCAAGGGACCTGCGGCGGCCCCGGGGATCCCCCGGCCCCCCACCCTCACTGCTGCTCCCCGTCACACTGCAGCCCCTTCTCTTTTTTGTTTGTTTCTCTCTTTTTCTTTCTTTCTTTTTCTTTCTTTCTGTTTTTTTCTTTTCTTTTTCTTTTTTTTTTTCTTTTTTTTCTTTCTTTCTTTTTTTTTTTTTTTTTTTTGTCAGCGAGTCACTCCATTCGCCGAGCCGAGGAGGTGCGACTGCTCAGCGAGCCTGGCGCCGCCGCCGCCGCTGCCGCCGGAGCCCGCTCGCTGCCGCAGCCGCCGCGGGCGGACAATGCGCGCGGGGACCGCGGGCGAGCGCAGAGCCGCAAGCCCGCAGACGAGGTCCCCGTGGGCTCGCGGCCCAGGAGGCGGACTGCGGAGCGGGCCCCGCCACCTCGGCGGCGGAGGCGGCGGCGGCGGCGGCAGGAGCAGCCGCCCCGGCGGCAGGTTCAATAAACAGAAAAGTGTTACCGTTCTCGCCTGGAAGGATCCTGCTGAAAGCTGGGCTTGGTGGGCGCCATCTTCCTGCTATTTTTTTTCCTCTCTTACTTTTTGCCTCTCTCCCCCCTCCCGGGGTGGGGGGCGTGGGGAGGGCGGGGGGTGTGCGTGTGCGTGGGGTGGCGGGAGTGAGTGCGGGCGTGCGCGGCGCTCAGCGGCGGCCCGGCGGGCGGCGGCCGTGGCCCTGGCCGTGGCCGTGGCGGCGGCGGCGGCGGCGGCGGCGGCCGTGCTGCTGAGGCTGGGAGGCTACGGAAAAGTAGTGGGGCCGGAGCCTCGCCGGCGGCCGGCCGTCCCCTCGCGCCGCCGGTGCCTCTCGCCGCAGGTCGCCGCCTCCTCCGCCGCCTGCGCCTTCTCCTCCCCCTGCTCGCCCGGCGCCGCCGCCGTCCATGCGCCGCAGAGCCCCCGCGGCCCGGGCCGCTCCGGCTCCCGAGACATGCCCAGCGCGGAGACTGGCGACCGGCGGCGGCGGCGGCGGAGGAGGAGGGGGAGGAGAAGGCGGCGGGGGGGAGGCCGCCGCGCGGCCCCGCGGGCAGCCCGGCCCAGGGCCCCGCCGCCTCCGGGTTCTCACCCTCGCGCGCCGCCACACCTCCCCCCGCCCCCCGTGTCGTCCCCCACCGCCGCCACCCGGAGCTGGCCTGGTGGCAGGTGGGGCACACACCCTCGCGGCGGGGGGCGGTCGGGGCCTAGGCCGGGAGGGGCGGGGAGGGGAGGACACGCGGGGGTTCCCAGCTTGACCGCTGTGAAAGTATTTCTGGGCATTTTCCAGCTGCTTTGCTCCAGAGCGCTCTCTCGCACGCAGACACACCCCCCCCCTTCTCTCTCCCGACACTCTCTCACTCCCCGTCTCTCTCTCTCCGTCTCTCTCCCCTCTCTCTCCCTCTCGCTCGCTCGCTCGCTCTCTCTCGTTGGGGGACTGGGAAGCTCGGCTGCCAGCGCAACAACGCCACTCAGTTGCAGTTGCGAACACTTCCCTTCTCGGGAGTATGTCAGTCCGGGAGAAAGAGGCGGAGAGGAACTGGGAGGCCACGGAAGCGGCCTCGGACAGGACACCGTCCCGGGAGCTCCTTCCGAGACCGTGGAAATAAACGCGGGTGGGCGTGCGCTGACCAAGACCGGGAGCCACGAGAACCCTGTGGGCTAGCGCAGCGGCTGCACAGGCACCTTATGGCTCCGGCGCTCTCGCCAACATTTCCTGACCGGAGCATCTGCATTATTCACCCGCATACATGTCTGCAGACCCAGGGGTTCACAGGTGAATCCCCAGGAGTTTCAACGCAGTTAGATACAAATGCCTGTCCCCACTCGGCTCCTGGCACCTAAGACCGGACCAGACTACGGACATCTCTCTGTGGTTTCCCCAGTTTACAGCTCAGCGAGGCCTAGAGAAAGGGCCACTCAATGAAGGGCCAGTGCTGGAATCCTATTACCTGGGTAGACCCTGGTCAGAGCGTCCCCTCCACTAAACCTTACTCTGCCGAGTGTGGGCAGCTTTTTAGGCAGAGACTTGGGTCAGTCATGTGTCAACCAGGAAAGCAGAAAGGACCCCCAGTGCATTTCCACTTTGAATAAATGAAAGAGCCACACGGAAAACATCCCTCCTATGCGAGGCTTTGCATTTTACTTTAAACTTAAGAAAAGAAAAAAAAAAAAAAAAAAAAAAAAAAAAAGACCTGAAAGGGGTCCCATTCGGTCCTACCGGTGCAGTAAAGTGTGGCTGGGAGAGTTGGAAACTTTGAAAACACAAGTGTTTTTCGTTGCAGAGGCGTTTAATCTGCATGATGGTGTTTGAGTTCTCTTTGGAGTACACTCTACAGGTAGAAGATGAGAGTGATTGAAAAATGAACTGAAGTGGAGAGTACAAGATATTGAGTACAAGACATACATGGGCTGGCAGGGAGGGGGAAAAGTTGCCGGTTGGAAGTTTTGGCTCCAGGACAGCCAGCCTAGGGTGTTTCTGCCCAAAGATGACAAATGAGAGAAGTTCTGTTCTCCCAACAGGCCACTCTTGCTGGAAAAGCCCTCTACTACTGTCACTCCCTCATCAGACTCCCCAGAAGCACTTAATGCAAAAATACATTTTGATAGAATGATGTGTCACCATTCACTTTAGCAAACATATCCAGCTCTTAAAGTGAAAACTAAGTCTGCCCCTCAAAGCCTCTGAAGCCTATCATGCTGGTGGTCCGATGAAGAAGTGCCAGAGGACGGGGGACTCATGACTCAAATCCTCCCTTAAACATTTGGCTCACTCTCCTGTCCCCAAATTAACAAAAATTAAAGGCAGTAACAGGTGTCATCTGACTAATGAAACCAAAGAAAGGTCCATTTCCCACAGCTAGCACCTTCTCTTCAGTCATTATGACTGAACATAAAAAAGGAGGAAGGAAATTATACACCCAAAGGCTAAAGTTGATTATTTTTAAAGCTCTAGTCTTTAGAACCACAGTGGGATTCAAAGACTTGATAAAGTAGCCCAGATTCAAAGATGAAGGTGGAAGGCATCAGTTGGCTTTTCAGGGTGGGAGGCTATGGAGGATTCCCCCTGGAGGCTCCTGGCTTATTGGGAAAATTAGCCCTGGGAAGATCTTTGTGGTGAAGGACATCAACACTCTGAGGGCAAACCTAAAGGCTGAAAATTCACGACCACCTCTTATGTTCCATTTATATCTCATGGATTAGTTGGAAGTCTCTGAAATTGTCCAAAGGCCATCTGACATTTCTGGCCCTTGACTCCCTAGGTCACAACCATAGTATTTTGACTATTGCCTGCACCTCCTAGGTAAAGTGACCACCAGATTATATTGTCATTTAAATGTTTTGTGAGTGACCAAAAAACCTTACCTGAACCATGAAAAGGAAAAATCTAATTCTTGTCTAGTCCTTTATGTTTGAAAGATTCCCAGATCTTTTGTATTAAAGGTTCTTGTAATCACTGAAGTAAAACAAGACTAAAATAATTTAAATTAAAAAAAAAATCCTTTGACCAGAAATAGCCTGTTTTTTCTCAAGACTCTTTTTAAAACTTCTGACAGTGCCCAGAGCATATAATGAAGTCTTCTACAGAATATTTGCAGTCCTGGGCATCAACTTGGAAAACACTCAGTGTGTTATGCAAAATCTGCTCTGGTCGCTGGGCCATTGGTTAGAAAGCACAAAATATGGCAGTGATAGATTATCTTAACCTTTTCAGTTTAAACACTGTTGGTTCAAATCAAAGGTTCTCAAATCAATGAAGTTTGAAATACAAGGTAAAAATAGGAACTGTTATTTGAATTATGCATTGTGTATATTTTAAGTTAAATGCCATTGGCAAATCTCTCAGATATTTAATCGTGTGCAATCTGGGAAACACAAATATTTAATTTCACACTTTCACGTGTTTTTTCTTCCTTCTTCTCTAAAACCGAGCCCCACAAATGGGAAGCTTACCTTTCATACTACATTGTTAGTTTTTCTCAACACATTTTTGTGGATTACATTTTTGATAAAATATTGGAAGATTACAACTTGTTCTTAAGGAAAAACTTTAGGGTTCTAGAGCTGTTGGTGGTAGTATATCCCCCCCACACATACACTTCCTTTCCTAATTGCATCAAAGAATGTTTACTAATTCAATGTCACAACTCTATTTTATTAAATATCTATAAATGTTTGGGAGAAATGCAAACAAGTAATACTTTAAAACTTCTTTCTCACCCACCTAGCCTAACTTTGTAAAATTTGCTTCCTAACTCGCATCTCTGAATCTTACGCATTTGCATTATAATGCATTTAAGATGAATACTTAACAGCGCCGAGGAGACTCGGATTTCATGCTGTATTTCCCTGTAGTAACAGGTGACATGATAACACTATTATGTAGAATTGCGAGTCTACAGCTACACGTGAAAATCGTTCCTATTCTGTTTGGAAACAAATGATCAATCAGTCTCCCGTGATCAATTGCCCCCCTGGCTGCCGGTCAGCGCGGGTCCGCACCCGGCAGAGGCAGTGAGAAAATTCCGCGGAAGGGGACAGGGATCCCAAACTTTGCAAAAGCACCTTGTGCTTGTGTCTAAGACTTCGCTGCAACTCCTAGGCTACGCGGGGCTGGGGTTCTGGATTTGGGGCCAGGCAGAGGGCAAAGGATGATTTCACTTCGCCAGTAAACTGGAGTGCCTTTCAATCCGAATTGTGAATTAATTTTTTCTTTCTCATCTGTAGAACGAGGAGCAAGCGAAGTGAGCCCTGACGATGTGCATGTGTGTTGTAACGCATAAAACAGGAGGCAAAGTGAGTCCCACCCCAGCACCCCGGGGCGGGGGCACTAACCCAGCCCAGGCGGGACTACTCACCGCTGCTGGTAGGAGGTGATGCCCTGGACGTTCTGCGGGGTGCCGTTGGCCGCGGCGCCGGCCCTCCCCATGCCCGCGCCCGCCGGCACCCCCGCGGCCGCCCCGCCGGCCGCCGCGGCCGTCACCTGCACGCTGAAATCCGGAAAGATTCGGATCATCGCCGCGGCTTCGGCCCCCGGGCGCGGCGGCTCTGGGCGAGAGCTGGCGGGGGCTCTGGTTTGGGCTCCGGCGGCGGCAGCAGCAGCAGGGCGAGCAGCGGCGGCGGCAGCAGCGGAGCCAGGCACCAGCCTGCAATCCCATTAGTGAGCCGCGGCCACTGTGCGCGGCGGAGAGGCGCTTTGATGTGCGCGCAGCGGGCTGGGGTGGGGGGGCCGCGAGCACTAGGAGGAGGTGCGGGGGGGCGTGCGAGGGACTTGCAAACAGCAAAACGTGTCAGGGTGGGGCCTTTTTTTCCCTTTTGGGGGGCGGTGGTGCTCCCCCCTCTTTCCAGGATGTTGCTCTCACTGGCTGCTCCGGCTGCGCGGCGCGAGCCCAGCTGAGGGAAGGGGAGGGGTGGCGGAGGAAGGATGCACCGGGAGGCTTGGCGAGGACTTGGCCGGTGCAAGGGAATGACGGGCAGCGGAGGGTGTCTTTCTTTCCCGCCCCCTCTACACACACACACACACACACACACACACACACACACCCCGCGCACTTCCGACCCAAAGTGCAAGACTGAGGCGCGCTCTCTCCCCTCTTTTCTCTAGAGAAATAACCACCATCCAAGCAGGCTCGCGCCTCCCGCAGCTTCCAGCAACCTGGACTTCAGCCCGCGTGTGCAGGAATGGGGGCGCAGACCTTCCCCTCCCACCCGGGACCCCTCTCTGCCAGTCTTCTGCACACCAGGCGGCGCGGGGGTTGCCAATTGCAAGTTGGACTACTGGAGAACTTGCTTATCGAGGAGGGATGGTGTGCAAAGGAAAAGGGGGGCGGGCGGAGAAGCCGCTTTTGTGCAATGGAGAGTTTGTTCCCTTTATCAAAAGGGACTCTGCTTGCTCCTGGTGGGCGGGCAGGTTAGTCTTGGACAAACTTGTGAGCTGGGGAGTGTAGGTCCAGCTAGAGGGATCCGGGTGTGCTCCCGATGACCCATCTCTACACGCCCTTTTCAAACGTTGAAACGAATAAATTAGCAGCCACAACTGAGGCGAACTCTGCAAATTCCAACCACCAGGGAAACAAAAAGAGAAAACACGTGCATTTATTTCCTCGTGTCTCCCAGTTACTTCTCTGCATTGTTACATCGGTATTTCTTAGGGGGTGAGGAGGGATGCTAGTGATTTCGGCGCGCCGTTTTAATGACAACTTGCACTCCTTCGGGCCCGATTAGTAGGTGGGGGCAGTGGGAGTGGACCGTTTCCCCACCCCCTGCCCAGGACCCCCTGTTGCCCCACTTCCTCCCTCTTTCTTCCGGCTTGAAAGCCGGGACCCGAGTTGCGGGGCAGAGGGGCGCGTCCCTTGCGGGACGCGGGGCTCTGTAGGGCTCCCTTCCTCTTGCACGCACCCACCCGCGACCCACTTTGCTGGTGCTGATGTGGTTTTCCCCATCTCGTTTTCTCCTCTCCCCGCGCGCGGAAGCTCCGGCCCGGCAGCCGGGGTGCGAGCGGCCGCCGCGCCCGCCGCACGAACCCAAGTTGGGCTCGGCGGAGCATGGTGACCGCGGCCGCGCCGCCCCGGCTCTCGGCCAATAGCGCCTCGCCGGGCGAGACACCTGCTTAACCCTTTGAGCCTGGGGCGCAACCGGCCGGCGGGGACCCAGAGGGGCAGGGCGGATTGGCCAGAAGTTGCCAAGGCCGAGGGCGGCAGCCTGCCCAGCCCAGCATTCCCGCACACGGGCTAGGGGCCAGACGCCTGCCCTAGCTGTAGAGCTGGACGTCCCCTTCCACCCTCGCGGCTCTCGGGAAGCACAGAGCGGCACAAAGGCCCGTCCGCGCCCCAGCAGCGTCCCGCGCCTGCCTAGGCAATCTCTGCACTCCCCTAACCCGAGTCAGTTTCCGGAGGAGCCTCCCGCGCCCGGCAGCCACAGGGAGACAGAGGGAGGGAGCCCCAGCTCTCGCTGGCCGGGCCCACGGCGCAGCTGCGTTTCCATTTTCCTCTCAAAGAAAATGCTTTGGACGGCAGATAATACCAAGAGATATGAAACTGCTTCGTCCCCCACATGTTGCACGTAAAAAGAATCGTAATGAGCATCTGTGGCGTGTGCTAAGGATCCCACGAGTTAGTTGAAGACCTAACCCAGGTCCTGACTCCTTCCTTCCTGGAAAGGGGTCATTCTCTAGTTTAACGGCATTTCATTCGGATATACTTGCTTTTCAGAGGCCAAACTCAAGGTCATTGAACGGAGTGGGGGTGGGTGTTGAGAGAGTGGATGGTCTGAGTACATGGAAAGCCGCCTTGTAAGGATCTGGTCACAGATGTGGGTCCCTGTAGGAGCACCGCGACCAGGAGATGCTGATTGACTTGGTTTCTGAGCCCTCTCCTCTCCATCTCTCATCCTCAGGGCCGGATCTAAAGCGAGAGATCTCAAAAAGGCATCCCTTGACTCCAAGCTGGCTTTCCAGTTGAAAGAAATGGGAGTTCATTGCAATTCTAGAGAGGTCAAGAATGTTTCAGGGGTTGGGAAAAGTTCTCCTCTGACTGCAGAGGTCAAGGCCAGCCAGCAGTACTGTAGACCAAAGGAAGCCAAGTAAAATGGCTGAGGAATCAGTCTAAAAACGAACACAGATCCAGGCTGTGGCTTTCTATAAAATAGAATTTGTCTGAATTATTGGCCCATTGTGGGGTGATGCTGTGCCTGCCACCTGATATCTAGGTCAGCCAGTTGATGGAGGCTTCCAGCAAGCAGGTCCAGCTTCCATGTGTGCTTTGACTCCAGTAGCATAATGCAATATTCCAAGCTAGATCCCATGGATCCAGAGGCATTCCCAATGTGCCAAATGATGCCAAAGGGGGGAAACCCTCTTTGGCCAAAAGAGCAGAATTTTTAGATTACTCTCCCTTTTAAAGTCTTTCTGCACAACCAACAGTGAGTTATATTTATAAACAATATCCCAGTTCTTCTTTGTTTCAGTACGGAAAAAAAAACAGTGATTATATTTTATGGACTACTTATTTTACCGAATAGCTGGTCTGGAAATTTGTGGTCCTGCTTCACTTCCCTTCTGGAGGGCAAGTTTTTCTTGAAAGCCTAAAGGTCAAAAGAGTCCCAATAGAAAGAATGTGTGAGATCTGTTGTTAGACATTTAAGACTAGACTTGCTGAAGCTCACTTCAATTCTACTTTATATTATTAAAAGCAAGTTTAATGAGTACATTCAACTTCAAAGTTCCAAGCTGTCAACGCCATATTTAAGAGAATATATTTCCTGCCCTCCAGAAACTTTCTTTCCTAAAATAGAAATACACAGAATACTTGAAGAAGACTTGCACAGTAGGTTACCTTAGAATGCATATAATTCTGTTTCAATATTTTGTCTTTAAATGTGTAAGTCCAGAAGTTTGGTTTGCATGCGTGAGAGACAAATTTCTTATTGGACCTGCTTATCTCCATGTTCATTAGGGACCTTAAGCAAAATATAAGTTTATTCACTCATTAGTAATTCAGATTTCATTACTGTATTCTTTCAGTTAAAATCTTTACATGCTGGCAGCTGTTTTGAAATATTTTGAAAGTTGTTTTGGCACTCATCCAACTAAAAGGGCTCCAGTTAACATTAAACTGGATACTTTCTCATTTTATATTCTCCTCCCCACCCCCCCCCCCCCCCGCTCTGAAATCTACATATTTGTGTCTGTAGAGATCTAGAAAGACTTTTACGATCTTTTAATCCTCAATACGGACATATGATATAGACACAGCTATATCACAATTACATGTTTACATCTTCATCGTTGTTGTCACTGTAAAACTATGCCTTTTTCTCATGTGATAAAAATATCTATTCTCTGGAAATTCATTTCCCTGTACTTAGAGTTAAATGGTTGGACTTTGAATTTTTACTACTGCCTGTCGGAAGCTACCAAGGAAAGAGGGGCTATACAGCTTGATTGTATCTAATGTTTGTGTTACTTTGGTCAGATATTTAAGAGGAAAATAAAACAGTGCATAGAGATTAGGATAATATAAAGCAAAACAAAATAAATAGAAAGAAAATATAGGATGTCATGAATAAGGTAAGAGATGTTTTACTCTGAAATGTTGAGTGTTTTAGCAAAGTGGTCACAATGCAAAGAGAGATTTTCTTTTTCTATTTAAAAGAAGACAAAACAAAAACAAAACCTCCTGTGATCATTTACTACAATCTGTGAGATGAGTCTTCATTGTAGGAAGAGCCATGAGTTACAATGAAGATCCCTCCATACCATGGGAAGGAGATCTTACATTCTGTAGAGGGGCTAAATATTTGATTTAAAATAATTTTCCATCTTTGCTCCTCAATGCAAACTGAATTCAAGCTCTTACTGCTAAATTTGCCATGCTATTAATATGTCCTCTAGTCTGTTCAAAAGCAAGACTATAATGTCAGGGGAGGAAAAAAAGTAACATAAACTTAGCAATATACACTTTCTTGATATTCCAGAAGAGAAACTAAGGAATTAAGAGAGAATATCTAATAAATCATTATTTATAATATATGTATGTTCATATATAATATATAAGGAGAGTACTGAGAATTTTTCATATTAATACTACCTATATCAAATACTGAATATCTCAAGCTATTATGCTAAACTAATTCTCAGAGGACTTTATAAATATATAGCTAGAAAGAGAAGAGATTTAGTTAAGAGAGGAAATCCTTTAGCTATTTTTTAAATTCAGCAGCAGACAGTAAGGGAGGAGGAATTGTTTTAAAAAATTAGTGAGTAGGAAAGGGTCTCAAATCCTTATGATTTTTTTTTTAGTTATAATATTCACATTGTAGCACATATTATTCCAAAATGTCTGCAAATCAATTGAATCTAATATTTGTAATTTTGGAGGGGAATATTTAAAATCTACCTGTCATTATAAAGGAATCACAAATGTTGGTTCTAGTTGTTTCTTCTGTCAGCATGATTAGAATTTGCACAGAGCCCCTAAGTGTGTGTGGGTTGGTACTTGCACCACAGGTCCAGAGGCCGTGCACCTTTGTATTTCAGTGAAAATTATACCTAGTGCTAACTGGAAATTTCATTTGTTTGCTTTGGTTCCTCCAGGTAGGCATATTTATTTAGCCAATGGACTCTTTTCTTCACTGAATTTTTGAGTGAATTTAATCATTATTAATTCAGTGACGGGTTGTTTAAAGGAGTGACTATTGTTTTGGATTAATTTTTTTTTTCAAAATAAAAACAACCATGCTAGATGAGTTTTTGCTTGAATTTTTCATTTTCTACAGGATATTTTATAAACCTAATCACACAGCAAATCAAAGGAATGGTTTTATTATGCTCCATGCTGAGTCAACCATTCTGTTTCTATTAAACTGCTAGGTTTCTTCACTTAGAAGAGTGATTCTGGAACTTTCGTGTGCATCAGAATCACAATAAAAACATATTAAAATACAGATTTCCGGGCCTTACCTTTACAGAATCTTATCCAATAAGGGGGTGGTGGTGAGGGGAGGATGCTAATAATTTGCATTTCTAACAAATTCCTAGGCGATACTGATATAGTTGGTCCATGCACCATATTTGAGAAGCACTTACCTGCAATGTTTACCACAGAAGGTTAGGATGGGAGGCCTAGATTCAGATCCTGACAATACACACTGATTGAGTGGGAAAGCTATTTAAACTCATTCAGCTTCTATAGCCTAACATGGTATTAATTCAGCCCAGCAAAAATGGATTTTCCTGTGCGGGGGGAATTCAGACACAGTTCCTTCCTTCAGGGAGCAAGAAGTTGATTAGCAGAGGCAAATACATAAAGAAATGAATTGCAACAAAGTATCCTAAGGGCAACAATAGATTCATGTGTAGAGCACAAAAGTAGCAAGTGGGGGAGGTTAGGAGTTGAACCAAATGAAAAGTAACAAAACATGGTCAGCAGCTTGGGGTGACAATCAGGGCACTCTGGGTTTGAATACAGTTCTACCTTTCACTGTTCTTGAGAAACAAGATAAGTATATAAAGTACTTAGGACAGTTCCTGACTCATGTTAATTACTCAGTGAAAAGTAGTCATAGACATGAAAACAATCTCTAAATTATCTTCTAAGATCTCTTCCTTGGAGATGGGAAAGATCTTGGTACTTACCCAGATAAGTTATGCAATATTTACATGCTCTATTTATGAATGTCTACAAGTCTAAAGAGTTATTTATTTTTTAATTTTTAAAAATTTTCTTTTAAATTTTTAAAAATTTTAAATGTTTATTTAAAAACAGAGACAGAGAGCGTACAGTGTGAGTGGGGGAGGGACAGAGAGTGAGAGAGAGGGATAGAGAGAGAATCCCAAACAGGCTCCATGCTCAGTGGGAACCAACCTGGGGCTCCATCCCACCACCGTGATATCATGACTTGAGTGGAAGTCAAAAGTCTGATGCTTAACTGACTAAGCCACCCAGGTGCCCTTTTTCATTTTAACGTTTATTTATTTATTTTGAGAGAGAGAGAGAATGAAAAGGGGAGGGGCAGAAAGAGAGGGTGAGAGAGAATCCCAAGCAGGCTCCACACTGTTAGTGCAGAGCCTGATGCAGAGCTCCAACTCACGAACTGTGAGGTCATGACCAGAGTCGAAATCGTGAATGGGTTGCTTAAGTGACTGAGATACCCAGGCACCCCAAAAGACATACCTCAATTGTTTATAGTGGTCATCTATAGGTTGTGGATTGGCAGCGAGTTTTCTTTTCTCCACTGTCCTTATTTATTTTCCATCTTTGAGGCGTTTAAAACTAGATCAGAGAGAATTTCAGAGTCACCTTTAGAATGACTCACTCTCATTTTTGACTACTTCTGTTTTTTTCTTCCTTTTTTAAACTCTGAGAGCACAGAAATATTTAATTATCCCATTAATTTCATTAGTTATTTTTTATCAGTTTAAACTTTTTCAGGTACATCTCATTTCTATTACAGTGAAAAAGTCTCCAAAATGATACTAGTTACTGATAGACATGAGAGGACAGTCAACTGGGAAATACCTTTTGTTTTAAATGTTTATTTATGTATGTTGAGAGAAGGCAGGGGAGGGGCAGAGAGAGAGAGGGGAGAGAGAACCCCAAGTCACTGCAGAGCCTGACATGGGGCTCAATCTCATTAACCATGAGATCATGACCTTAGCCGAAACCAAGATTGGATGCTTAACTGACTGAGCCACCCAGGTGCCCTTTTTCACTTTAAAGTTTATTTATTTATTTTGCAAGAGACAGAGAAGAGAGCAAGCATGAGAGAGAAAATTCCAAGCAGTTATTTATTTTAAACTCCAGGACATTATACCTGCAGTTATGAATGACTAATTTTTTTTTTAATCAAAATCAAGAAAGGTAACAGATAAAAATACTGCAGGTGTTCCATGGAGTTTGGTACACTTTTTTAAAGGCTTCAAGTTCTAGTTTACACAAAGGGCAGTAAAATTCTGGCATTAACTGTGTGCAAGATGTGTAGAGGCATAAAATAAAATAGCTTAACAAAGTGTAAATACAGTACTATTGGTTATTAGAATGAAGACATTGGTTCTGTTTTTTTGTTTTGTTTTTTGTTTGTTTGTTTGTTTGTTTGCCAATCTTTTGGAATGAAGGAGGGTATGACTTGCTGTAAACTTTGACCAGAATATCCCTAGTGGAGTCATTCACAACTGTTTTTGTCTCAAGTCCCCTCTAACTCTTAAATGTTTTCGGGCCACTCAAAGAGCTTAGGATGATACATATCACATTTATCAATATTTAATGCAGTCAAAATTTAAATACATGTAGAAATGTCTTATTCATCAAGGTCATTTAAAAATGATAAAAAATGATGAACTCATTACATGTTAACATAAATAACATTTTCAATTAAAAATTAACTATTTTTCTCCAAACAAAAAAACCAGAAGAGTGATATTGTTTTATATTTTTGGTTTTCTCAAATACCTGGCTCTGTATAAGACAGCCAGACTCCCATATCTTTTCTGCATTCAACCTGCTATAGTATGTTGTTTTGGTTTAAGTATGTGAAGAAAATTCACTTCACACAGAGATATGTGTAAATACTAAAGAATTAATAACTGGATATTATTCTTTGTTATTACACCAACACTCATTAAGTAGTAATTTCTTTACCATACACATGTGGTTATGTTGTCAGGCCCAAGGGCCTCTTCCATCCTTGTCAAGGGGAGAGCTAACCTTTCACACAACACAGTAGTGATTTCTTAAAACTTAGCTGCACTGTAGAATCTGGAATTATAACAATAAATTTGTTATATTCTAATCATTGAAATCCATTGAACTATAGATTGTTTTTTGGTTGATGCATGACTTTGTATCATCAAGCAGTGATGATTTTTAAAACACTTTGACTGTATTCTGCAAATATTCCAAATGTTAACACATTTCATTGCACAATATCAGAAAATCACATTTATTAAGATCACTACCCATCTGATCAGTAAAGTCTTTACATATTGGGAAGCTGTCAAGCTCACAATAGCAAATACAAGCTTCTTAAATACTAATTTTCACTTGGAATCTCAAATATTATTATTGGCAACCGAACTCTGTCAGTTGTATCTTCAAAGTCATAGATGCATTGTATTCATTTTCAAGAAAATGTCTGCCAAATACCCACATCTGAATAACCATAGTGTGTCAGTTATACTTTCAAGTATAAACAATGTTCCATGGGAAAAAAAAAACATGGCTAGCTCAGCTCATAATTCAAGAAATGGCACAGGTATTTTTTTGTTCCAATAGCACAAGTACTTTTTTTTAGAGAGAGAATTAGAAATTTGCAATAAGAGTACTTTATGTGTACTTCCCACTTCAGCAGAAAGAATATTTGGAAGATATGTGTTTAAAGGTCCAGATTGAATAAAGTTAATAATTCTTACTGCTTCATCAAGGATATTCTTAAATGATACAGGCAACTCTTTACTGTGAATATGTGGCAGGGGAGAATACAGTGACTACCAGTACAGCTTGATTCACTCTAATGCCGTTTTACTTCCCAGTGCTTTTGCATCATCAGTTCAGACATCCACAACAAAGAAAGCAAATACTGTAGTGTCTTGGTATTATTGTAAAATAGTGATACCCTGATAAACTCCTCAGCCTACACTTTGAGAACAACCATCTGAATAGTAAGCAAGTCTCAAGTTATTACAACCAATAAATAAGAGAAGTTTAAAGTCTTCATTTGCTGTACACTCTGTAATTATGTATTGCTTTGCTATCAAATCATGAATGGATTATTATGAACATATTAGGATTTTGATTTTGAACAGAACTCAGAAATAGGTGCTTTGTTGTCTTATATGGTCATTCAGGAAGTGGGCATAGTTTGGAGCAAAGCAATTCAAATACTTAACATTGAAGCTCTGGGAACAGGAAATTAGTTTTCCCTTCATTCTCCACAAAAAAGGATGAGAATACAAAAATTAGAACGCTGCTCCAGAAGGATGGAATGATGAAACACATAAGGAGCTAGATTAAGTTCCAGAGCAGAAAGAAGTTTTCCACTATACAGAAACTAAAGAGGACCACCTCTGGAGGTGCTGAGCATCCCTTACTTGGAGGTATTTTAGCAGAACAAGATGACTACCTTCTAGGAATTCCGATGAAGAAATTTTTCACTAGGGGTCGGTTAGGGTCAATGTCCCTTAAGTTCATAACGTTTACACACATAATCTTTAATTTATATTATCTCTATACCATAAGCCAAACATCATAACATTGTTTTCAAAGTGTTGTACAATCTTTCTAATATGATTTACATAGGCAATCGCAAATATTTTATTTATTACCATTATTCTTTATCATTATTCAAAGTCTTGTTCAAAATGGAAAAACTAAATTATTGTAAAAAGCAGCTTCATTTTCTCAAAACCCGCAATCCAAGAAAAAAAGGGAAAAAATCTGTAATTTAAGTATTTACAGTAATTAATTTTAAGTACCCTGGACAGCTGCTCAAGATACAGACCAAGTAGGAAGAGGTAACTGAACCTTTTGAAATTAAAGAACACTACTTGTTCTTAGTGATTCATAATCAAAGACTTATCTCAAAGAGATGATGAATTACCAAAGAATTAATCATTTAATATATCATTTAAAATAATCTTGTTCAAGAGTTGTTTCTCAACTATCAGATAAATATTGATTAAAGTTCCAAAAGACGCAGCTTCTTGGCTAACTTGTTTACAGAGACAACTCTCCAGTGGTTATATCTCAGGGGAGTCAAGAAAGAATGTCATCAGAGAAACGGTATCTGTGTAAGTCTGCCCAAAGCAAAGACACTTAAAACTCTTCTTTAATTTTACTTATTTTGACTGAGAGAAATGATCCCTGCTAAAAAGTGATTTGTGTGGTCAAAGCCAAAGAAAACTACAAACTTGAGATTCATTAAGAATCATATGAGGGAAGGGGCACCTGGGTGGCTCAGTCGGTTGAGCGGCCGACTTCAGCTCAGGTCATGATCTTGCGGTCCGTGAGTTCGAGCCCCACGTCGGGCTCTGTGCTGACAGCTCAGAGCCTGGAGCCTGTTTCAGATTCTGTGTCTCCCTCTCTCTGACCCTCCCCTGTTCATGCTCTGTCTCTCCCTGTCTCAAAAATAAATAAAAACGTTAAAAAAAAATTAAAAAAAAATAAATAAATAAGAAGAATCATATGAGGGAAAACATCTAAACAACTTTTCCACTTCAAAATTTTGCCAATTTTATTTAGTTTTATTTTGGAGAATGATACCAAGTATGTTCACTCTGCAAGTGCCTTGTTGTCAAAGATCTTGCTTATTATGATTTCCTCATCTTTCACTTTTTCTAAAAAAAATTGAACATTACAGAAGTAAAATATATTGTATATGAAATCACTTCAGCTGTGTATAACAAAAACCCAAAATAATAATTGCTTACATCAGATAGAAGTATTTCTCATGTAAACATTTGGAAGGTAGTACAAGACAGATGTACCTGGATTATCACGCAGGGGCCTGGACTTCTACCTTGTTTCTCCATCATACCAAGACCGTTGAACTAATCCACATAGTCGCAGATGATCAGCTACCATATTCACCTTGTAGGCAGCAGGATAGAAGTACCAGGAGTCAGGAAGAGAAGGGCACAGATCTTCCTCTTAAGAACATGCTTTAGAAGTGACAAATACCACCCTTACATCTCAGTTAGCAAAATTTAGTCACATGGTCACGAATGGCTGCAAGATAAGCTGGGAAATGAAGTCTCTGTTATAAAGTCATGTGGCCAGATACAAATCAAGAGTTCCGTTATTGTAGAAGAAGGAGCTAGTCCAACCCAGAAATCCACTTGAAATTAGGAGAGAAATAAATCCAGAGAAGTGACTCTTCATTGAAGTTTATGAGGTGTAGTTTCAAACAGTATTTATTTGAAATCTAATAACCACCTTCTGAGGTATTCACCAATGAAGCTGAAATGCATTCTGGTTGCAACTTAAGCCAAAGAGAAAGGGATATAGGAATAAAATGTGATTACATTTTTTTCTTTTTTTAAAGGGAAGAAGTTGACAAACTTTTAAGTTTCAGTGTAATAGGAAATGTTATATTGTGCTGTGTAATTTTCATTTGATTTATGACTAAATAAAACCCAGACAAATGTGCATATAGTATTTATTCAATAATAATGTGGTCAACTATTGTTCCAAGGACACTAGGAAGACTCACGCACACCTTTCACTGAGGAAATGGCTGCAGGCATTCAACAGTTTGAGATTGAGAGAACTTGCTTTTGGTAATCTCAGATGTCCTTAACATCTGTTTCTGCACAAAGGCAAGATACAGCTATTGAATAACTTGCTGATTCCAGCCATTCCCTACTAAAGACTCTCTAACTTTCAACTCAAGCTTATTTTGAACTTTTATCTAAATTCCAAGTTTTTTTTTAACTGTTACCATTTGAAAGTTACAGGCAAACTCAGATATTTTAATAGTTTAGAATGGTCCAGATTCTAAAGTATACGTTAAGAGTCAGGAGAAGAAAAACTTGAGTCAGAGCACCCGGACTTTAACATGGCCAAGGACTTGAGGCAAATTTCTTAACTTCTCAGGGAAGAGTTGCTTTCATTCATTTCCTTTCATTGATGCATAAATTTATTTCAACACTCTTTGAGCATCTACCTACTATATGCCAAGTATTCTTTTGAGCAGTGGGTCTACAGAAGGATATAAAACAACGCTGTTGCTAATGGAGCCTTCACTGTAGGAAGAGGAGATAGCAATAAACAAATATCTGTAATAGTAAGAAAAGACAACTTCATAGGGTTGTTATAAGGATGAATTAAGGCAAGCAATGAAGTTTAGCCTAGTTCCTGACATGTACACATACTCCTATCTATTATCTATTGTTGATATTACATGGATTTGGGAACAGTATGAATCAAAAAATTCAATTTTGCAATAATCATCTAAAATAACATGCCTGGTCTGCATTGAAGGTGTTACTCCTATTATCTAAAACAAATTTTTTTGAAATTTTTGAAGGACCAAGAGACAGCGTGAGCAGGGGAGGGGCAGAGAGAGAGGGAGACACAGAATCTAAAGCAGGCTCCAGGCTCTGAGCTGTTAACACAGAGCCCGATGCGGGGCTTGAACTCATAAGCCGTGAGATCGTGACCTGAGCCAAAGTCAGGGGCTTAACCAACTGAGCCACCCAGGTGTCCCCCTATTATCTAATTTCTACTTGATTAAAAAAATTTCTGCAATATCTAATAAAAAATAATCCCACATTAAAATGATTTATACCCTTTTTTTCTTATTTCTCTGATTTTTCAGAGTAAAAATAATAAATAATAACAAATATATATAATATATAATGTAATATATATTATATGCCATTATATATAATAAATAATAAATACATATATTTTTAAAATACTGAGTAAAACTAATGGTGTTAAAATGGGTAAAGAAATGAAGATGGAAAATTAATATTTCTTGATTATCTGCTGCTAGTCAGGCACTATGTTTGGCATTTGATACACTTTCTTTTAAGCCTTCTAACAATCCTATAAAGTACCTATTTTTAGCCCCATGTTCCAGATGGGAAAACTTTCTAAATTTCAACAAATTCACGTAAATATTTGACACAACTAAAGAAAAAGACAACTAAAATCGTTTATGTTTTTTTAGTTTCCAGTTATCGTTTTACAAATAATTGGCCACAAGTACTTTTCCTGTAAGAAACAAAGGAATGTAATGCCACCAATGAGACTGAGAAGATAAATGACAGGTTTTATATCTTAAGTAATTGTCCTAAAATAAATCAGGGTTTTTATTTTCTTTTTCTGTTAAGTTCAATTAGTTATAATACAAAACAGTTATAACACTTTCATTCAATTAGGAAAGCTCACAGAGATTTTAGGAGTTTTTTCCTATTAAGGAATATAATAATGGTATAGATCAACAGTTCTCTAGGACTGTTCCCAATCTTTATTATCATCATAGAAACTTGTTAGAAATGCAAATTCTCAAGCCCCACCTATTGAATGCAGTCCTCTGATAGGGGGCCTGGCAAGCTGTGTTTCAACATCCTCCAGATTATTTCAATGTGCCCTAAAGTCTGAAGATTACTATAGTGACCAACAAACAGTGTTAAGGACCATTATAATATTACTTTTTTCTGAGGCAAGGATCTCTCTTCTTTGCCTAAAAAAATGTATGTCCTTAGTTTCCTCCCATGCAAAGAGAAAGCGGAAGCCAAGACGTTCTTTTATAAACTCCCAGTTTCAAAACAGTTCCAAATATCACCCATTTGGAAGCTGCGCTGGTCGAAAAACTGTAGCAAATGTTTCAAAGGAAACCAAAGACCGATTCCTTTCCTAAATTCTTCTGCTTCCAAAAGAGTGGAGAATATTTTGCAAAGACTTAAGATCCTGAAAGCACCGAAGAGAAAACCAACAGAAAGGGAGAATACAGAGCCCTCACAAATGTGCTTTAGAGACTTACTTTCCTACCTGGAGGGCCAGAAGGAGCAGTTCCTGTTCAATATGTAGGAGGCCAGAGAGCCGGATTGGTTTGTTAAAGCTGTCACTGAGATTAGAGCTTCCCGAAGCTCCTGTCCTAACATCAAGTCAATTTCTTGCAAAACTCTTTCTCATTTTAAATGGGAAAAAGATTAGACTGTTGAGTGCTTGGGGAAAAATATAAAACTGGCTGGTGGGCAAGCTTTCTTTCTTAAAAGAAAAATTCTCTCAGCCTTCTGAACTCAAAGATAGCTTAATAAAAGTTACAGAAAAGTCTAAAATGAGTGGGTAAAAAATGAGAGGGTAAGGAAAGGAAACCAGATCCCTCTTAAAATCAGTGTTCCTTCTCAGTATCCATGCAAGAAAACACCTTCGAAGCTCTTGCAGAAATACTGTTGACACAGAGGGAAAAACTTAAAAAAAAAATCATTCAAAATAATATTTGGAGACTTTAACTTCAGAATAAGTTGGGAAACATGACATAAAGGATCCAAAATAACGTTTCACATTCAAAGTGGCCATAGTTCCCACACGCACACTTGCCCTTCTGTGGTATGGATGCCCTTCCCTCTATTTCATCAGCAACTCCTTGGGCAGAGACCTGTTGCAAACTATAAGAGAAAGGAAGCAAAGGAGACTAAATTGTATTTTCATACAAACAGAAAAAGTAGTAAAGAAAGGATTTCTGAAGCTGAAATTATCGCCCCAGTCTGTTTGCCACAGAGCTTTGACTTGCACTACAGTTTTGAAAAATGAGGCTAAAGTGAACATCATTGAAGCAAAGGTTCTAGTGTTAGTTTCACCAGGCACTGGTCAACAAGTTCTGTGAACTAAACTGGAGGAGAATTGACTGATCTTGAAGCAGGTAGGCAATGTAGAATTTAGCCCAAATCAGAATTTTACCAGATTATTTAGTCAGTTATTACTCACTGGGAATTAAATGCTAAGGTGAAGATAGGAGTCCAAGAGGCTCTAAGGTGTGTGGGAAGGGGATGGTAATAATGCCCATGAAAAATAAAGAGACAGGAAACAGGATCTGGCAAGGAAAGTTGGGATGTAAATCTGGATAAAGCCAAGATGTAGACCAGGATATAAATCTGAGATGTGTGAAAGGAAAGTGGAGGGGGAGGGGAGAATTGGTCAGGGAGAGTCTTAGACTGTGAAACATGGAGAGTTAGACCATGTGTCAGAAGAATCCCACACTGGGAAAAAGTGGTCAGGTTCTGGTACCCCCATATTGCTCAGTCATTGAGGACCACCAGGGAAGAGGATAGCCTTGGTTCAAAAGTTGTGACATATTCCCAAAGCACTGTCACTGGAGGCTGCCAACTGTCTGAATTCCTTGAAGTTGGATGGAAAGATTTTTCCTGAAGGGAGATCCAAGCAATACACTTCTATGGTGGTCACAGGTCACCCTCATGCCATATGGATCCACTTCTCCATGTATTTAGCAGTCCTTCAGGATTCCTGTGGGTCTCTCTTCCTACGACAAAACTGTAATCCTTTTTGCAACTGCTATTTGTCATTGCCTTTCTGTACTCTTCATTCTAAGTTCTCCTTGCCCTCAGTCATCACTTCTATGGTCTTGATGGTTTTTCAGAAGTGTCTATTTATCTGCTGCAGATAGCTTGGACTTTAGAACCTCAGGGTCCTGAAGTGAGATTCTCTGGCTGGGGTTTGCCATCAACCCCAATGCATCTTTTCCACTACTGACATCTTCGAAATATAGAGTCCTGCTCTAGAGCCCTACACCCTGGCATTTGGGCTGAAGTAGTGTTCCCAAGTATGAAATGTGTTTCTTCCAGAACCCAAAGAAACACCATTATACAATTATGCTTCTTTCTTTGTTGTAGTCACTGGTATTTCTTTTCCTACTTAGCAAGGAATGTCCTAGTATGTCTCTGGCTGCTGAGTCCTGAAAATTTTACTGATATTATGGGCCTCTGAATCTTCTCGTGGTTATTTCTTGTACTCTGGAGTACATATGCCTTACCAAGACTTTCAGGATGTTAGCCACCTCTTACTCAACCTGCCTGATCTGCATAATATAATCAATGCAATGGATAAAGTGATACTCTCAAGGTTATTGGGTGGTCTAGATCTCTTAGAACTATAACATAGTTCCCATAGTCCTGTGGCAAAACTGTCAATGTATATTGTTGACCATACCATGTGGACCAAGGTGAACTATTTCTGTTCATCTTTCTTGATTAGGATAGAAAGTAATAAACATTTGCCAAATCAAAAGCTGCATATCATGTCTTGAGGTTCTCACTAAAGTGAAATCCTGTTTTCCAAGATGGCACTCCTAGGTCAATTAAGTCTCCAATATCCAGTCTTATGTTCTGGCTCCCTTTGTCCAGCACCCTCAAAATCTAATACCAGGGGTCCTTCCCCAGCTTCTGCTGGAATATGCTTACTAGTTTTTGTATCATAGTTAGGACATGATTGCTTTATCTATTGCCAGGTTCAGCACATCTCTAGCTGGATTATGCTGAGAGTTGATCCTAGTTACCAGCACGAAAGTCGGAAGTTCTGGAGGCAGATCTTAAGGGGATCTTGCTAGGAAGAAGACTGCAGTGTCTTCCCATATGGAGAGACTTCTAGCTCTTGGTAGGGATGGGCAGACCCCTCTGCAAACTCTGAATGTTCAGAGGGTTGGAGAACCAAAATCTTTAGGGGTATCTACTCTGATGCCCCCACACCATATGTCAAGCTTGCTGATTTTCCCAAAAAGTGCCTTGATCATGAGATTTGCCTCTGCTGAGCATTTAATCATCTGAAGCTCAGTGATTCTAACTCTAGAGTTTCTTTTTTTTTACTTTTCCTGCTTTCCTTCCACAGAAGGTAAAGGCTACTTTTGAAGCGCCAAAGAGGTCCCCTGGACTTCTCCCTTACTTTTCAATTTGGTAATTACCCTCAGCTTGTCATTATTTTTCTCTAGAGTTTCAATTCATCCTTATAACAGCAAGCCAAATGCATTGTCCTTATACACGTTTTTCCCCACCCATCTCATACTCAACAGTTTTCAAAGTCCTGAATCACTGTTGCAGTCAGGCTGTTCCCCTCCACTGCAACATTGTCCCAGGTCACCCCTCTGTGAAGGTTCAGTAATGGAGTCACCACCTGTGCCAAGGACTATGTGTACCCTGCTTACCATCCAAGTACTTGCCAGGTAAATGCTGAATAATCTAGGCCCAAACCCCATCTTATTATCCGTTTGGGTCCTCCAGGAGGCAGATGCTGAGACAAAGTTAAGAATGAACAAGATTTATTGGGAGAGCTAACACTTTTGAAAGGTAAAAGGGAAGAAAGCATTATTTGACAGGGAAAGCTTTCAGATGAGACAATTGCCAAGTTGCAGGGGGACACCTGTGAATTTTGTCCATTCAGCATCCATGTTCCCTGTTCGGAAAACTGTACCTCAGTTTTCTTTTGAGGAATCACCACTCTCTGTTCACGTGGAAATGCCCCACATCCCCGTCTTCACTCACCCCTAACACCACCAAAACCTGGCCAGTCAGGACTGTCGTTAGAATTAAGTTTTTGTTCCCCACCAGTGTCACTGACTGGAAAGATGAGGTAATCTGGAGTTACCAGGGAATGCCACCTGAAGAGAGCCTGCCTATGAATGAAGCCAAGACAGAGGAAAGCAGACCTGAGAAAAAGAATGTGAGAAACTGGATTCTGATGATATATCTGGAACCCTTGGATCCCTCCAGACTTCGAGACTCCTGGACTTCTGGGTTTCAGGAGCCAGTCAAGTGTCTTTTTGGCTTTGGGCTGTTTGAGATAGACTCAGTCCCTTTCAACTAGAAGAGTCTTACTACAGAAATGTTAGCGAAAGGACTGGACAGTGGTATAAGCCATAATACTCCTTAATATGGGCTCAAAAAGAGTACTTAATGTGAGAATTAGAACAGAACTCACAGAGCATCCAGTTGCAACCCAACGCCTTTAAAAGAGAAGCAGTACAGGGGCATCTGAGCGGCTCAGTTGGTTAGGTGTCTGACTCTGGCTTAGGTCATGATCTCACGCTTTGTGAATTCTAGCTCCTTGTCGGACTCTGCACTGACAGCTCTGAACCTGCTTCGGATTCTCCGTCTCTGTCTCTGTCTCTGTCTCTGTCTCTGTCTCTCTCTCTGCTAGTGTTCTCTCAAAAATAAAATAAACAAACAAAAAAAAAAGGGAAGCAGCAGCACAAGTTGACTAGTTGAGTGACTTATCTAAGGTCACAGAGCCACTTGGTGGCAAATCACATTTTGATTCTGAGTCTTCAGTTTCTAGGCCACAGTAATTTTCACTGTAACACTCCATCCCTAGAGAGACAGGAGATTACATGATGTAATTCATAGAACTCGCAGAAACAGGAAAAAAATTAATTTATAAACAATAGCAGTCAGCTAATGCTAATTTAGTATTTAATGCCAGTAATCCTGGATAATGTGGCTATTGAAGAGTAGTTACTAACGTGGGCTTCATACTATAATTTAGCATTACTTAAGTGAGAACAAAATCAAAATATGCACTTTTGAACAAAGTGTGGAGAAGGTTTAATCCTTACTAATTTTTCTTTTTGTGACTTGCCTCAAAATGTTCCTTTTCTTTGTTCAGCACATTTCTATTCTTTAGGTCTTCTGTGTAAAATCTGGAATGTTGTAAGATGAAAACCATTTTGGAAAATTAACAGGAACTTTTTCTAGTGCAGTGTTATTTACTTAATTATTATAAGGAACGTCAAAGAGACTTTGCTGGTTTGAGAGTCCCTGTCCCTTGTTGTTATAATGTATTCTTATAGCAGTATTTTTTACAAATCAGCAAGCTTAGGTTTTAAAGGTTAAATTAAAAGCTAAATTTTTGAATGATGAGTGTGTCCACATAAAATACCTTAAGGAAAAGGTGAAACATTTATACATTTATGAGTAATTGATTCTTTTATAATTTTTTATTTTCTAGAAAAGGGCTCATAAACCATCTGAGGGTTTCTATTTCAGAGAAGATTTATTTGTAGGTTTTCATTTGTTTCACCCAGGCATTATATTATTTTAATTTTAAAATGTATTTGGATTTTTTCATAAGCTGGATTTTAAAAATATTTTCCAGGTTTTTCTAAAACCAACATTATGATCAATCACATGCTGACTGTTATATAATTAGCCTAGTACATCAGGTTTACGCACTGCAAAATGGAAACAGAGAGAAACAGACCAAGACTGAGCAAGGCAACAAAAAAGGTATACCCCATGATACACACCCCACTTGGTAACTCTCTGGCCTTCTATTTTTTAAAGATAAATTTGATTTCAGGAAATTCATCTACAATATTCTACTTAAAGCCTCAAGTAGTCCCACACAGATCTTTAGATTCAAGAGGCCGTAATTGCAATTAGATGCACTTAAATTGTATGTAAATTGCCATCACTGCAAACATCTAGTTAAAAAAATATGGATTGATAAGAAAAGCAAAGAAATAAAACTTGAGTATATCAATAAGGAAGGAGAGAAGTTGTATCTTGGTATTTTGCTATTAAGGAGAGCTTGATTTGTTTGCCTCCTCAGATTCAATAAATCCATTTATACATCCAAGGAATACACACTGAGCATCTATGTTCATTTAGCACAAGAGTTATGGAGATGGATGGATCCCATCCTGATGCCTGAGGAGCTTCAAGCAGCAGAGAAGATAGACACACGAACAAATGACTAGAGTGCCATGTGAGAAAGGTTGGAGTACAACTTTGTGATGAGGGATGGGGAAAGTTATGGAAAGTTATGAAAGATGTTTTAATTTTATTTTATCAAGATTATGGCATGATCTTATCCTAATATAGAAAGATAAAGTCTACCAGATTTCACAGGATGGATTAGTGGGGAAAGACACTGGAGCCATGGACCCTCTTAGAAAACTATTTCAGTAGAAAGTGGTGTGGTGATAAATGCTTGACTTGGGGCAATGTCGTGGAGTAGAGGAGACAGGAATGTAGCTTAGACAAAGGATAAAGGTCAGTGATACTAACTAAGGTAGGAGACATGTTGCAGTGGAGAGGAAAGCCATGCTGGGATTAGAACATGTTAAGTTGAGGTGACTGCAGGTACTGAGGTAGAACTACCCAGCTACCTTGGAATATGAGTCAAAAACTGAGGATAGCTTCCTGCTGCTGAGCCTCGCTGAACACCGGCACTCGTGGCACAGAGGGGAGACAGGCCATTGAAGACCACTCAAGTCTTTCGCAGCTATAAACACAGAAAGTTGCTGTTTTTATCTTAATTGTCTCCTGGATGGCTATCAACACACAAGAAAACATGTTTGAGCTCATACAGCTTTCATTAAAGAATAGATGTTCAGAGAAAGCAGGTGACTTGACTCAGCCAAACAGCTGGTAGGCGGTAGAATCCAGAATCAAGTCCAGACCTCTAGGCCATTGTATTTCATCCGACAAAACCAAAAGAAATGTGATGTCTGAAGTAATTAACACATCCAATTCTCTGGGCCTTAACTTCTTCATCTGCGAGAAACTTTTAGATGGCATGGCCTCCAAAATCCCTTTGACTCAAAAATATCATTATCATGTGCCACATTAAAGAGTAAAACCTAATTCTGGTTTACCATATCCAAGCTGAGTGAATTTGAGTAAATCACAAATCCACTGGAGCCCAGTTTTGTCATTAGTACAAATTGCTAGGAGGATGTGATCAATGTGGCAGTGTGCTTTTCTATTTATCACAGTGGTCTTTAGGAAAATGCACATTAAAACAGTATGATGCCACTACAAATTTTCTAGAATGCCTCAAATGTAAAGCACAGAAAAGACCACGTACCGGAAGCTATGTGGAGTCACTCTCAGTCACTGCCTGTGGGATTGTAGATCAGTACAACCATGTTAGAAAACCAGCACTGTCTAATATCCAAACAGCATGCATACCTTGTGACCCAGCATCTTCTCCTTAAAGTACCCAACAGAAACACGTAAATCTATTAACCAGAGGTCCTACACAAGAATGTTCATGTAACACTATTTGCATGAACCTGTGGGGTTATAGAAAAAATATATGTTGGGGGATCTCTGCCCCTCATTCCTGGAATAATGCTCTGAAAACCCTTGTAATTTCCTAAATGATAAGAGTGCTAGGAGCATGTCTTGTAATCCTTGGTCCATGTCCCCAAACTATGATATAGGATCCTAAAACCTTTATAAATTCCTAAGTGATAGGAGCACAGGGAGTATCTATTGTTCTTTTTTTTTTTTTTTTTTGAGGTTTTTTTTTTTTTTTTTTTTTTTTTTTGAGAGAGATACATAAACAGCACAAGTAGGGGAAGGGCAGAGAGAGAGATAAAGAGAGGGAGAGAGAAAGAGAATCCCAAGAAGGCTCTGCACTGTCAGCAAAGATCCTGATGTGGGGCTCAAATCCACGAAGCAGCAACATCATGACCTGGGCCAAAATTAACAGCTGGACACTTCACCAACTGAGCCACCCAATTGCCCTGAGTATCTATTGTTCTAGTGAAGCAACTCTGGGTGGGCACTTGGCTTCTGAATGGGAGCTGATCACCACAAACAACTAGGCCTTGATTAGAAGCTTGAACTTTTCAGCTCTGCCTCTCCTGAACTTCTTTAGAAAGCTGGCTGAAAACACAGTTAAATGACTGATTAGGCCTACATGGTAAAGCCTCCGTAAAATCCCCAAAGTACAGGGTTTGGAGAGCTTCCAGGTTGGTGAACACATCCACATACCAGAAGGGTGATGCACCCCAGAAGTTCCTCTGCTTGGGACCCTCCCAGAGCTGACCCTATGTATCTCTGTATCTGGCTGTTCATCTGTATGCTCTGTCACATTCTTTAATAAACTGGTAAATGTAAGTGTTCCCCTGAGTTCCACGACTGTCCTAGCAAATAATCAAATCCACAGGGGAGGCAGTCATGGCAACCTCCAAAATGTGGAGCCACTTTGGACACAACCTGGGGACCTACTATCTGTGATTGGCATCTAAAGTGTGGGGGAGGGGCGCCTGGGTGGTGCAGTCAGCTGGGCATCCGACTTCAGGTCAGGTCACGATCTCACGGTCTGTGAGTTCTAGCCCCACGTCGGGCTCTGGGCTGATGGCTCAGAGCCTGGAGCCTGCTTCCGATTCTATGTCTCCCTCTCTCTCTGCCCCTCCCCCGTTCATGCTCTGTCTCTCTCTGTCTCAAAAATAAATAAACGTTAAAAAAAAAATTTTTTTTTAAAGTGTGGGGGAGGGGCAGCCTCATGAGACAGCCCTTAACCTGTGGTATCTGATGCTATCTCCAAGTAGATAGTGTCAGAATTGAGTTAAATTGTAGGGCATCCAGCTGGTGTCACCAAAGTCCTTGGTGCAGGGAAAAATCCCACACGTGTGGGGACCAGAAGTGAAGTGTCCTCTGTGAAAGTAAGAGAGAGAGACACTGGGGGAGAACTCTAGGTTTTTGACAAAACAGAACTACAAACTGGAAATTTCCCCCAAATTCATCAACAAGAGAATGGATAAATAAATCAAAGCATATTCAAGATAAAATGACAAAGAAAGAACAGTTGTATACAACATGACTAAATCTCACCAACGAAGGTAGAGCAAAAGAAGTCAGACACAAAATAGTACACACAGAATGTTTCAAATTATAGGAAGTTCCAAAACAGGCAAAATTATTCCCTGTTGTTGGAAGATAGGAAGGGGATACCCCTTGAGGTGGAAGAATGAGTAGCTTTAGGAATGCTTAGAATATTCTGCATTGTGATCTGGGTGCTGATTATGTAAGTATCGTTTGTAAAATTCACCGAGTACTACACCTACAATTTTTGCATGTACATTATATTTCAATAAAAGTTTAAAAACTCGTCCTCGTATCTAACAATTATTAGCATCTCTCTATATAAATATTTACTTCTAGATAGACCTATGCTGATTTTACTGTAAACAATGCCTTCTAATTATTGTAATCTGGTACAAGTATGTCCTATTGATTGGATTACCATGCTAAAAATAACACACAGTTTCGTTAATTAAAATACTGAGGCAGGAAAACCAATACTTAAAATTAAGTAATATTTAAATGTAACACTGTCAGAGCTTTAAAGCCATGGAAACTGGGGCAAAAAGGCTGAAAAAACTATGAGTTTCAAATAATGAATATTTGTGATGGTGTAAGAAAAATCCAGGCACTTTTTTTTTTTAATTGAAACTTTCAGAGAAATTTTGCATATTTTCTTTCAACTGTTTGTGTAAAATAAGAAAATGAAGATTGGAACAATTATTTGTCCGACTTGAAACAATGCTTAAAATTTGTTAAGCAAATTATAATTTGTGGATCAAATATAACAGTACCTAAATCTTCTCATTCTCTAGCCCGTTTTCTTTGTCCAAATTAAAATAAAAAGATTTTAGTTTGAAATCCCATATGATTTATTTCTTTATACTAGTTTATATTTACAAACCATCTCTAGTTGAGGGGAATCCTCCTCAACAGCTTTAAGTTTCTTTCAGGAGACAAACCATTTAACTATAATAGGTAAAAACAAAACAAAACAAAACAAAACAAAACAGGAGACAATGCTGACAGGAGGCAGCAGCACAGTAGCCCACAGAGGAGGAAACCAACAAAAGAGAAGAAACGCAAATACTTACTCATTTGTCTAAAAGGTATTTTAATACAGTCACTTTCTCTTAGCCATGGGTTTTCATCTTGAATGTGTATCACGCACGTGTTGAAAGAAAATTCTGTTATTTAGCTGTCCTCACGTTCAGTGGCCAGAGGGGGCTGGTCACGGCTTGTGGGGAGGGGGACATTTTTAGCAACTTGGATTTATGGGGACCTAGACATGGCTTCATATTTAAACTGGAAGAAACCCTTTGGCTACGGTTTCTGACTGGTCTCTAATTTCTGAAATGATGAGAACATTCCAGTGCCCACTCCTGCTACCTCCCCTAAGACTAGCCCTTTCCCTTCTCCTTCCTTCCTCTTCACCCCACAGGCAGCAGCCTTAAGGAGTATTTTCCTCTCCAGCCTTTATTTCACAACCAGCCTCACTGAAACAGGATTCTCAAAATAAATAACACGCGTCACCAGCCCCCTACCATTGTCTGACAGAAAAACACCAATTAAAAGAAGAAACAAGGTTAATGTAAAAATTACAGCTTTTGGAAAAACGACCACTAATTTTCAGTTTTAGAAGAAACTGGGGAATACAAGCCTGGGTGAATTGGAAATTGCAGTGTTAAAGAAGAAAATGAACACCAGTTTAAAGTTGCAAGTCAAAAATTCACCGGTACCAAAAAGTAAAAGCCAAAAAAAAAAGGGGGGGGTTAAAAACAAGGTGACAGATATGCTGATTAAAAATGAGTTTCTTTCAAACGTTAAATGGAAAAATCCAGAGTTTGGATTGCCAACTGTTTACAAAGAAAAGATTATTCAGAAGAACTACGTGACTAAAACAATAACATCTTTCAGATTCTGCTGGGAAGATTGGTAGATAATATGAAATTTAAACTAACATTTGGACTTTGTCCATTTTGTGCTCAGTGAAGACATTTTTGGCATGCTATTTAAAATATTTTCATATCAGTTTATCATTTCAAAATACAGTGAAAACACACACATCTGCAGTTGTACTCTGTGGTATAAAGGAAAAAAATGGAAAAGGCTAAGGCCATTTTACCTTATATAGAAACAAATAACAATTCCCTGCATCCACTTTGCACTCATTTTCACCCTTTAATGTACATAAGATACAATTTTTAGACATTCTTGGTAAGAGCAAAATCATCACGAAGACTTGAGCAACTTGTTTAACCCCTGCCATGCTTTCATTCTCCAGGCTAAGGCACAGGAACAACAAGACAACCTATTTCCCCGGATTCCTGTGAGCATCTCAACACGGCTCAATACCAAAAACCACTCAGGATGGTGTGTGCATGTAGTCCCAAAAATCAAGAGAAAAAACCAAAATATAAAAGTGAAACAATATTTGCTGTTTATTAAATTACCAGCCATTGAAACATTGGGAACTGCTAGGAAAAAAAAGAAAAATACAAAGAATATGTGACAAAGACCATATGTGTCCTGCAAATCCTGAAGTATTTACTGTCCAGCCCTTTACAAAAATATTCGTCAATCCTTGCTCAAATAGATCATCCTAACCACGAAAGATAACGTTCATTAAGCGTGAGTAATACGTATGGAATGCCAGAAATATTCAGATTTTTCTCTGGGGTTACATAGCATTTACCAAAGTTAAAAATTGATTATATAACCAAGTTATAATTTCTTGTATAAATTCAAACGGCACCAAAATATTTATCAAAGAAATGTATTCTGAAGTATGCCTGATGCCAGCAAATTGTTGAATCAGGGTTTTGTTTTGTTTTTGTTATCTTTTTTAAGCCTGGCCTATGAACATGATCACCAGGAGCTACCATATGTGCATAAATGCCTCAAGAGTATTATTGCCAAATAAACCTCATTCAGGGCTGTGGTGGATGCACAACTCCAGGGGGCACTAGCTACATTGTGTTCTATGAGTTATGCTGAGGGGTTGACTTGTGAGCAAAAGACAACATGAATGAAGCCCCCTGAGGTGTGCCACACAATGGTATTGAGCCAAACTCCTTTTCATTGGTAAAAAAGGAAAATAATTTACATAATGTATTTCTATTTTGACAGATTTTATTTATTTATTATTTATTTATTTGTTTGTTTATTATTTATTGAGGGAGAGTGCACACACAGGAGTGGCAGAGTGGGTGAGAATTTAAGCAGGTTTCATGCCCAGCCAGAGGTGGGGCTCAATCTCACCACCGTGAGATCATGACCTGAGCCAAAAAACGAGAGATGCTTAACCAACGGAGGCACTCAGGCACCCCATATTTTGACAGAGTTTTTCATAAACTCCACATTGAAACCTTCCTATGAAGAAAGAGAAATAAAGTTGAGATACCAAGAGAGTAATTCAAAAAGGTTAGTTGATTTTTCTAGAAATTTAAAGATCATTGACTGAAATATGCCAGCTGGTTGGGGACCATTGCAGCCATACTAGTGGCCTCCCATTGGACAGTTATCTGGTCTAGGAAAGCCCAGTTTAGTTTCAAACAGCGATCTAAACGAGGACACAGAAGCTATGCTTGTGAAATTTGCTCATGATGTCAAGTCGGGAGGCCAGGAAGATACTAGGCCTGGTTTCCAAGTGAAAATTTCACCATAGGCTAAAACTAAGCAAAACAATCCTAACAGAAGTCGCTCTTGTACATTAAGAAACTCTCTAAATCGTAACTATCTCAATATTGATCTGCATAAATGATTTTAGAACCTAGATGTACTTTGGGTTCAAACGACTCAAGGAATTTCAAGAAGACTGGGGTGAATATGGAGAACAATAGTCGTCCTTAAATATTTGACTTTTGTCCTCTTTTTTGAGTAAAATATAAATTTAATACATGTTTTTTACCACCCCCCCCCCCCCAGAGGTGAAAAGGTGAGGCAGAAGTTAAAAAACTGAAGGGCTACAGACAGGTTTAACCCACAGATATGTGTATTTAATCTACCAACCTCATCCACAGTGTTTTATCTAACAGTTTGAATTAATTATCATGTTGAAAGGCCACAGATTTCACAGCTCTATCTAGATTTTTGGCATCTCTTGAGTCACAGGAAGGCTTGGCCACATTGGCCCCTCACTCCTCTGGAGGTATTCAGCTGGAACAGAGTAGCACCTTCCAGTCCCCACAGTCCCCACCACACCCTGTTGAATCACACCTGGCCTGCTGTACTCATGTACATAGAGATATTTGAACTTATGTAACTCCTGTAAAATAAAATGACAAAGAAATTCTTTAAAAACAGAATCTGTCCCCAAATGTGATGGGTTGCCTTAAGAGATGTTAAGCTTCCTACCATGGAAAGCAGCGCTACTGAAACAGGTTGAGATGAATGTTACAGTGAGGATTGTTATATGGGGCTTCAGTTAGGCTACACCAGTATTTATCAAATTTCTTTTTAAAAGAAAAGAGATTTGTAGTGTTTGCTTAAATTAGCTTTATTCTAATGACTCAAGTATCCACAAACATAAAATTTGTGAGTTAAATTCTTATGTTTTATCTCAGATTCGTATAAATCCCAAACAAATATTTAAATTCCAAAATTATTGCTGTCAACATCTCTATAAAAACTTAACAAAAAACCCAGCCAAACCTTTGTGTTTCCAGATTTTTATATTTTCATATTTTAATTTGAGTGTTTATGATGTACGCAGGCTACTTTATGCTATCAACTTAGTTTTGGATCAACACCTAGGCACTGTGCTTAGTTGAAACTGTAAATTTCAGGATGATTCCTGTGGTCCAAGATTCCCATGAAGGTAGGTCATTCACAACCAATATTCAGAAAAAAACAAGAAGATGATCCTCATTATGCCGATTCATTCCAATCATGAATTTTCAAGAGCTGGTTTATACTATTTGATATTCAGGTGCCCATTCATAGGTTCCTTTTTCAAATGAAAAGCTCTGACTCATTGAAATGAAGTCAACGGGTATTTGTAGTAAGTACTTAATGAGTGGCCAATATTGTGAGGACAAAAGATGTATAAGATAAGGTCCTTGCTCCTAAGGAACATATTCCCTCTTGAAAGTCAAGTCCTAAACAGAAGAAATAAATAAACATAATAAAATCAATGTATAAACAAATATAATACAGACTACAATATACAGTAGACATTTGAGGAAGGGAAAAATTCATACACACTGATGTAATTTGTGGAGAATAAGTAGAATGTGAACAGTCCAAAGGAGGAGAGAGATATTCTAGGTAACAGACACAGTATGTGCTAAGAACATCCTCCTACGTTAAAAAAAAAATTTGAAGCATATGTGGGTATGTGAGAAGCTTGATCGTAGAGGTCCTTAACACTACTCAAGGTTGCAACTTTAAGCATTCCATCAGTTATCGATGAAAGAGATTGTATGAGGTAATGATTGTGAGAGCATCCTGAAGACCAGCCAGGACGTTAGTGCTCTGATCTAGGTGGGGTGTGAAGAGGACTATCACAGGAGGCAAAAGAAAGGCAACTATAATTTGTTTCCAAAGATGAATGCATTCAGTTGACCATGGATTGGTATAGCAAGATGGTGACAAATCAAAGAGACATGCTATGGAAAACCTGGAGGACTTTGAGCATGGTGGTGTGCTGACAGAAACAGTTGAATGAACTCAGATTAGAGCCTGTTGTATTTCTTTTGGTATTATTGCCTGAAAGGGTGGAATTAGCCTACAGCCTAAAGGTGGGCTAGTTTTTATTCAGAGATAAAACCAAAGAAAGGGATTGGCTAAAGGTACCAATTTGGGGTGGAAATAAGAGAAATTTAGAGACCTTAGGTTGTAACATCAGTCTCTGGTTCCCTCTCTCTTTCTCTCTCTCTTTTTTCCTCCAGTGAAGTAGGAAGCAAGGCCATCTACTGAAAATGAGTCATAAGGTTAGGGTAGAAGCATGGGGAATGTGGAAGAGGCATGAAAGGAATACACTCATCCAGAAATTGAAAAATACACAATAAAATAAGAATGCCATTTCAGCAGATGAGATAGTATGAATTTGTAGCTGAGAATGATATCATGGCTTTGAGATTTTTCTCCAGCATCCTTGATAAGAACCAAGGATACAGAAACAAGAGAGTAGACAGTAGGTAAAAGAGTCCTAAGGTTTTAATATGGCATCTCATAGGTTATTAACATGATTGCTCATTTCAAGAGTCCAGCCTAGGTAAGGAAGCAAATAAAATCAAAATTGCATGGATATGGGCTGGGAAAAAGGGAAGTATTGAGGGCATAGGGAGAACAAAGTGAAGAGCAAAAGGAATGAGGAAGTGAATAGATTATGTACCAAAATCAAACATAATTCCTGTGTTCAAGATATACTAGTGTGGAGGGGTGCCTGGGTGTCTCACTCGGGTAAGTGTCTGACTTCAGCTCCAGGCATGATCTCACAGTTGGTGAGTTCGAGCCTCACGTCGGGCACTGTGCTGAAAGCTCGGAGCCTGGAGCCTGCTTTGGATTCTGTGTCTCCTTCTCTCTCTCTCTGCCCTTCTCCTGCTCCTGCTCTGTCTCTCTCCCTCTCAAAACTAAATAAAAATTAAAAAAAAAGATGTACAAGTATAGAAGGCCCAGGTGGGAGTGTAGCCACATGTGTGGCTATGGCAGGGCTAACTGAAGTTGAGCGATGCCTGAAGATGAGGAGTTTTGAGACGAGGAAGTAATAGAGTCATCCTCATCAGTACTGAAGCCACGGAAAATGGTGACAGACCCAGAGAAGAAGATGAGATTGTAATTCCATTGAGGAGGTTGGAACAGCATCCTGGTGGATGTGAGGAAAAGTGGAAGTGAGGGAAAGAGTAGTTTAGGAAGATCTCATGTACCCCCCAAAATTAGTGACTGAGTAAAGTTAGAACAGTATGCCGGATGCAGCAATGATTAAGGAAGTGGTTGTCCCTTACTTAGAACATTCCCTGTGCCTCTCTTCATATTCCCTTCAGCCATGGATAACTTTAGAAACTGCTGCAACCACCAACTTCACACAGATGTAACCTGACAGCAGCCCAGCTCAAGCATATCACTCGGCAGTTGACTTCTACCTCTGCCTTTCTAAAGGCAATCTAACATACAGGGAGTTGACACCAATTAGGACAATATTTGTCCAACATTTAGCTGGTGGATACATGCTCCCCTCTTCCATCTACTGGGCAAACAATTCTGAGGTGCTGTCTGTAAGGCTACTAAGGGGTGTCCCACATAGATTGTTCTCCCGTCGTCCATGGCAGTGATCAGTTTCATAAGGCATCTTTGTATTGGCTTTCCCTCCTTCCTGGGGTCATCCCTCCAAGTTTCCCACTCTATTCCCTGGGATTGCTTCTTAAAATTATCCCAACTCAATGCAAGCCTTTGTGGCAGACCTGCTTTGTTGGAGGAATCTAGGATCCTTATCTGTAAGTAGAAGCCGTCAAGCGAGCAATATAGAAGGTTTCATGGTCAAGTAAAGGTCAGCTTTCAGTTAGGTTGAGGAGGAAGGAACCCTGAAAGAAGAGAAGTGATTACAGAATGTAAGTTTCTAAAGGATCCTCTGGGTGAACGGATGGGTGACAGATCAGAGCGAGAGCAGAGGTGATAGAGACGAAAGCATGGAGAGATATGAATCATATATGTTAAATAACTTCCTTCATGCTAGAAAATAAATATGCTAATAACCATGAAGGTCACGTTTTAGACAATTGTATTTATTGCTATAGCTCTGCATTTGCCTTTATCTTCATTTGTTCCACCCTGGACAGAACATCAGACAGTCTAGCCTGCTGTAGATTTCTATTTCTTGCCAACATGCTGATGTCATCCCATATCCAGCCCTTAAAGTCATTTCAATTCACATTCACATCTTTTGTCTTTTCTTGGTGTCTAATTTACTGTAGCTTCGTTGAACTTGCTTTTCCCTAAGTAGGATATGCGGTCAATTCAGCTAAGAGAAAATGTCAGGAAACAAACCATACGTATACACAATGATACCATGCGGTGATCACCAGAGAAAGTTTGAAAAATATGTATGCACACAGTAATTTAAAAATATATACATAAAAGCATATAATTCTGTCAGATCAATAGATTCGCAGAGAAATCTTTTGTAATGTCACCACCGAACTCTGCCATATTCCTTGAACTTTTGAAATTTGAACCGATAAGTCATGAAATATTTTGAGTCTATTTTGAGCTGAAGTTTGCCACTTGTAGACACTTTTGGTTTCAAATTTTAAGTTCTAAGAAGCATCAGTCAGGAGTTAAACAGAGCAAAGACATCTTTTGTTACTTTCTGAACCTGCTGAGTCATAAGCTATGAACACTTACCAGACCTGTACCATACAGCAGGCCTGGGAGAAGGCCCGACACGTTTGACATTCAAGTGAACCTCGAATTATTGTTCCTTAGAAAGAATTCACAGAGGAAACACATTTATTTTGGAATCATAGAAAACTGAGATCAAAAGAGACCTTTCAGGTCACGGGCACCCCACTTCCTGCCAGTCTTTTATGCCCTGTTCTATTTTTTGTTTTATGCACTGTTCCCTTTGGCCTTAAATTTCTTCACTGATGACCCTTTATGAAATTAAATTTCATAATAATATTATTGTGTGTAATACTGTCGATGAAACTGCTTTACACTTGTAGGTCTTGTGCCCCCAGCAGTTCTAGATTTGGTCTTTCTAACGCACAGCAAAGTGCTGATTGCCCAATTCCATCACACTCTCCTCTTACCTGCTCACATCAGGGTCATCTTACTCCCATCGTCCTGACTGAAGTCCTACACACAGTTTGTAGACTTCATCTTCTTTGTTCAGGCTCTTTCAATTATTTCTGCTATTTGTTTTTTTAATTCCTCCTAGTTTACCTCTCACTTCTCAATGATGAGGTAGTTTAAGCTGATTTTTTTTCTTCAATATAATTCATCATCCCATCATCATAGTTAGTGATGGCAGTTTAAGTTATGGATTTAGAAGCACAATTCAAAAAAACATAATCCTCACCATCCAACAGACCCTAATCCACAGAAACAGTCTTATTGGGTACCATCCTTCCTTTCTCGAGTAATCACTCCAAAAGCTACTTGGTCATAGCAATACTAATGACCAAGATTAAATTGAATTTATTAAGCATGCATTGGCAGGTGCTTACTAAACCCTCTATGAAACAAATTAGTTCTCTGTCACTAGGAATTTGAAATCTAAGATCATCCACATACACAGCTAGGTGGAGGAAAATGTAGCATTTTACTAGCATCTATTGATGTGAAATGTGTTATATAGTAGACTTGTACTGTTTTCCATAACTAACACATTGATTTTTTGTTGTTGTGGAGGAGAGATTTACTTCTACCCAATGGTTAATCTGTGGCGTTTAGTTAGATCCATTCCCTCTGTCTCCCAACACACACAAACATATGTTTATACACATCCACACACACATCCACACACACTCACTCATTTCGGAGGTGGAAGGGGACAACTGGGCAGATGACTCTGGCCTGGCCATTCAGAGCATTCTGAAGGTTTTAGGGATCAGAATATGATAAAACTCAGTCTAATTAGGCTCAGCCCTAGGACTTTTGTCTTTCCAATGAAGTTGCTGAGAAGATGGCATATGAGCATAGAAATGTTGGTGGCCAACTTGCCAACTTTTACAAAGAGTCTTCCTGAAGGAACCAACATAGAGGAAAACAAATCCAAAAGATGGAGTGAGAAATAAAGTCTGGATGATATCCTTTGAAAGCCAACAGATAAATTTTTTTTTACTGAAGTCAGCTCTGATCCTATATTTCCAATTACATGAGTTAATATATATTTGCTTTAAGTCAGTTTGATTTGGGTTTCTGTTACCTGAAACTGAAAGAGTCCTTATTAATGTATGTAGTTTGACAAATAACCAGTTTGATCAGACTTTTTTCTTCTTCCTTTCCTTTCCTTTCCTTTCTATAATCTCTATACCCAATGTGGTGCTTGAACTTATGATCTTGAGATCAAGAATGCGTGCTCTACCGACGAAGCCAGCCAGGGACCCCTTGACCAGAATTTTATAGTATATCTTTTGTATTCCAACATTTGTCATGGTGGGATCTACATGCCATTTGCTTCAGAATCTCCTAGAATGCTTATAAAATGCAGATTCTTAGACCGTATTTCAAACTTCTTAATCAAAATCTATAAAGGGAAGGCTTAGGATCCTCATGTTTGTCAATCTCCCTCTGGTCATTTTATGCACATTAAATTTTGAAAAACACTATTGAAGTCATAACATTACATTATATCAGCACAGATCAACCAGTTTTTATCGAATTGACTAGTGAGTTCAGTCAAATGGAAATTCTTTTCAATAATTGATCATCAGATTGTTAAATGTCAGCACTGATGTAGATAGGGGAAAAAAAGCAAATACTTAAGGGCACATGTGAAGGAACTGTCACAGGACTTACATGTTTAAATGACTGCAGAAGTTCATTACATTTTGCCTGTAATCTATGTGGCCATTACAAGAAACAGATAAGGTAGGAGGGAGAAATTAAGCAACTTCACCTTAAAGAGATACAGGAGGGACCACTGCAGAGACCAGACTGTTCATTGTCTCTGTTCTGTCAGATGTTGAATGAACTTTACACCTCTCCAATATGGCATTAATTCCCTCTCTTGAATAATTCCACATTTCTCAGAGAGCATTAGTTCACTGGAATGTGGTTTATTTGTAAGGACCCTATGGGACCCTCTGCTTCATTGGACCTTTTCCATGACATTAAAATGCACATATGTTTAATTAGTTAAGTTTTTTAAAGCAGACACCTTGAAACTTAAGAGACTCACTTCCAATTCAGTTTCTTTTTTTTATTTTGCATATATATATATATATATATATATATGTATATAAATATGAAATGTATTGTCAAATTGGTTTCCATACAACCCCCAGTGCCAAATTAGTTTCAAAAGACATGGAAGATGTGGAAAAAAATCAATATGAATCTGTTATCTAATCAACTGATAAACATATTGTGGTATACACTCAGCAAAAAACACGGAAAGAAATATTAATACACTTAACTTACTGATGAACCTAAAAACATTAGGCTAAGTGAAAAAATTCAAATACAAATAGAGTGCATATTGTATGACTCCTATATGAAATTCTAGAAAAGACCAAACTACCATGAAAGAAAGTAGTCAATGGTTGCCTAGACTGGGGAATCAGAAGGCTTCTATTACAATGAGGCTCAAGAGAATTTTTCAGAGGAATGGAATTGCTCTATTATTTTGCTTGTGACTGAGATTACATTACTGCATATAATTACAAAAATTTAACAAGGTGTATACCTCAAATGAGTGTATATTGTATGTAAATATACCTCACTAAAGCTATTAGTAAAAAGTAAACTTTACATGGAATGGGAACAGATTTTATCAGAACAGGCTAAGTAGGACGTAAAGAGCAGTTCTAGGGAGGCATGGGTTGAAGTCTGGGAAGATTGCCCACAGCCTGGAGGTCCCAGCAGAGAAAGGACTTTGGAGATCTAATGGGAAGGGAAGGGAGTCTCTTATTCTAAAGTGGCAGCTCCCTCACCCACTCTTGTTTAGGTCACCTACTGGATTCAGGGCCACAAGTGATCAGAGCCACAGGAGGCTCATAGCTCTACCTAAATAGTAATCATGGAAAGAACGAGGCCTTTTGAATGAGTTCACTGATAAGAGCATATCAGCATAGGAGGCATGGGCCAAGAAGGGCTGTAATAGATGAGAGTAACACACAGAGACTCATCCCAGTGGTGTGCCGCTGACAGACGCACTGGGAAGGAAAAGAACACCTCCTAGTCTAGAGGACATTCATCCAGAGATCAGTGACCTTTTGTTGCAGGATAGTCCCCTTGGAATTATTTAAAGATATCCCCTGGGTGTGTGTCCAAGGCACAAGTTCTAAACAATTTACAAGTGTAAAGCTAAAGGATACTAGTAAGTATCCATTGAATTAGAAAGTTACCCTCTGGAAGGGAAAAAAAAAAGCTTTGTGAAAAATAGGGAATTGCTTCTGAAAAATTGAGTGCATTTAGCAAGCAAGCTTGATTACAACCACTTTACCTCAGACCTTTCCGTTGAGAGTGGAAGGATGTGTTGGGTTTTTTTTTTTTTAATTTTTTTGAGAGTGCTTTCCTATAAATATCCTGTCTGCATGCTGAGGGAACAAATGGGAACAATTGAATTTTGTCCATTTCATGAACCCCTTAAAAATAATAGGGTGCCCCCATCAGTAGTGTTTTATGAGCCAAAGGATAGGTTTGGGCTGCCAAGTGGGATAACTTTCTATTGAAACCCTAATTTTCTCTTTTACTCATTTGCTGCCATAAAGCAAATGAAATTTGGCTTTTAAAAAAAGTGGTAACTCATGTAAAGAAACTATTAGAGGGATTATTAAAAATCCATAAATTACATTAAATTTATAAAAAGCTCTTAGTGCCAATAAATAAGTCATGTCCTTATCTAGACACATTCAAACTGGGCATCCATAAAAAAGCACAAGGAAATGAAAAGTTCAAATGGAAGAAGAATCACTAGATGAATTACTTCATCCTAAATGTTGCAATTGGCTTCTTTTACAGGAACAATTTTTTTTCCAGAGGTGATAAACGCAGAACCTCATCAATCTAGCTCTTTACCCTTGGCGGATACTTGTCTTTCTTTATGCATATTTTTTTTTCTCTTTGGCTCCAGACACAAAACGGAGAATCTTTGTGATCCAGGATTTGTTTGAAGAGATTTCATCTGGAAAGAAGTCAAGCAGGGCACTAGCAGGGGAGCTTTTACAGATTATGACCCGTAATCTGGTTAATACTCTGAAACACAAAGATCCGAATGTTGGGATAATACTGCTTCATATGGGGCCATGTGCCCTACCTCTCCCACCCCCTTTGGAAGTCATCCCAGAGAATGAGAAGAACCCGGCTTGCACAAGCTGGCAGACAAAGAGGGAAGAGAACATGGCTATAAAGGCATATATTCCGAATCTAGCATAAAATAATCATCCAATCATAAGATTCACTTATTCTGCTATTGTGGCCAAAGAAATCCATTTTTTTGTTTGTTTGTTTTTACTTTAGGATATCACATCCATCACCCTTGATAAAGACTGGCTGTTGGAATCAAATGTAAGGCTTGATTTCCACTCAAATATTTGGGTTAATCCTTCAAGTTTTAGTTTTTGTCTTTTTTTCCCAAAAAGTTACATAAAACTAATGGTTAACTTTACTATATCCATTTGGAGACCAGTACATTTTAATTTGTCTTCTTTTCAAAACCATCTGCTGAGAGTAAATTTTCATAGCATCTAAGTTAAATTGTGAATATATTTTCTTTATGCATAAAGAAGTTTCTATAAGATACTCGATGATATCATTTTTCTATCTAAAATGAAGGATAAAGTGCATTCCTCAACTCAAATTTGACGCTTTTTTGGTTGTCTAGATTACAAACAGATTTTTCAATGGCCATTTTTAAAGTTTTAAGACATTACATGTGTTTTGAAAATAATAACTTGGTGCGAGACAAAACCTCCAAAACTCTGGTTTTGTGTAGGTCCGTCTTCCAACACATTCACTTGCATACACATGCCCTTTGTGCATAGGAATTAGGCACCCTGTCAATGATTCCCCAAATAATAAATGCCTGACCAAAGAACAATCTGTGTGCAGAAACATTTAGTGGAGGAAGCAGACCCCAAACCCACAGTTCTTATAAGCACCATCCCTTTGCTCCACAGTAATACTGGGAGCAAGTTATTTAGGGAATACTAAAGTTATTTCGTGGGAAATAAATAACTGTGGGAAGTAAGTTATTTAGAAGAATACTTTGACAAACGCATGAGAGAGAAGTCACGAGACCTCAGAAATACCTATCCACCTGCTCTTTGGTGGAGCCATTGTCCTCTGAATCTGTACCCTCTATTGCTGATGCCCCCAGGGCCGAGAGAAGGGTGAGAAGTTGGAGTGCTTATTTCTGCTGGAATAACATCAAAGTTCCTGATTCACGATGGATGAAGTTTTCACAGACTAGCTGGGGAACCAGACTGCATTTTAAAAAAATACTTCCAGAGAAAAAATAAATCGCAAATTTCATTCAATTGACTTTTCTACTAACTCTTAGAATCCACTCATAAATTGGGAGCTTCTGGGATTATTCTTCCGAGGTCAATTATTTGCTGTATTTGGTGATGTTAGGCTAAGTAATTTCCTCAAAAGATTCAGAGACTGAAATGACTGGAAATTCCCAGACAGGTCTACTCTACACATTATTTATCTCATTCAACATGCACGTTGTTATTTTGTTCATATATGCACTGACTTGTCAAAATAGGAGGTAAAGCATTGTTCCAAGTGAAATTTTCAGTGTGAATGTTTTTAAAAAAGTCCTTTTGGATAGACAAGACAGTAGATTTTAACTCTCCATTCGTCTAAGACTTAATAGAAAGGATCAGTTTTTCTTTTTCTTCTTCTCCTTCTTCTTTCTTCTCCTATTTCTTCTTTCTTCCCTTCCTTATTGTTATTATTATTATTATTATTATTATTATTATTTTAGAGAGAGAGAGAGAGTGAGGGAAAGGGACAGAGGGTGAGAGGGAGAAAGAGAAAGACAATCTTAAGTAGTCTTCACGCTCAGTGAAGAGCCCGATGTGGGCTTGGTCCCAATGATCCTGGGATGATGACCTGAGCCGAAATCAAGAGTCAGATGCTCAACCGACTGAGCCACCCAGGTGCTCCTAGAAAGAATCAGTTCTAATACCACCATCACCGTCCCACAGTGTTGAAATTAACCTCATTTTAAAAATTATGTTTTGCATGTTTTATACCTGTTAAGGTAGAGAAGAAAAAGAAAAGGGAAAAGGGGAGCTTTCAACCTGAATATGTATTACTGATTTAGGCAAGTCTCTCTGCCCTATTTTCTCTATTTATCAACCCAGCTTCTCAATGCATTTTTACAATAAGATTTTTAAAAACAGGTTTATTTTAATAGGGAAATGCAGAATAAATTTTAAGACACAGTTAACACAATTCTGGATAGAGCAAAGTGTTAATGTGAAATGAACATACGTCAGAGAACGTGTAACCTTTCCCAGGATGAACTTCCCACATAAATCCTCTCCTTTCTCTGAAGGCTGTGAGACAAATATCTAGGCTGTCAAAACTGGAAAGCTTTTGATTCCGAGTAATAAGGGGCCTGGGGCAAGGGACATAATTTTTTTATACCATTCTCCTCATTTGTAAAATGAGAATAACAATACCTTCTTATTCTACAACACCATGAAAACTAAAAACAAAATTTAAAGTTCCAGTTTTGTAGAGGCACACTCTAAAATATCAGTCTTTAAATTTCAAAACCCACTGGACCACGTGACTATGACTTTTAAATACCTGAGCAGATGAGTTCTATTTCCTTTGCACATCTCAACCTTTTTTCCCATTTCTCTAATCCACACGCTTGTTAAATTCTATTATTTAGAAGGTGATCACCGGTTAATAATACCCTTCCACAAACATCATTTTGTTTGATCCTCCCAGCAGCCCTGTAAGGCAGATGTGGTGTTCTTGGTGAGAAAACTCAAGGATGAAGAAGCTAACATATTGCCTGAGTCTCACACCAAGGAAGCAGCAGACTTCTGCCCTGAACCTAGGACTGCCACAAAGCATCATGTCTGGACACAGCCGGTTCCCCATCAGGGAGAGGGCCCTGTTTTTTTGTTTGTTTGTTTGTTTTTATTTGTTTGGTTTTTTTTAATCCCTCTTGTTTTCGGGACTCCCTTAAAGCCCACCAGAATGCTGGGATGAGTTCTCAGGATGGGAGATATATTAAATAGGATGCAGATTCTGTGGAGACAGGCACAGAATTTTATGCAGCCTTAGCTAAGAATTGCTAATTGTTAGTCCTTTACCTTATTTGTTCCAAATATTTTCTTTCAAACGATCAAATGGGGGATGGGAGCAAGAGAGAATGAGCCAGAAAGAAATGCCAGTAATCACGGTGAATAACAGTCGTAGGGGGAAAGTGACAGCTCAAGGCTTTACTGTTGTCATAAAAGTGGTGCAGTTTCAGAGCTTTCAGATGAACAAATCTCTGGGGTCTATGGCCACCATGGTTCTAATAGCATGAGAAAGGGTGAGTCGGTATAAACAATAACAAGATTTATGTGAGCACAAACTGCTGACTATTGACTCTGATTTTGAAGAGACGAGAGAAGAGAAAGCGAAACCAGACCGATTCTCGTTATGTCCCTATTTATGGGAAAGTGGGAAACTTGACTGATTCCAGTGGACATTAACAAAGAGAAGGCAAGCAACTGATTCAGATGCCTTAAGATTACAGTCAATAGAAATAAAATGGAAAAGAGACAATAAAAAAACAAGCTGTCATGTGGCTACTTTGCACTGAAGGTCTCTGACCACCAAAACGGACTGAGAGAGAGCTGGCCGGGGCAGTTGTATACTCACAGCAACAAAGACTTTGAAATTCTGCTTGGTGGAACAAAACATCCATCCTACGGTGGCGACCAGCAGAAAATAAAACTCAAACACGCTTTTATTCGTGGCTTGTCCTTCAGTTGGTGAAATTTATCTGAAGACAAAACCCAGGTTTTGTCTCTTCTGCTTTTTACACCATATTAATGTGTGAGAGATCCCACCTCCTCTACCTTCTTTCCTTGTCAATAAAAAGGACCTTAAACCAGACTCTTCTTTGTTCAGTTTATTGTAAGTTAGAAAAGGTACTTTTCTACTCTGGAAACTTCTCTTCGGTTTTACGACTACTGTTGAGCTCTCACATTTTGGCCTCATAGACTTATATTAACAACCTCATTAACTCAGGTAGATCTTTTCAGTAACAAAAGAATGCTCCTTATTACATTTTCTTAGATGGGAAGTACATCTTCTTAAAAACCACACAATTATAAAAACAAATATGTAGAAAAGGAGTCTTTGGCCACAGAAGGGAACTTAACCAAAGTGCCACTGACAGATCTTAATAAGAGAAAAATCAGCTTAAAATAGGGAATTGAATATTTGAGCACAAGATCTACTCCCATAATCTGGGAATTTTATGGCCTCCCTAAAGGAAAGAGTATGTGGTCTGTTAAATCTGATCATAAAATATCTCCTTGAGACCTTAAAATGTAATGCGTCAGATGTTCAATCCATTCAGTATGGCCCAAGTGCAGATTTGAGACGTCACCCCCCAATTTCAAGACAGTCCTTCTGGTGTTATTGTCACAGTCTACAGCCTTCAGAAAAAGATGGAAACTGTAAAGCTGAGGACATAATACAAATAGTAAGATAAAAATACTCTGTCGTTCCATATTAAATGTGTTTGAACATCATATCTATTCATCTACTTTTACACAAAGGCCTGGAAGGATACAAATTAAAGTCTTAAGTGGTTATCTATGGACACTGAGATTGTTAAGAGTCAGCTTTTGCTTTTCATTTTGTCCATTACTGCATTTGATTTTTTTTTCAATGAGAATTTATTAGTGAAATTTAGTGATTAAAAATAAAGTCAATACAACCTTTTTTCTAAAGTATGTATAAAGTGATAGGAGACATTAAAAAAAAAAGTATCTGGTAGTCTCAGACAGTTTCAGTGCACAGTTAAGATCAATTGTTTTGGGGGTGATTCTGAGGCTAAACAGACATCATGACATTTAGAAGGGTCATTTTAATATTTACTACAGCAGATCTGTAAATCCACTAACTCACCCTAATTTTTTATTGCACTTGAGATGCATTTAGAATCAAGTAGTCAGCAATTATTTCTTCTTTGGGGAGAATAAATGATTATTCCAGGTAAGCAATCATCCATTGCTGAGAGTTCATCCCAACAAAAAAACATTTTAGAGTATCAATTCTAGGGTTGCGTGTTATACATATATACTATGATGATTTGGAAATGGGAATTCATGCTCAAAAAGTAGAATAACAGCAAGTTTTTAGCTTGTGAGGGACATCACTGGCAATCTTATGCTACTTAGAAGATTGGAATGCTCTGGGCAGAGAACTCTGCACCCTGGCAGGTGCATCTCAAACGGATCAAAGCATGTGGTTAAACAGACATATTTTTTTGTGACAATGGAGATCATAGCCAGACTGCAGTTAGGTTTGCTTGCAAATGGTTTAAAAATATGTTGTAGAGGGCTGCCTGGGGTGGCTCAGTCGGTTAAGTGTTTGACTTCGGCTCAGGTCATGATCTCACATTTCCTGGGTTCAAGCCCTGCGACAGGGTCTGTGCTGATAGCTCAGAGCCCGGAGCCTGCTTCGGGTTCTGTGTCTCCCTCTCTCTCTGCCCCCTGCCCTGGCTCATGCTCTCTCTCTCTCAAAAATAAATAAACATTAAAAAAATTAAAATATGTTGTAGAAACAAAGGACCTAGTGCTGAGGTGCTCAGGTGAGGGAAAGGGGAGGAGCGTGGGGGTGGGTGTGTGGGTGCTTAGAATTGTCCCCACCAATTTCATAAATCAAGTGACTTATAAAAGCATACGAAGGAGAAGACCAAGTTCACAAAAGCCCAGAAATTGCAGATTTGTGGAAGAGACATCCTCTCTGAAGCCACTGAGCAAGGAGAAAAAGGGCAAGAAAGAGATACTTCATAAAGCTGGGCCTAAACTAATGCTTTTTGCCCTACACCTTCACATTTACACTTAACCTAAAAAGATTAAAATATCATAATAATTCTGAGATTTCTGGCTCTCAAGATTTCCATTATGACACATCAATAAAGCAAGGCAAGGTGACTGAGAAAGAACGGCCGGCTTTCATTTCCTGCTCATTTGAAGGTCACTTTTGGAGATAAAGATTATATTTTTGCAGAACCAGAGGATACACGAACATTTCTAGAAACTTGTAACATCAGATGTTCTGAACGAGCGAAGGAAAATGAATGATCCTATTAAGATACTTCTGACCATAAATCAGAGGTGTTAAGCTCTGACTGGCTAACTTCAGCTTCCCATTTGACTCATTTGAAAATGGAACTGATGTGAATATAGATTGAGGAAAGATGCTCGGTACCATTAGAGGTGGCTCATAAGCTACTACTCGCAGGGCTCAGACTGAATGAAATACAGTGTGCCTAGCACCCGGAGACAAATATTTGCATCGTTTCATTGTTAAGTGACTCCGTACGAGTAGCAGAAAAATGGGTGTCATGCTTGTAATACAAAAGAAGTGCTCGTGTTAAAACTCACAAGCTCACTGCGAAGAGTGGGGAGCAATTTATTAACGTCGAGCACTTGGGAAACCATTCTCGTTTTCAGGCTGACCCTTCTGCCATTTTCAAAAGCATCTATTTCTCCCCTTGTGCCACGGTTCCAACCTCCCTCCCCCTAATATTCTTAGTGAGAGTTTGCTTGGATCCGCTAACGAGCAATGCTTCCGCAAGAGCAGGGTGGCCCCACCTTCTGCCATTTCTTCGGAGTTCTTACTTTCCGGGGACTTCTCCCCAGGGAGCATGGTGTCAGTCTGCCACTCGCTCATTGGCGAGTGAACAAGCTTCCTGAGCCTCAGTTTTCCCATCTGCAAAATGAGACTAAAACATTTCTTATCCCAGAGGGTTGTTTTGAGGCATAGACTTGGATTTGTTAACGTGTATGAAAATAAATAACCTGCCACTTAACAGGTGGCCGACAAATGTTATCTTCCTTCTACCAAAAAGATGTCAGGTCCGTAAAGACAAACGCCTTGACAAAAAAGAATAGAAACTGCATTTACCTTTGTCTTTCCAGGGCTCCACTTGGTGCCTGGCACACGAAAGATTCCCAGTCATGTTTGCTTCATAAATATTGCGTAGAACGTCCTCTATAAATGCAAATACGTCCACCATTCCGATGGTCAACTCAGGGCGGAAAAGCCATCATAGTAGCTTAGGAAATGTCATCAGCGAACCTCGTTGTTTGAGACAAGCGTTCCCGGGCTCAGGGAGAGCCTCTGACTGCCTCCCTCTGAATAGGGTGCGATCCCCCTGCCACGTGCCCCTCGTCAACGAAACGCAAAGCGCAGAACATTAGAAACAGCTGCTCAAGGACTTTGCAACTATCACGTCTCCTTAAATGTGAAATACCGATATGTATACTCGTATCTGCAAAGTATAGAATAGAGACACCCGGACGTAATCTTTAAAAGAAACAAAATTAGTATCTTACACATTCTAACATAGGGACCATAGACATTACAATTAGGGAAGTCATATATGAAAGCAATTATAAGGCTAATTATAAGAAAAACACCCTAAGAACTAAATAATGGCTCAACCTATAAATTGCAATTTCATCATCTAGGCGGTTTCTTAAACTTTGACTTGTTGGGAAAGAGAACTATTTTTCATACTTAGAGTTTAAATGATGAACTACAACCCTTTAATACTAGCACATTTTAAAGAAAGAAGAAAAAGATACTTGAGTAAAATTCTGTAGGTTTTTTTATGAAGAGTCTTGTTGGACAAGTCTGTAAAATTCTCAAAGAAATACTTTAAATTTAGCAGGACTTCACTGAAAACCCACAGTTCATCTGAACTGAGAGTTTGTTTTTGAGTAAATAAATGATCAAAACACTGTGTTATAGAATACAGAAACTGTTTCTATCTCCTAAAAAATTTCTGGAGAGGATACTCTAATTTTGTTTGACATATTTTTGGTGTTTGTAGGGATGACTTTTGTGCCTAGATAAAAATATTGTAGTCTGTAAGGCTTTGGAAGTTATTTGTTTCTTCATTCAATGACAAGCCAAGATTTTCTTTTTCTATAAGACTGTTTTCTTTGTTCAAGGTGGAAAATTAAATTTAAATAATTAAAATATCAAATATTCATGGATGCTATGTGGTATAAATGTTAAAATCACAAATATTTGAAAACTACGTTTGTTAACTTACCATCTATGAAAGTGTTTTCAAGGTCTTTCAAACTTCATTTTAAAAAAGTATTATTTCTTACCTTTATCATATACTACATAATGTATTATATACTTGATATACTTGTATACTCCAAGTACAATGTTATAGGTTCCCACATTCATCTGTTCTTTCATTTGTTTATTTAAGTGCTCATTCTACAAATTCTTGTTGTTTCCCTATAAGGCCCTAAACTCTGGATATAAGTATGTACAAATTCCACAATACTTCTTGCCCTTGTGGGGCTTACAATCTAATTTGAGAGACAGACAACAATTTTTAAAAAGTCACACCAGAGAATAATTGCAAACCATGACAAGTGATCTAAAGAAGATGTCCTGGGGTGCATGGGTGGCCCGGTTGGTTAAGCATCCAACTTGTGATTTCTGCTCAGGTCATGATCTTACAGTTGTGATATCAAGCCCCATGTCAGACTCCATGCTGAGTGTGGAGCCTGCTTTGGATTCTCTCTCCCCCTCTCTCTCTGCCCCACCCCCATTCATGCTCTCGCTCACTCTCTCTCTCAAAACAAATAAACAAACATTGTTTTAAAGAAATTAAATTAAAGAAGATGCACTGGGTACGTCGGGTGTATGAAAAGGGGACCTGATCTTGTTTGGTGGCTCAGGGAAGACTTCTCTGAGGAGGATAGCCAGACTCAGGCATGAAGGTTACTGGTCATTCACAATGGATAAAGCTAGAACTGAATGCCAGTTTGTTGACCTAGTTTGAAAAACTGGGAAGAATCATTCTGCCCTGCAGCAAATAGTAAAAATGGCCGTAGGAGCTAAAAACTTTGAAGGAACAGTTCCCCAACCCTGACTACACTGGGGGACTTTAAAAAATATAAGGTCCTGAGCCCCATCTACAGAGATCTGACTATAATCATTCTGAGATGGGACTGACCTTTCTTTTCTGGTTTTTGTCTTTTTTTCTTTGTTTGTTTTAAGGTCCCCAGGTGATTCTACTGCATAGTGAAAATTCAGAACTACTGCCTTAGAGTTAGGGGGAGTGTGGCCAGAGAAAAAGGCTGGGATTAGACCCTGTTAGAACCTTGCATGTCTTCTGAAGGCTTTTGGTCTTTATACTAAGAGCAATGGTAAGCCTTTGAAAGATCATGTTGCAAGTGGCTATGTCAATGTAATGGTGGCTGAGATAACCAGTGGCTGCAATAATAGTAAATAATAAGCTTTCATGGCCTGGAGACGCTTATTCATTCATTTAGTCGTTTTATCTTTCCCTGTGGAAAACCAGTTCATTGAGATACTGATTTGTGTTTTGCCCTCCTACATTTCTTTCTCCATTGCCACTTCCATAGGGTAACCTCCTTTGCCTCTGAACAGAATTTGAAGTGAATGTTTTTGCTCTTTTGCAAAAATTTCTTATCATTGAAGAGATGATCTTAGCAGTCCTGGAGTGGAAGGGAAGGGATGTGGTTCCTGCAAGCCTCAGGCTCGGGGTTGGCTGGGGCCACAGGATGTGGAAGACCTCACATGAGAGTGGAGTGGGGTCACAAGTAGTGAGCTGGGAGATCACCAGCTGAGGACTCAGGGGTGGTGAAGAGTAGTGGGCATACCCTCTCCTCACTCTAAGAGTCAGTGTTAATTAACATTATTTTCCCACCATCCATGCAGAACCCAGGCTTAAGGTTGAATTTAATGTGATTTTTAAAAAATGAGGACGTGTGCCATATCAAAGACACTACAGTTATGGTCACAGCTTTGCAATCTGTACATCGCATTGGACCGAATACAGTGAGTACACTTAAGCGGTAGTCATCACGCCAGAGGCTGGGAGCAGAGTCGTGTGCAAACTAGTCCCTGGTTAGAGCTCACAGCGCAGTGACAGAGACAGACAAGATATAAAGTTAGTCATTCTGTAAAGAGAAGTGCTTGGAAGACATATGCAGAGATGGTGAATGTGCAGGGAGGTTACTGATACAGAGTGGTCAGAGATGGCCGCACAGGATGATATTTGAGCTGAAGAAGCCAGAAGTGTCCAGAAAAGGGAAGGAAGGAACCAGAGTTGAAAACATCAGGCCAGCCAGGCTGGCTATTTTCTAACAAGCAAAGAGGAGAACAACATGAGGTTCACTCTTAGAGGTTTAGAGTCTGATCACGCAGGGCCTGAAAATAGGGAATTTGAATGTGTGCAGAACAGGCTGACAGCTGACTGCTCTTCGTAGACAACACCCCCAGCTGCTGGGGCAACGAGGCCTGGAATAGGGAGCATATCTCCATATCTACCAGAAGAATATTTCCATCATCTTGAGAAAGTTCCCTTATGTCAATTCTCAACCCCACCAGAGGCAACGGCTGGTGGAGATATTTATCACTGTGAGTTAGTTGTGGTTAATCCTAAACTTCGCATGTAAGGAATTATAAGATCTGTTCTCTTTTTTGCCTGACCTCTTTCACTAAACGTAATGTTTTTGAATTTCATCCATGTGGTGTGTGTGAGTAGTTCATTTCTTTTTAATGTGTGCTATTCTATTGTATTGATATGCTACCATTGGTTTTTCCATTTTCCTGTTGAACATTTAGACCCTTTCCAGACTTGGCTATTATGAACAAAGCTGCTATAAACAAGTCTTTTGGGGAACAAACATGTTTCTTTATCTTGGGCAAATACTTAGCAGTAGAAATACTGGGTCATGAGGTAGGTGTATATTTAAGAAATTGCCAAACATTTTATATTTTCACATCTAAGGTCTGAGAGTTCGAGTTACTCCACCCCTTTGCCAGTATTTGGCATTGTCACACCTTTTCATTATAGTCATAGATGTGACGAGAGGCATCTCTTGGTTGTGTTCGTTTGCATTTTCCTGCCGCCTGACACGCCTTCGTGTGTACTCGTCTGCCATTTGTGTATCTTCTCTCTCGTAATATCTATTTAAGTCTTTTGCACCACCACCCTCTCCTTTCAAAATTAGATTGGTTGATTTCTTATTTTTGAGTTGTCGGGATTCTTATACATTCCGAATACAAGTCTTTTATCAAACATATATTGCAAATATTTTCTCCCAGTCTGTAACTTATATTTCATTTTCTTAACTACCTTTGGAAGGGCAAAGGTTTTAAATTCTGATGAAGTTCATCTTACCAATTTTTTCTTTTATAGTTCCTGCTCGTCATGTCTTATTGCCAAGTTCTAAATATTTTTCTCATAAGTTTTCTTTTATTTTTTTTAAAGCTTATTTATTTGTTAAGACAGCGAAAGAAAGAGAGAGGGTGCCAGCAAGCGGGAGAGGGGCAGAGAGGGGGTCAGAGTGTCAAAAGCAGGCTCCGTGCTGACAGCTGAGGGCCTGATATGGGGCCTGGACTCACGAACCACGAGATCATGATCTGAGCCGAAGTCCCATCAACTGAGCCACCCTGGTTCCCCTCTCCTGTGTTTTCTTGTAGAAGTTCTATTGTTAGCACTTACATTTGCTTCTAGTATAATGTTTCAACTTAAGATTCATTTTGTTTCTTTTCTTTTTTTGAAGCAGTTACAAGCCCACTCAGATTACAGAGAAGGGCATAGACCCCACCTTTCAGTGAGATAATACTATTTATCATTGTTATGTACAGCTACATGATGCATTTGTGTGCCAAGTGCTTGAACTGAAATCTCTGGTGCATCCCTAAATATTTTAGACTGGTGGCTGCACTTTATAATAGGTTAAAAAGTATGGAACTTGAAAAAAAAAAGTACATAATTTGAAATTTTGACAGAAAGGAAATTAAGACATCCAACTTTGGCAAGAGCAAAATTTCCCCTAGAAATGAAGAAACTTGTACAAAATTCTAAAACAAGGTCTTTTATCTTAAAAGAGGTAACCTAATAAAGGATATGAAGCACACTTGAAGAATATAAAATTTGTTTATTTCTTTAAACAATGTGTTTAAGTTTACTTATTTTGAGAAAGAGAGAGAGAAGGCGGGAGAGAGTGAGAGCACAAGCAAGAGCATGAGCAGTGGAGTGGTAGAGAGAGGGAGAGAGAGAATCCCAAGCAGGCTCTATGCTGACTGATGGCAGGGCTCAAATTTATGAACTGCGAGATTATGATCTGACCTGAAATCAAGAGTCGGACACCTAACCAACTGACCCACCCAGGTGCCCCTGTTTATTTCTTTATCAAATAGTTATTGAGTATATGCTACGTGCCGTGCTGAGTTGAGCTTGGGCACTGAAAGAGTTCACTGCCGACAGTCCCTGCCCTCAATGACTTTACAGTCTAGTAGGGAAGACCATCATGTAAACAAACAACAGCCCAAAGGACAATGGTCATAAAGCAGGCTTTTGATACGCGACGTGCCAAGAGTAAGACTTCCACAGATTGTTCTGGAGAGATACCATCTTGTTTGCCAGGATGAGCAGTGACTTGCCATGGAAACTATCAGGGGCCTCTGTGGTCTAGGCAAGGGAAGGAACATGCGAAAGAGAAGATTAGAAAGTTTCCAACCGGTGTGGCATGTTTGGAGAAGTAGGGGAAATCTTGCTGTGTAAAGTCTGCTTTCAGCAGCTTTTCTAGTCCACAGGGGTAAAGAGCCAATGGTTTCTGACAGAGTCTGTTGCCTTTTGGTTTGGCACTTGATCCTGAGGACATCAAGGAGACTATTCCCATTCTCTGATCCTGATAGTTAAGGACCAGAAGGAATCTAACATCCTGCAATTACCCTGGAATGTGGAATTATTCCAGCATTTCTTTTAACCAGTTTACAGGATATTGGTCGCTAAATGTTGGGGTTAAAAAAATACTTTGCAAGGAGAGTATCGAAGCTACATTTATTGTTGTCCACCCTGCCATTTTTCAAATGTACAGAGAAATTCTAAAGAAATGTTTCTAGAGAAGTTGCTGGAATTATGTAATAGTGACAGCTGAACAGTTAAGCATTGCTATAGTCCAGTTAGTCAAGGGAATCTAAGTCTCAATCTTAAATGTGAGGAGGAACCTAATATCTCTAAATTTGGTTTTCCTTACCATCTGGTAAATATATTTTAGAGAGCATATACATCCAATTTACATATATTTGTATGAAAAATACTAGGAAATTCTGAACAAATATGTATTTGAATACTGTTTATTAAGAAATGGCCAGAAAAGTAAATTGTGCCAGAGGTAAGTGCAAGAGAAAAGAACGTGTAGTCTTCAGGAAGCATTTTTATACATGGAGGAAAGACTACGATGAAGACATTATTCTCAGCAAATAATCCTAAATTCAGAAGGGAGACCTAAATATATTTACTCAGTGTTTTATTTGAAGAAGCAACAACTTTAATTTGATCCACATTTGATGAGTATTTTTCTTCTTATCGGAAGAAATACATAAACAAATAAATACCAACAATCTGAGTTTCTTTTTAGGCAGCTTCCAATTTCTGAAGCCCAGGCTGCAGAGTCCTCCGAGAGAAGCATCTCTTTCTGCACTGTGCATTCATCACTGTCATGTTGCGTGGCCATCACAGTTTCAGCAAAGTTTCTGAAGTATTCCCTTTTTTTCTACCCAAGCAATATAAATAACACCGATAGTATTTTCCATTGTGAAGTTGATACTATGGCGATGAAAATAATGTGCTCCTACCAGATATCTGAATAACTCTCAGGAGATGCCACCCAAAGACATTCATGTCCACATCCCCGTCCAGAAAGGAGCAGAAAAGGCAGAAAAGTCCAGAAATCCGTCCATGGTCCGCCTGGCAGCTGGACCTGTCAGGTTTGGTGTGACAGTGGTTTCTGCCACAGTCCATGTTCTGTTTATTGAGCACTGCTCTTCTGTTGTCTGAGAATTACACTTCTGTGGCTTCATCCTACTGAATTATGGGAGACACCAGCTTGCTAAGGTGGATCATTTGGTGGATAGAGCATAAAAAAATTTCCTGCCTTATTAAAACATCCAGGTAACCTTAGTTTTATAGCACCTTCACATGTAGGTCAAGGTATAAAAGTATTCCAAGATTAAAAAAGAGTTTCAAAGCATCAACATTTCAGAAAGTTCAGATTATCAGCTACAGATTAGTACTTTTAGATGCATAAATCTGTTTTGGTTTGGTCTGGTTTTTTGGGCAGACTGTTTTGGAGCTTGCCTGTGACTGGATATATCCTATATGGTGTGAGATTCAGAGTTATCACCACTGGGCATCGTGCCGATTTGGATCTTTTTGATTCCTAGTTAACTATTCTCTATGCAAGAAGGGTAACAAACACTACGTACGACACCAGCCACATTCTTAGGAAATCTAGCACCTGATCATAGCCAGGCTCCTCAAGTGTCACTTTTCCTCTTAGAAACTCCAGACTATTCATAATAAAAACTCTGGAGAGAAAACAGGAAGAAGGCTCATTTCTGTTTTATTTCCTATTTGAAGTTCTTAGTGAGATATGGGCATTACAAAGAGAAGAATGCCGGGAATGACAAGTATGAGGCGCTCAGATTAAAATCTAAGAAGTGCTTTCTTGGGCAGGTTGGTCAGGGATGCTGGTGGAGTGAGCTCACTGGAGGAAAATAAGAACTTAAATCAGAGTAAGGAGATATTTCCTGATGCTTACTTCAAAGATTATTGAGTGACTTATTTCAGGTGTCAAGTGATTTATGCCCAAGAAAGGTGGATACATAGGCTTTGAACAGATTGACTTAGTTTGCCTGTAGTGTGTATAGCTAATTTATTCAGTTCATCAATGAAGCAGTAAAATAATGGATAGAACAGCTGATTGCAGGTTAGTTCTAGTCGATCTTTGAAATCCTACATTGCAGCCTCTAAGATGGTCCCCTGTGATCTTTGCTTCTTGGTATTCATGCCTTTATGTAGTATCCTCTCACACTGAAACATGGCTGGTCTGTGTGACCAATAGAATACGGCAGAGGTGACTTCCTAGGCTAGGTCATAAAGGACAATGAAGTTTCTACCTTGTTCTCTTAGTTCAGTTTTTTTGGAAGAAACCCATAACTATGCCATGAAGGCACAAAAGAGGCCCTAGGGAAAGATCCATATGAGGAAGAATTGGTCCAACAGCCAGTAGCAGTTTGTCAGCCACGTGAGCCACCTTGGAAGTGGATCCTTCAAGATCTGTCCAACATTCAGTTGAATACCGCCCCAGCCACTATCAGAAGTAACCTCATGGGATACTCTCTGCCAGAACTGCCTAGCCGAGTGAGTCCAGAACTCCTGACTCACAGAAACAAAAAACAAATTGTGTTATTTTAATGTATTAAGTTTTGTAGTAATTTGTTACATGGCAGTAGATAGTTAATGTTGAACTTCATCTCCCATCTGATTTCTAGTTGCCTCAAAAATTCCTAAACTTGAAGGCCAAGATCCATACAGTCCTTGTGCTCTCATGGATTGTTACTGTTCACTAAAATCTACTTTCCTCAACTTCCAGTGCACACAGCTAGACTATATCCTCCAGCCTCGCTGGAGGATAGGTAGGCCATGTGATTAGGTTCTGGCCAGTGGAGCGTAACTCAAAACCTGGCTCATAAAACTTCCCAATTGTGCTTCCCCATGCTATTTTGCCTTTATGCCTGATTTGGATACAACCCTCAGAGTGATCTTTTAAGTTCTGTGTTGAAGATGGCATTGCCACCGTCAGCCCTAGTCCCTCGAAGACCATGTGGAACAACGTGGACTGTTCTGTAAACAAGAAATGACCTTTGTTCTAATGCCACCAAGCTTTGGGGGTCTATCTGTTATACCAACCTACCTTATTCTAATCTACGTAGTGCCCTCCCATTTTCCAGACCCTTCCTGGAATCTTTACCAAATTTCCCTCCCCGCCCCGCAAAATTTTCCTTTCCTGTGTACTATTTCTTGAAAGTAAAGTTCTCTCATAAACTGGTAAACAAATCTATTCTAATACACTCAACAAGTGGGCCTGCATTAAGGTTTGAGCACTACAAGATAACATATTGCAATTTAACAAGGTCTGCTGACAGATATCTACTAAACTAAAGAAGAAACTCCAGAGAATTTCAAGAAACTTAGCAAGCTAACGAAATAGCTTTTGGAGGAAAGACAGAATTTGTGTGACTCCAGTCACAGCACACAGGGACCTTCCAACATTAGTAGGATGTTGGTACTGAATTATAATGTATTCTCAGAGTTTTAGTCTCGCTGACTCCAGGGAGGACGAAGACGGAGCTTTGCCTATCAGCTTGGTGTGACACCACATCATTAGGTTTGTTGTTCCTGGAGACTAGTGTCTGGGCTAATTTCTCATACATAGTTGTGGCTGTGCAATTTTAATTCTCAAATGTTTTCCGCATCCTTTAGGCGACAGCAAGAGAAGAGGCCAAATATAGTGATCTGAAGATGAGAAGTTATGTGGCATACTAAGACACGGAGGAGGATCCCACCCTGACTTGATGAAAGCATTCTGGTTTTAGTTCAGTTTTTTGTTTGCTTTATGAGAAGGAGATTAAAGAAGAAGACAGGAAGGAAGAAAATATCCACCTAGTGGTAGCCACACCTGGAAGGTTACGCCAACTAAGGAAAGATTATGCCAACATCAGATTTTACCAGCTACTTGCCTTCATGACTCCTGCTACAGATTTCTTGCCATTCCCCATGCAGCCAGAGAGGGGTGACTGGAGAGTGTGTCATGTTCTAGCACATTAATATCTGTAAGTGGTAACAGAGCAGTCTAAGAATGTCTCTTATGGATAATAATACTAGGAAAACATTTTCTTTGAGTAGTGCCTTAGCCTGGGCTCCCCAGGAAGCAGAGCCCCAGGCAGAAAGCCTATGTGCAATCCCTGTATTAATTCCACACCATCCTAGGGGGCAGAAGTGAGGGCAGAGGAGAATGATGCAAGGTAAAGGGTGCATTTGTCCAAGGTTCCATCACCTCCCGGCCAAGGATTCTCCCCACAAGGTATTAACTCCCTTGAGTTTCCAGGTTGTACTTGGAGGGGAACACATCAGTAGAGATTAGTTGCATTTTCTATAATTTATGTAAATGGAATCAAAGTAAGTGCTTTCTTTTGTTTTCTATTTTTATTTTTTTTTTCCACTCAGGATAATGAATTTGAAATTCATCAGTGTTAACACACGTCAATAGCTGTAGCAGATGCAAGCTAATGTGACCTCCTCAGAGCCATGACCTTTTCAGTCTCCTCCTCCAAGTTGGCTGGGACATGAGACTTGCTTCTGACCAATAGACTATGGCAAAGGTGGTGGGATGCCATACTCCTGTTCATTTTACTTTTGCCCTATTGTTAACTTGAGATCCTTAATTCACCTGCAACGTATTTTAAATAGTGATGTGAAGTAAGGTTCTAAATTTTAAAATACCTTGTAAGCAGTCCCCAGCTTATTGATTTCTTTTTTCCATCATTTAAAAAAAATTTTTTTAACATTTATTTATTTTTGAGAGACAGAGAGAGACAGAGCATGAGCAGGGAAGGGGTAGAGAGAGAGGGAGATACAGAATTCAAAGTAGGCCTCAGGCTCTGAGATGTCAGCACAGAGGCCAACACAGGGCTCGAACCCAGGAACCGTGAGATCATGCCCTGAGACAAAGTCAGATGCTTAACTAACTGAGCCACCTACGTGCCCCATGTTTTTCCATCATGTTGCACTACTCATTGTATCATATATTAAATTCTTATATCTAGAACAGATTCTGGATGAGAAAGGACTTTCCAAAACTGAAAACCACAGGGGAGGTGGGAATCACAGAAAAAATAAAATGAGAAAAATTGGAAAGACAAAATGCTATTCCTGGAGGACAAAATAGCAATGAAAATGGAGAAAGAAGAGTTGTTTCCTGCTAATACAGTACTTACAATTTTGTGTGTAAAGGAATTTACAAAAAAAGAAATACACGTTTCTGACAAACATAACCCTAATAAAAGTTAACATGTGTTAAACAGTAGTGTGTCCAGTCAGCAGGCTAATTGTTCTACATGGACCTCAGTTAATTCTCACAATAGCCCTGTGAAGTCATAGAGTTTGAGTATATTTTAATCTCAGAAAGTGCCAAGATACTATTCATTTTTCACTTAATCAATTAGCAAAGTTTATTGACATGCTGTTGGTAGGAATTCTTGGATAGGACACAAAAACCACAAGTCATTAAAGAAAAATATCAAAAATGTCATTACATTTAAAATTACATTTTGATATTCAAAATATACCATTAAGAAATGGAAAGACAAGTCACAAATGGGAATAAAAGATTTGCACTAAATATATCCGATAAAAAGACTTGTGTTTGGGAGATGCAAAGAAAGTCCTAAAACTCAATAAGGAGAAAATGCATTTAAAAAATAGGCAAAAGATTGGAAGAGACACCTCAGCAAAGAAGATATACAGATGGCACATAAGCATATGAAAAAGCTCAACAACTTGAGTCATTAGGGAAATGCAAATTAAAGTCACAGTGAGATTCCAGTACAACATATCTGTAGGGCTAATATTAAAAAGATTGGCCATACCAAGTGTTGGCAAGGATTTGAAGCAAGTGGAACTCTGATCCACTGTTGGTGGGAATGTTCAGTGGAAAATCACTTTGGGAAAACAATTTGGTAGGTTTTTTTAAGTTAAGCACTCACTTGGGGCACCTGGTGGCTCAGTCCTTTAAGCATCTGACTGGCTCGGGTCATGATCTCACAGTCTCCTCTGTAAGTTCAAGCCCTGCCTCGGGCTCTGTGCTGACAGCTCAGACCCTGGAGCCTGCCTAAGATTCTGTGTCTCCCTCTCTCTCTGCCCCTCCCCTGCTCATGCTCTTTCTCTCTCAAGAGTAAATAAACATTAAAAAAACTTTTTTTAAAAGGTTTAGCACTCACTTGGCATATAACCCAGAAACCCCAATCCTAGGTATTTGGAATGAAAGCATCTTCAGAGGAAAACTTGTACACAAATGCTCATAGCAGCTTTCCTCAAAACAGCCCAAACCTAAAGCAACCCAAATATTTCAAAGGGAAAAAGAATAAACAAATAGTGGTAAATCCATACCATAGAATACTCCTCAACAATAAAAAGTAATGAACTTCTGCCATACACAACAATGTGGAAACATATCAAAAACATTATGAGGAGTAAAAACAATGCAAATCCGAAAGCATACATACCGTGTGATTCTATTTATGTGAAATTCCAGAACAGGCACAACCCATCTATATTGACATATTGATGTTGCCTAGGCCAGGGAAGGGGGGGAACACAAAGGGACACTTTCTTTTATCGAAAGATTCTGTATTTTAGTTTGTAATAGTGAATGTAGGGCATATAGGTTTTCTAAAATTCCTTGAAATACAACTTAAAATGGGTGTATTTTATTGTAAGTATATTATACCTTAATGAAGCTGCTTATTTTAAAAGATTTTTACTCCAGTGGGTTTTTTTTACATTATTAAAACTAAAAAACTAAAAAAGTATCTTGAACAAAAATTTTGCTATATAAAAGGAAACCTTGTTAAAGACATAATGACATAGCCTCATGTTCAAGAAGTATATATTATATACAACAAGATTTAACTTATGTGTGGAATCTAAAAAACAAATAAATGATGGGGCACCTGGGTGGCTCAGTTAAGCATTTGACTCTTGGTTTGGCTCAGGTCATGATCTCACGGTTTCATGAGTTCGAGCCCCAATTCGAGCTCTGTGTTGACTGTGTGGAGCCTGCTTGGGATTCTCTCTTTCCCTCTCTCTCTCACAATAAATAAACATTTTTAAATAAATAAATAAAAACAAGTAAATTAAACAAAACAAAACAGAAACAGACTCGTGGTGAACAAATTGGTGATTCACAGAGCGAAGGGAAGTGGGGAGGATGGAAGAAAAGGGTGAAGAAGACTGAGGCCAGTCTTCAGTTTTAAAAGAAATAAGATATGGGAATGTAAGGTACAGTACAGGGAATATAATAAAAAGAAAGGTGAAGAATGTCTAAAGACAGGAAAATTATTAAAATGGATTTTTAAGGGAAAAGAGTCACATAACTATATGTGACTTGTACCTCTCTTCAAAATTTTCCAAATCAGCCCTTACAGCTTGAAAGTCAATTTCTTTTGTGCTTGCATGCTCCCTTATTACTTTTTTTTGTCTTGGCAAAATGCTTGTTTAATTGTGTAGCCTTTTCACAAATTAGTTTGTTGCTCAAGGATACATTTTGTCCCTGACTTTATATTCATAAGTGAGAAGAAAGAAGAATGTAAGTACACAGTTTGCTTCTTCACAACATGGGAATAGATCTAGTCACATGAAGAAATACACTTTGCAGAATTTTTTTTTGTTTAGCGGGATCGAACCAAGCCAGGTACACTGAAAATACTACACATTAAAAATTTGGTATAAATAATGTGTTTAAAAACACATTTATGTAGAGCTTATTGTAATTGTGCTATTTTCTTTCTTGAAAATTAGAGTTCATGGGGGCGCCTGGGTGGCTCAGTCGGTTAAGCGTCCGACTTCGGCTCAGGTCATGATCTCACAGCTCCTGAGTTCGAGCCTCACATCAGGCTCTGTGCTGGCAGCTCGGAGCCTGGAGCCTGTTTCAGATTCTGTGTCTCCCTCTCTCTCTGATCCTTCCCCGTTCATGCTCTGTCTCTCCCTGTCTCAAAAAATAAATAAACGTTAAAAAAAATTAAAAAAGAAAAAGAAAATTAGAGTTCATGAAGTTTTGCACAGTACATGATTTTATCTTTAAAAATAGTTATAAAAATTCAGGAGAAATTATATTTGACTTTATTTCACATTTAGTCTAAGATTTTATCATTTTAATTGTCCTTGGGGCTACTTGTATGTCAGAGGAGCATTAACCCAGTTTTCTTTAATCAAGAGAGTGGAACTCAACACCCAAAAAATAATCCAATGAAGACATGGGCAGAAGACATGAATGGACACTTTTCCAAAGCAGACATCCAGATGGTCAACAGACACATGAAAAGATGCTCAACGTCACTCATCATCAGGGAAATACAAATCAAAACCACACTGAGATACCACCTCACACCAGTCAGAGTGGCTAAAATTAACAACTCAGGAAACAACAGATGCTGGTGAGGATGTGGAGAAAAGGGGACCCTCTTGCACTGTTGGTGGGAATGCAAACTGGTGCAGCCACTCTGGAAAACAGTGTGGAGGTTTCCGAAAAAATTAAAAATAGAATTACCCTACAAACCAGCAATAGCACTACTAGGAATTTATCTGAAGGATAAATGAGAGCTGATTCATAGGGGCACATGTACCCCAATGTTTATAGCAGCACTTTCAACAAGAGTCAAATTATGGAAAGAGCCCAAATGTCCATCAACTAATGAATGGATAAAGATGTGTTTATATATACAATGGAATACTACTTGGCAATGAGAAAGAATGAAATCATGCCATTTGCAGCAATGTAGATAGAACTAGAAGGTATTATGCTGCGTGAAATAAGTCAGAGAAAGACAGATATCATATGTTTTCACTCATATGTGGATCTTAAGAAACTTAACAGAAGACCATGGGAGAAGGGAAGGGGAAAAAATAGTTACAAACAGGGAGGGAGGGAGGCAAACCATAAGAGATTCTTAAATACAGGGAACAATCTGAGGGTTGATGAGAGGGGGGTGAGGGGAGAGGGAAAATGGGTGATGGGCATTGAGGAGGTACTTGTTGGGATGAGCACTGGGTATTGTATGTACATGACGAACCAAGGGAATCTACCCCAAAAACCAAGAGCACACTTTACACACTGTATGTTAACCAATTTGACAATAAATTATATTTAAAAAGAAAAAGAAAAAGAAATAGAGACCTCAGGCAAAGATTGGGAGGGAAATTGAATATCAGCTCCATTTAGGTTTCACAGAGCTAAAAAGTACAAATGACCTATTATAATTCTGGAAATGAATACTCCTACCCATAAAACATTTCAAGAATTATTTTACTTGCTCAAAACACCTTTAGTACCTCCGAGATGTCAGCTAAATAGAATCTTCATTCTGCATACGGAATTCAAGGCTTTCCATGACCAGTTCCTGGTTCTACCACTTACCAACAATGACTTTGGGCAAAGATACTTTTTCTGTCTGAGCTTCTAGTTTCTTAGTTGTTTTTAAAAAATACACAGGGAAAGTAACATCTTGGTCCTAGATTTGTTGTGGGCAATAAATGAAATAAAACACTGAGCATACTATACATGTGGCATAGAGTGAACGGTTTAAGAATGGAAGCTATTCATTTTACGTGTTATTATTATTTGATTTGTTTATTTTCCTAGTGGACTGTAACTTAAAGGATCACTGTTGTCTTTATTTTCATTTTTCTCTTGTCTATTCAATGGATATTTACTAAAGGCCTACCACTGCTGGGCATCATGCTAGATGATGAGGCTACAGCAGTAAAGAACATGAACCTGGCACAAACACTCAGGTAGCCTTCAGTCTAGTGGGGAAGAGACTCAACAAATAGGAAAAGAAATTTCAAGGGGAAAATAACTGATGGGGGATATTAGCAGGGAGCAGTGGGGAAGGAGACCTGATTTTTGTAGTTGTTGCCATCAGAGAAGACCCCTAAAACGTGAGGCTGAGACCTGAGAAAAGGATTAGTTATCACTCAAAGAGCTGAATGAAAGGGATCCTGGTAAAGGTGTAGTATGTGCCACATCAGATTTAACAGAGCTTGTGTGTGAATGGGCAGAGAGAAGGGGCTAGAAGTCACTGAGTGAAGGAGTGACAGTCCTGAGATCTGCCTAGAGCAGTCTGCAAGGGCTAGTCTTACAGACTTGGCAGTGGAGCTTGGGTAGCATTCTATGTGCTGTGGGAAACCATAGAAGGATGCCTAGCAGTGGAGGGAAAACATGTAATTACCCTGAAAAAAAGACCATCCTGCCAAATACTGACAGTGGAATGAAAGGGGCCTGGGAGGCAGGATGGCGACGGAGGAGGATGAGGGTAGAAGAGGAGGTCTAGCATCTGGCACCTGCCCACCACTCAGTCCTCACCGGGATTCTTTCCCTCCTGTTCTCCAGCCACATCCTTCTTCCTCTCACATGTGATAAGCTGGTTGCTTCCTATAGGCCTTTGCCCTGTTTTCTCTGCCTTCAGTGCTCCTCACCCAGAGCACTGCCTAAATGGCTCAGTCTTGTAATTCAGGTCACAGCTTAGTCTCCTTCTCAGAGAGGCCTTTCTTGCTTCTTGCTAGATGCATCCCTAATACTATTCTTTGGATAAATGCTGAATTGCTAAGTGTTAAATTCAATATTTAGTTCATTATAAAAGAGAACATCTGGATTAAAAAAAATAAATCTAACGTTTGAATACATAAATTTACTTCTATAATTTTATCATGGAAGATTTTAATAGTTAACTTTAGAAGTGTGAAAACACAGGGCAGAAACAATTTTTCAGCACTGCCAGCCACTATAATGCTGCTTCCTAGTAACTTCAGTAGAGAAGCAGGATGGTTTTGGGTTTCCTGATTTTTCTCTGAAAGTCTCTCCTTGTCTTCAAGCACTTTGTACTCTGCAGTTATGATTGCACTAATGGTGGCTCATCATGGGTGACATGAAACATGCTTTTTAGAATTCCACCTTATTAGGAAATTTTGAGTGTGAAACTTGGTGTACTATTTTTAATTCATCTTAACAAGATGCAAAGAACTACCAAAGAGGATATTTTCTCAAATTTACAACCTAAATGAGTTTGATCATTGAAATGTAAATATACACCTTAAATATTTTTTTAATCTGCTGATCTATTTCCTTACTTATTTAACTGGTTGAAAGTTCTTCACAATTGTGTTTATACATAAATAAAATCAATAGCTTTCATAATCATCCGATAGTATAGCAGTTATTCTTGTGGTAACAATAAATATTTTGATTTTAACAAACTCTTTGTAGACTTCAAAGCAAAAATTAGATTTTTTATCCCAAATTCTATCTAGAATGCATACCTAGAGTCAAAAGTTAGCACAGACATTAACAATAAATCTTAATGATATATCCTGTTTGTATCACTGATGTTATTTTGATCGGAAACCTACATGATTACCCTACATGATAACTGATAAATTTGGGATGCCAAAAACAACCTTGAAGTGGGCATGCAGCTTTTTGTCTTCTGAAATCTGAAGTCAAAGACAAAAAGCGTATTTTGTCTAAATGTGAAGACCCAAAGAAAAATTTAATGTATCTCTACTTCCTGCCACTGTCTCTGACAACAGAACCCTGTTTTATTACCATCAGTATACTAATCACTGACTTGTTTTTCCTTCTTTTTACAATTTTCTGTATTCCTTCTTTAGAATGCTGCTCCATGGAAATAGGGACACTGTCTGTCCTGTTCAGTAGTGTCTCCTGAGCCCAAAAAAGCACCTGGCACGTGGTGCCCAACAAATGCTTGCTGAGTAGATTGGGAGATGGATAGATGAATGAATACCAGAGTAGTACAGGCAAGAAATGATGTTGGCTTGGACTCTTGCAAAAGAAATGGGGAGAGCAATAGATTTTTTTGGATAGAGAATCAGCAGCACTAGCGAAAGGATCAAATGTGGGACATGAGGGCAAATTATCAGGGCTGATTTGCAAGATTGTGGATTGAGAAATTTTTGTATCTTCAGTGTTTAGCGTCCAGCCCAACACATGGTAGATGCCCTAGAAATGTTTTTTAAATTGGTGAATTGACTTCAGCTTGGACTTTAATAGATCCAGTTTGTGTTTGTGATATTTAGAAGTACCTATGGACATTCTGGACACATTTTCCCCAAATTGTGCACACCACCAATGCCTGATGCCCACATTCTTTTCTCAGTGGCTGAACTATGCAGGCTGAGGCAGCTGCATGGCAACTGTTGAACATGACTGGTCTGGAGAGAGACACAAAAGTATGATTGCTATTGCTATCATTTAACTTGTGGTTTCAACCAGGTTGCTATAAAAGTAAGTGGTTTGCAGTTCCTCACCTTCTTCCCTGGAGAAAAATGAAGAACACTAATTCAGAAAAATATGGCAAATTTTCAAATTAATTATTGGAACAGTATCTGAACCATGAAAAATTCAGTTTCCAAAAGAGGATTAAAAAAGAGCATACGGCACTAATTGTCATAGAGTCCTTGTTACATTTTATAGATTTTTCATTTTGTAAAGCAGTGAATCATTTAAAAGAAAAAAGTTGAACAGCAATTCTAGCGAAAAGTTAAATTAATACAGACATTAGCCCAGACTCTACGTGTATGATGTTGGCAGGCTACACAAAGCTCTTGCTTCTGTGGACGCCGTGCATAAGAAGACAGACAGCCTCCCAATTTCTTTACTAGTAAAGTCATTTACTAGAATGTGAACCCTGATGTGTCCTTGTCCCTGGAATTCATTATGTAGGCTTCATGGGCTTGCTGGCCCTCCAATTAGCCAGTTTTCCTGCCTGATTTTTTGAGAAAGGGACAAAGCTATTTGAATGCAGCAGTATCTTGCACAATATGGAGTCTTTATCACCTTCCCCCTGTCAATGATTTTACAAATAATGATGTGGAGAGCAGGGGGAAGATAACCGTTTCAGCATGTGGTCACCAATCATCTCTTATTGTTTTCAAAGAATGGGCAAGTGTTATTCTACACTTTGGGTCAAAAGAATTTTTTAAAAATTGACTAGAGCCATATGCATGCGTATGTAGAAAAGTTTCATTTTTAGAATCAACAAAATCGTACGCAGCCCCTTCTCCTAACTGACCTTACGATACCAAATCTCCACTGCCTGTGATGAGTCTGAAATGCTATAAGCCTGACGTCTTTTCCCCACCCTCCCTGCCCTGGCTTTCATTGGTTTTATGGACTTCAGGTGACAAGCAGGGCAGCACAGGGTAGTGGGAAAATAATAGGCTCTGGAAGGGACGAACTTGACTTCAAATCTTGGCTCAGCCCCATTATTGCTGTTTGACCTCAGAAAAGTGGCTTATATTCATCTGTGGAATGGGTTTCATAATAAACACCTTGCAAGGTAATAGAGGTAGTGTGTGTATTAGAGATATATCTGGAGTCGCTGCCATGTCATGAGCAATCGCAGTGGTCATTGTCATGGCTTCACGGCACCCTGATTTATTCATTTATCAGCACGACCACCTTCCTTTGAGTTTTACCCTGTAGTGCTGTCTCACGTTCCATACATTAAACATCTCCCCATTGTTCCTCCTTTGTTCATTTAACAAATACGAACTGTGGATATATTATGTGCTAGGTCCGACATGAGTCAGGCTGATTTAGAAATCTCCTCTTTTGGAAGACTGTCAAACTTTTGGAAGAACTATCAAACTGCCTTTTGGTATTTTTTGGAAAGCCAGGATACCTTTTATCTAAACACTTATATTCATTTCAACATTAGCCCACTTGGAAGGGATGGTGATAGCATTGGCAGAACAGCGCACAGACCGCTAGGAATCTGCAGTCTGATAGTTGACGCAATTGTATGCACACCATTTCAAATAAGTAATTTGTTTATGTGTATTTAGTTATTTTGAGAGAGGCAGAGAGAGCAGGGGAGGGGCAGAGAGAGAAGGAGAGAGAATCCCAAGCAGGCTCCATCAGCAGGCTGAGGATAGCCAAGCAGGCTATCAGCCCAGAGCCTGATGTGGGGCTTGAACTCATAGACCGTGAGATCATGACCTGAGCCAAAATCAAGAGTCAGATGCTTAACTGAGCCACACAGGTGCCCCGACATCCAACAAGTAATTTAACAAACGTGTTCATAATTTAGGTCTGGTATTACGGTTTCCTATCTCTTGCGAGAGGCCATATAAGATTTGAGGAGTCACAGAGAAAAATATATGGTATGGTATGTCCTTCACTTATGTAAGATTACAACTTTCCAGACATTAAGATATACCATTTTTATATTCAGTAGAGCACCTAAAACTGTTATGTCTCAAAAGGAATGTCCATTTTTACATGATAGAACATGGATAACTGTACCTCCAATGAATATATAAACCTCATTTTAGTCAAAAATATTAGTTTTTTTCCCCACCACAGTTTCAGCCAGTGCTACTAAACACAGCAAAATGGATGGAGAATGCTAGCAAGTATGAGCCATGAACACGACTGCTGGATCAGTAAGAATTTGGGAATGTAGGAAAGGGTCCAGTGCTTGGCCACCCCAGAAGGAAGCAGGGCAGTTGCCCAGGAGCTGCTAGGGGTGTCTGTTGACCCATCAGGATTCTAGGGCCGCCGAGGAAGCCAGGAATATGTGCAAGGCCTAAACTCATGGCAGGAGAAAAGCCCAGCCTGTTCTGTGAGGGTAATTAAAAGCCTATTCTAAATGCTCAGAACACTATATGGAATATCCCATGGTTATTTATTTACTAACAATTAAGTGTCTACTATGTGCAAAGACCCTGTGTATGTGGGCATTTTGCACGCCCTTAATTCTGCTTTTATTCTCCTCGTCCCCCCGCAGGATCTTGTTGTTAGGGAGAGAAAAGTGCTCTATTTGTCATTTCTGAACTGAAATGCTTCCATCAACCTTGAATTACAGGCAAAGTCTCCTATACTTAGCCATTGTTGGCATCATCATCGTCATCATTATTGCAGGCTCCTGAAAGAGAGCTGAGAGTGCTTCTTTTAATGCCAACTGTGATTTGCATGTTCATAGAAGGTTTGAAGTTTCAGAAATTAAATGTCGGGGTGTAAAATTTTCCTGAAGGAAGAAAGTATGATTGCATCGAACTTTCAAAGTACAATCAAAGTCTAAAGGAAATATAATTATTATTGTCGGTTTATCACTTCAAACATGTTGTTGTAAATGTCATTATATCAGATGAGTTTGGTAACAGGTTTTCCATTTTGCACTTTATTTGACAAGGTGATTCATTGTTTAGTGCAGTTTAAGATGTCAGTCCTTCTGGAAGGAATTGAGCTGAGCTGATGTGCATAAGAACATTCTTCCATCAAAGTATATGATTAAGGAAGGGTTAGGCTCCTGAAATATTGTTTCCAAACTTGCTTTGAATAAGCGTAGTTTCTTTGTCGAGATATAATTTATCACATTGTGCTACATCTGGGAAAGTGTACATAGACTAGACATGCTGCCTATGGTACCGTGCGGAGCTGTAAGCCTGTGCAGGATGACCCTATTTTGGATGAGTGTGTCTGCAACATAGAAACCTATCTAGTAATTGAAATTGTGTACTTTGTTTTTGTCTCAAATAAAATATTTCACAATGAGCCAGGATGATGGAGCAAACACTTGGCTCCACATTATTGCCTGTAGTATTTGGATGAGTATGTGTTAGTCACCCAATATTAGACGTTTTAAGACACATCATCCAGCTTTTGAGTTCATAAAGGGAGCCTACAAAGAGCCAGCAATTGGGCTAATTAATACATTATCTATAATATCTAAGGCAATTTTACAAATTATTTGCATGCTCATTATACAGTCAAGGATCTGAGGCTTTGAAAGGATGAGTAATTCTCCAAGAGACATACAAATGGTGAGTGGCAGAGCTGGGATTCAAACAGAGGCCCTGCAATTCCAATGCCCAGAGCTCTTCCTTTACTGTGTATATGTCCAAAACATATCATGCCTACCCTCTTTTTAGCAGTTTTCCCTATGGGATTTACTGCTGGCCTGGGCAATGCTTTTATTTATACATAGTATCTGTTAGAAGTCCACTTGGTGTCTGACTGTTAGGGTCTTGCTTTAGGAGCAGTTATTCATATCAAACATAAGCTATAAGACAGAACATTTCTTCTTTTCTTTCACCAAATTGAAATATGCGCTGATTTCAGGAAAGGTCAAAATGTCCCAGGCCTCTTAAAGTGAAATTAGGTAGTAAGGAACTCCCAAATACCTTCCAAATCACATTATTTAAAATTAACCACAGAGAGGGTATCATGTGCTAGAAGTCCTTGTTTAAATTGAACAGCCTTTTTTATGAGATACAGTGGCCAACATTTGAGAATGTAAAATAGTTGTGATATATTTATGCAGTTGCCATTAAAAAATGACTGATATGTCGTAGCTGAATAATATCCTCTCCAATAATGAGAGCAGAGGCAGACTGAACACCTATGGAGGTTCAAGGTTGAAAAACGTTCAAGGCCTTTCAGTTTGCATTGAGGATGGCTAAGTCCAGGATAATTTTCAGAGCTCTCAATCCTGTCTCAGCTCTGCTGCTTGGAATGGAGTCAAGACACCGAATTTTGGACCTGCTTGAAAACTCCAGTATCCCAAACTAGGGGAGAGGTTTTGGTGACTTCCTATTTATTTATGTTACTGCACTGGAAGATTTGAAACTTGAGGTATGTTTGACCATAGGTTTCTTGGCTTATGCAACTATGAATAAAACCATCTCTGAGTAAGAGGGCTTGTTTTCATTTCCATTTAAATTTTCAAAAGGTGTATCTGCATGCGTACGTCTGCCTACACACACTTATCAACAAACATGTGCTTTATGGTTTTAAGTTCAGTAATAGACTTAAAATAGTCATCATTCATTCTATAAATAACACATTGCTCAGCAAAGCAATAGAGGATTGGAGAGCAGTTAAGTGCTTCATCTCTGATTCATAGGTTCAGGTCCCAGCTCTATTTCCATACTATTTCTGGGATTTGGGGAAATTATTTAACTTCTCTCTCAGTTTCTCCACATTTAAAATAGTGGCTATTTCATAACCCTATATGGGCTCATATTTATAAAGTACCTAGAAGAATATTTAGACACATGGTGAACGTTATACAACTATTTGCTTAATAATGTTTTTTCAAAAAACAACATGATTATCACCTCACACCTGTTGAAATGGCTATCATCAAAAAAAGAAATCACAAATGTTGGCAAGGATGTGGAGAAAAAGGAACACTTGTACACTGTTGGTGGGAATGTAAATTAGTGCAGCCACCCTGAAAAATGGTATGAAGTTTCCTCAAAATATTAAAAATAGAACTACCATATGATCGATAATATCCACTGGATATTTATCTGAATAAAACAAAAAACTAACTTGAAAAGCTATGTGTGTGTGTGTGTGTGTGTGTGTGTGTATTAGAATATTATTCAGCCATAAAAAGGAAGGAAATCTTACCATTTTACAACATGGATGTACCCTGAGGACATTATACTAGGTGAAATAAGTCTGACAAAGAAAGATAAATACTGTATTACCTCACTTATTTGCGGAAGCTAAGAAACAAAAACAAACTCAGAGATACAGGGACAAACTGGTGGTTGCCAGAGGCAGGAGTTGGGGTTAAGGACTGAACAAAATGGGAATCAAAAGGTACAAACTTTCAGTTATAGATGTCACGAGGATGTAATGTATAGCATGCTGACTATAGTTAATACTGTATTGCATATTTGAAAGTTGCTAAAAGTGTAAATCTTAGAAGTTCTCCTTACAAGAAAAACATTTGTAACTATGTATGATGGATATTAACTAGACTTATTGCAGTGATCATGTGACAATATATGCAAATATCGAATCATTATGTTATACACCTAATATATGTCAAATGTACCTCAATAAAAAAACACAGTCATAATGGATTAGAAAAAAACACGTTTAGAAGCAGATTTTGAGAAACATGAACACTTTTGGAGTTATACTTGGTCCTCTTAAAGAGATATTCAATAAAATTTGAAGTAGAAGTCAACTTTTAATGTGAATTGGCCTCTACAACAGGTAACTACAGATAGAACCAGAATAATGTGCATACTGCAAATTGGTCTGGCTATTATTCTTCTGAGCTACTATTCTCAGAGACAGTAAGTAGTGATGGTCAAAGAATTAATCTGTTTGAATTCAAGAGCAAGTTGTCTAATTCCCTGAGCCTCAGTTTCCTCACTATAAAACGGAAATACTAATATATCTACCACTTAGGTTGTTGTGAGAATTAAATGAGATAACATTTGTCAAGACTTATTAAGTATAGTGCTTTACTCACCAACAGCTATATAATTAATATTAATATTTTTATTATTTGAGTCCCTTATCCACAGTTTCTCATCTATTAAGATTAAGTATAAGTGGCATCAACTGACTGCACTTAGAATGAAATAATACATGAGAATCTTAGGAGACCACAGTGAGAGGTGAACAGCATATGGCAGTGGTGGTCAAATGTTTCTGGAATAATTTGTCACTTCTTTATTTCTGTATTTAAAAAAAATTTCAGATAAATCACAGTGAACTTAAAGTTCAAAAATTTAAAAAGATAAAATATTGAGGAAATAGGAACCCAAACCTGAGAAAAGAGATAGAAAAGACTGACCTTATTTACCTGAAAACACTGACAAATGACTTATTCAAGATTTTGAAGGATAGTTTTTATGAGAATGTTGACTTTCATTTATGAGAAGATAAAGGATCTGACTATAAATAGCAGAGAGTAAGGTGGCCAACATAAAGACTGTATAGGAATGATATTCTTTCAGCAGAACGGTCTTTGAACAAACTTCAGAAATCTTCCAATCCAAGATAGTAAACAATCCCTATCTTGGATATTTAGAGTCATTTAATCTAATGCCTAGGAATGAAAAACTGGACCTCATAACCACTTTCTACTCTAAAATTTGATATTTTATACTTGAAGACCATGGCTTCCCAAACTTTAGTCTGTCAGACACCAGAATATAGTGTTACTCTTGGGCTGAGGTTGGATCCTGTCAGCCTCCATGGTGGCCCAGAGGGCCTATCACCATGACCAGCCTCCTTCATTCACTCCAGAGTATGAGATCATCACTTCTTATGTATGTCATGAGGTGAAAAATATAAGAAATCCTTGACTGGCTTGTGTAATGTACTGAAAAAGAGCTGGTATCTAAATACAAATGTATTAGCCATCAACTGAAAACTTTTTGGAAGCTAAAGGTAATTCCCTGATATGCACATGGGAACCACGAGATAAATGAAAAAAATTAAGGAATTTATAGTCTTCATGATTCAGATTTTCTAGGTGTTCTTTACATTTTCCTTAAGAACATTAGAGGAATCCAACTGGAACATTGTAATGGCTTGGTCAATGTGACAAGGTCTATAACTTCACGACAAGTGCTGATGGAGCCCATCCATTTTCAAAATCTGTACCTTGAAAATCTGGGAGTGATAGGATTCCACATTTTCTTGACTGAAAGCCAAAACAACCCCTTGAACTAAAATTTAAAAAAAAAACAAAAACAGATCACATTCATCACATTCTTTGACTTTGCTTCTTCCTTCTCTGTTTCCAAATTGTATGGTTAGGAACTCTGTTTTTGAACATAGCCAAAATAGGATATATTCATCCATTTATTCATTTACCCACTATTTATTCATTCTTTTTTTTAAACAAACATTGAGAGAATTCATATATTTATAGAACAACTGTTCAAGACTTTGGATGATCCAGTATAACAGAAAACTAATTGGACCTATAAGATATATGTTAAAATAAATATGAAACAGTATGTAAGAAGAGGCATGAAGATAGATTGAGAAGTAGGTTTGAATAATTGAAATGGAGAAATCAGCATGCAGAATATATTTCTGAAGATAAAATGCAGTCTTTCAATCAGTTAGAAGCATTTTAAGACTTTTCATGGAACTTATTGATTTATCATTGGACATTGAATCCATAAAGAGGCCTAAGTGTATGATCTCAATAGAGATTCTAGGCTTATAATTCTCTCTTAGAGCCATTACTGCTGAACAACGTGGCACAAATTAACATGGATAGAAAAGGACCTCTTTTTGACAGATGAAATGTCTATTTCACATGGCATAAAACAGGGCTGGATCCCAAGTGCCCTCTTTTTAATTTTATAACTAAACAAATTGGCTGGTTTTAGATGACCTAGCCACAACAAGACAAGTACCTCTCATGTGTTGATGACATGCCTTCCTGTATGGTCACAGAAGTGGTTTTGACAAGCAATTCAACCTATTGGGCAACTTATGTCAGGAAAAGCCACTAAATATTAATTCTTTTAAAACCAAAAGATCAATTTTGGTAGACACACTGTGACATCTAAATGGATAATTGTAAGCTGGTCTGCTCAAATGATTGCCATATGTAGTTTCTTAGGATCACAGCTTGTGATTTACCTTGTTAACCCTTGGTATATAGTTGGTCTCAAAATTAAACATTTAACAAAGGTCATGTTAAGGATCTTCTGTGGTCAAGACAGACCTTTAGCACTTCTTATCCTCAAAACCTTCGAAGGCAGGCTATTTCTTTTGTGCTTTATGGTACACAATTCTGTCATTGCCATTAATTTGTACAGATACAGAAATGCTTGTGAGAAATGCCCTTTATCTGTTTGAAAGTACTCAGTTAGCTCAATGTTGTCCAGAGGTAAAGTGATTCTCCATTAAGATAAAAATATCAGACAAGTCATTTTATCTTTACAAGGAAACAGCATCTTTGTCATCCACACATTGGATCTTTTTCAATCAGAAATGTGGACAACCTCTGAGGAGAACCAGATAGTATTCTCAATTGTGAATTGTCTATTATTCATCTTCAGTCAAAAGCCTGACTGAGACTATCGATGCTTAGAAAGAAGAGATAATCGAAAGAATCCCCCATTCACTCCTTTTTAAGATTCTCCAAAATATTACCATATAATGCCTTCAGTTTTCACCTAAGTTCTTTGTAAGAAGTAGCTCTATGCAGGCTTCTTTAAAAAAAAAAAGATTTAAATTATATTATCAATGGTCCCCAAAAAAGAACCATTGGGCAAATTCTGCTCAAAGCTCAGGTGCGACAGGAAGTTACTTCTTTTTACTAGACAAAGAATATTCTTGGTCATGTTTTCTTCTTTACCTTGATTGCTGAGAAGCTTGGAGTGAATTTTTATGCTTTAGTTTTAGTACTTTCCCTTAGTCTGGATTTTCAAATAATTATTCCCTCATTGTTTTTATTTCTTGGCTCGTGCCTTTTATTGTATTAATGATTTTCCACGTAATTGTGATTTTTATTGTAAGCTGCCTCATATCACACCTCACTTTTGGAAGTAGGTAGTGTAAAAATACATATGAAAAATACCATCTGTTCAACAAGGCATTGGTACTAGATTAGGGACTATTTGGAAGAATGTGGTCAGTGTAATACCTGCAAAAGAATAACCTTGGTTATTTTTTATACATATGCTTAGGATCTACCCCAGATCTACTGGATCAGGATACAGGTGGGCACTGGAAATCTTCATTTTCACAAGCTTCTACAGACTAAACAGAATATCATAGCTGCCAAACAACTTTCAAGAACATACTTCTTACATTTCACAAGCACTTTCTTCAGCTACAGTAGGGCACAAATTTAGATACTCACAAAGGACTTCACTAAATCAAATGTGTGAGAGAAATTGATAAGCACTATGAATGACCCCAAAATGAATTAAAAAATTATTGCTATGAAACATGAGTCATGGGAGGCTTGGGATCAGGGTGGCAGTAGGAACAGAAAGTACCTAAATAGGATTTCAAAATCTGGGAGGAAGGAACACCACAACTTTCCTAGTCACATTTGTGGAATTAAAGAGAGAGGGAGAGAAATCAGAGTTATCCTGGAATTTGAATATTGAACAAGTAGGAAAAGGTTAATGTCAGTATCTGAGATAGAGAATTGTATAAAAGAGTGAAAAATTACAAGTTTGGTTTCAAAGTATGAGTTCCACAGTGAACCATCAGGTGGAAACACAGTTGAGTACAATGAACTAGACCTAGAATTCCTGAGAAAAGTCAAGCTTGGTAATGAGCTGCTGGAAAGTTACACCTAGAATTGAGGTGAAATTATGAAAGTAGGACATAGATAGGAACTAGAGATTGAAAAGAGAGGAAGCTTATAAAGGAAATCTGGAGAAAGACATATAGCAGAAAGGGCAGGAAGGAGACACATGTCAAAAAGGAGGAGGTAGGGGTACCTGAAAGGCTCAGTCAGTTAAGCATCCGACTCTTGGTTTCAGCTCAGGTCATGATCTCACAGTTCATGGGATCAAGCCCTACGTTGGGCTCTGTGCTGACAGAGTAGAGCCTGCTTGGAATTTTCTCCCTCCTCTCTATCTGCCCCTCCCTCACTCATGCTTTCTCAAAATAAATAATAAACTTTTAAAAAAGGAGAATATAAGGAAGAGGATTATAGGCTTCAGAAGTCAAAAGAAAAATGGCTTTGGGAAAGGTTTCAAGTGCCAGAAGCTTCTTTGCTGTCCAGTAGTATTATAATTTCCTGAGGAATTGTGGTTGAGCAGTTTCAGAGGAGTGGAGGAGGCAGAAATAAGACTACAGAGGGAGAATGAATGGGAAGGATATGCTAGCATAAAATTTCTGAGAATTCAGATAGTGTAGGCTGGAGCAATATGATGGTACCATGATAGGAAAGAAGCATGGAGGACAGAGCTGATGTCAGACTCTATAGAGCCTTTCTGAAAATGACGAAAACTTGACCCTTGTTCTGGGTGGACATATTCCCATGTGAGTGCTGACATGACTTGGCCAGCAGAATATTGGCCATATTTTATCCTGACTTGTCCCCCCAACTGGGAGTCTTTGTGCAGTATACAGAGGCAACACTCTTTGAGACAAAGTTTTTGACGACCACAGATATTTAAGCATGTTTCTAGGCCTAGGAAAACCTTCAAGTTGTTGGTGGGGGTAGGGGAGACAGGGAGATAGGGATAACTGCTAAAAGAAAATCAAGAGAAGCATGAAATGATGGACTCAAAACACAAATGCTCTTAGAAAATAAACAGAGCAGATATGACCATTTATATCAACATTTTACTTGAAAAAAAACCTCTCAATTAATCTTCACACAAAATCTTTTGTAGTTGCAAAAGGGCTTCAAAAAAGTTGTGATCAGTGAGTGCCATATAGCTACAAAAAAGATTGAGGAAGATCCTTATGAAATGATATGGAGTGATTTCCAGGGGACAGTATTAAATAATAATAATAATAAAGCAAAAGACACAATAATATGCTCTTTTGTGCTAGACAAGAAAATAAGAAAAAAATATGCTTTATATATATATATATATTTTAAATAAAATGCTTTAAATAAAAAGCATAAATATATGCTTTATATTTATATTTTATATATATATATATATGCTTTATCTATATTGCTTATTATTACAGAAAGAAACAGAGGACAGAGAAAGCAGAGGACAATGAAAATTGTGGACTTACAAGGCTAAGGGAATACAGACTAATACCAAAGTCAACTGATAAATAGTGGAGATGGAAAATCATAATTTTGCAACCATCTTGGTAAGGAACAGATTAGACAAAAATTACCAATGAATGTTAAATATATGGAAAATTTTAGGTAGAGCAGGATATTTGCTGGCTTTAAAGTGTTTCTCTACAAAATGGTCAAAATTAGCATCACTAATGGGGGACAATTGGACAGACATTGTGTGTCTCCAGATATGATACCCCGAGAAGGAAAGAACATCTATATTCCCATTGAGAGTGCATGGCTTCAATCTAATCATGAAGAAAGGTAAGATAAATACAAAATGAGAAATAATGTATTTTTAAAAGAGGTTGGGGGGTGTCTATTCTTCATAATTATCAACATCATAAAGAGACAAAGGTTGGAGAAATGGTTCCAGATCAAAGGAGGCTAAAGAGATATGACAACTAAATTTAATACCTACTCTGTTGTACTGAAGAATGAAATAATGCTATGAGTGATATTATTAAGGAAACTGACAACATTGGAATGTGAAAAGTAGATAAGATAAATCTATCGTATCAATATAAACTTTTGAAGTTGATAACTGTACTATGGTTATATAAGAGAATATACCTATGTCACTATTAAGAAAAATACAATGAAATATTTAGAGATAAAAGGCCATGATGTATGTTACTTATCTTCAAATGGTTCAGAAAACAACTATATGGATGGAGAGATAGAAAATGATAAAGCAGAAATATTATGACTGAGTATTTACCCAGAGAAAATACAAATACTAATTAAAAAAGATACATGCATTCCTATGTTTACTGCAGCATTATTTACAATAGCTAAATATGGAAGCAACCCAAGTGTCCATTGATAAATGAACGGATAAGGAAGATGTGGTATATACATACAATGGAATATTATTTGGCCTTAAAAAGGAATGAGATTTGTGACAACATGAATGGACCTACAGGGAATTAAGCTAAGTGAAATAAGTCAGAGAAAGACAAATACCATATTATTTCACTTATGTGTGGAATGTAAACAAAATGAACAAACATAAAAACCCAAGACTCTTAAATACAGAACACAAGCAGGTGGTTGCCAGAGGGGAAGAGAATGGGGGATAGGTAAAATAGATAAAGGGGATTAAGAGGCACAAACTTCCAGTTATAAAATAAATAAGTCATGAAAATGAAATTTATAGTATAGGGAATATAGTGAATAATATTGTAATAATGTTGTATGGTGACAGATGGTGACTATACTTATCATGGTGAGCACTGAGTAATCCATAGAATTGCCGAATCAATATGTTATGTACCTGAAACTAATATAACATTTGATGTTAATTATACTTCAAAAATAAAAAAAAATAAAAAAGGAAATGATAAAGTACATGGGGTAGGATATTAACAATAGGCAAACCTGGTTAAAGTGGACCCTCTTATTTTCACACTGATTTGTAAAATCTAGCTATTCTATTATAAAAAATAAAAGAAACATTGAATTTGTTATTTTAAATGTTTATAGTTTGGTGTGTTGCCAGGGTGAAATCCAATAAATATGATTCAGGAATTCTTCTATCTTAGAGAATATCTCTTGAAGATAAAAGAGAAATTTTGAGATGAATTTTTTTGGAAAGTGAGACTTCATTATTTACTCTTAAAGCTAGAATATCTTTGGGGAAAAAAGACCCATGTGAAGAAAAATCATATAAAGAATGCTAGGAATCATGACAAAGCCCAATTTTCATTTCATTAAATTAAATTTTAAATTATATTTTATAGAACTCTCTCTTCAATACCACTTTCAGATATGAAAAAATACATAGAAGGGAAATTACACATTTTAAAGTATTTATCAAGCAAAATGTAATGATAAAAATGTGTGTTCCTGCTAGAACATTAATCTCATCCTTCATGATTAACTATTGCGCTTTTCTTTCATCAGGCTCTGACCTTTAAGGTGTTCCTGTTGTATGTGTGTTTTAATGCCTAACTTTTCTGGAAAATGTGCAGAGGTCATAATGAGGCATAATTATACACAATATATAATTTTCTTTGGCCTTTTTCAAGTGCTAATTTAGCTATCATTTCTTCCTATAGAATTTTCATAAAAAATTTTTTAAGTGAAAATCTTTTCTTTAGGCTTGGCATGAATTTTATGTTCAATAAGTAATACAGACAGGAAATTTAGCAACGTGTGTATGAATGGTAAGTGAACTCTGTAAAATAACTCCTTATTTATCCAGATGGAAAATTTCTAAAACAGCCTTTTTCCCTCCATACTCTTCTTTAATGAAAAGGAGGCAAATAATAAGTAGCCAACCTCTTTTAGTCCACAGTTCCTTTATTGTAAAATGGCTATCACTGATTAGCATAGTGCCTGGTGCATAGGAAGCACTTGGGTGATAATGAGTTATTTTATTATTATTTAGATTGATTTAAAAAATAATATCCAGAGTATGTTTATTGACGTAGAGTGATTTTCCATAACTTAATCATTTGCTATGCCAAACAATAATTGGTAATCAATATGGTGATGCTGAATCATCAAAGAATACATTTGTTTGAAAATGTTCGAGTTGTCACTAAGCCACAGATGACTTAAATAATTAGACCCTTAGGTTCTAAGTAAGAATACTCTGATTTACAATGATTCTAAATCAGAATCTGTTTTCTTTTTGAAAAATAATATACCTATTGAGTATTATTTCATTCCTATGGAAAATGTCTCTTTGCCTTTAAATAATTAGTAATTTTACTTTCTAAAAAATGTTTTTACATATAGTGTGTAGGGAAAGACATCATTGGTAACAGGACCACCCTGAACTTAGAACATTTATAAAAGTATTTAGAAGAGAGGAAAAATGGGTGTTCATGTAAAAAAGAACTGTTTCCTGGGGGCACCTTGGTGGCTCAGTTGGCTAAGGATCAGACCCTTGATGTCCATTCAGGTCATGATCTCATGGCTTGTGAATTTGCGCCCCACATCTGCTCTCTGCTGTCAGTGCAGAGCCTGCTTCGGATCCTCTGTCCCCCCCCGCCCCCACTGCCACTCTCTCTCCCTCCTTCTCTGACTCAAAAATAAATCAACATTAAAAAAAAAAAAAAAGAACTGCTTCTTGAAAAGTTAAGAAGCTTTCGTTTTATAAAACCTTGTTGTAAGCATCATTAGTCATTTGAGATCATCAGGGATAAGAGAACCTATATGAAGACTGATTTGATTTTCACACCATTTTAATGACAAGATAAATTTTCAGCAACTTCGATTTCTATATAAAAAGACACTTTAAAATAAATGAAACATATTTGCAAGCAAGCAAATACACACAGAAGGAATTATTTGGTTTGAATTGCTGACAGTGTAAGTAACTTGATCAACTAATAGAACCAGACTAATTCTATAAACCTTAAAGTATTTTTTTTATAAACCAGTGGTTAGGGAATATTGGGATTTAAAGAGGATCTTATGCGTTTTTATGATCCTAATACCTTCTGTCATGTTAGCCCTTGAATAAATTTTGCTGAATAATGTTTGTTTTATGCCTGTAATGGCCCATTTGTTTATAGGGAGTTAGCATGTGTTTTTAATGGCAGGATAAGTGTAAGCACAAAGAAATATTTTAATGATTTTAGTATTGTTACTTATGAAATCATGTATTTATTAATTTTTATTAAATTGACAAAATCCATTATTATATGTCTTGATGGTGTGGAAAAAAACACCAAATTACACATATGGTAATCTTATTCCAAACTTCCCACATAAAATAAATGTAGAAGGGAGAAAGAGCAACGTCACAGTCTATAATGTTGACGACCAGGGCAGTTTACGTGGTAGACGCACAAAAGGTTTTGTGTACTCTGGCAGATCTTAATGTTCCCTATCTTATGCCTCTGTAGTTAACCATACGTGAAGTTACCTGAGCTAACTAATGAGCATTGGCCATTTTTTTCCAATGTAAATTAGAGCCAAATTTTGTTGCATTTTACATTTGCGTCCCTTAAATTCACTGTTTTAAAGAACATACTCACCAGAGAGTTTGAGTTTTTCACTGTTGTGGAGTATCCAGGGCTGTCCATCCATGCACAGGGGGGTTGTTTCTCTTGTTCTTTGGAAGTCCTTTCCCAGGTTTTGAGGCACTTCTTTTCAACCAGGAGAGTATAAGCCTCAGTATCAGTGATTCTTAAACATGATCTCATAAGGAAATTGTAACCAATAATAAGGTATCAATATTTAAAAATAATTTTTAAGTATGAATTAGCTTTGCTTCAAAGTTATGTATAGAGTAATGTCACTCCATTCAGCTGTATTATGATCCCCTTTATGAGTGAGAGATGGGCGGAGGGTCTTTCCTTACTGGAAATTGCTTATTAATGCTTGGTAAAAGCCTGGAAGGGTCTCACACATGTGAACATCTTCTAGTTTTGTGTGTTACAACAGAAAAGAGAATGATACAAGTTGCTTCATGCAAGGCCTTGTTATACTTCAAAACACAAGTGCAAGTAACATTGAATATTTTCTGCATTAGTAAGGGCCCATCAATAAAGGATCAGATGGTCTGAAGGCATTGGCCAAAATGCCTTTGCTACAAGAAACCATATTACTGTGGGCCTGACTTGCACACATCACTGCATTATGTTACTCTGTAAATGCAAGTCCATGGCAAGTCTCATATTTAGAGGCCATTGCTATATAAAATGTATGTGGTTGCTTTTTAAGGAGGAGGAAGTAGTTAAAAGCCTTCCTTGAGTGACCCCTCCAAAAGCATGTGGCAGTGGGAGGTGGTAGGGCTCGCAAAGGTAAATTAACTTGTACCTTTCAGACATCTTCTATTCAATAAGAAGGCCCACCTATGGCCACAGTGGGTCTGCGGTGAATACTTATTTCGTTGGCGAATTCAGATTGTTAATAATGATCAGTACATGGGAAATGAAAGTGTATCTGAAACAATCACTGATTATGTTTTTACCTTTGTTTGGGATGAAAAATAAGTTTGAAAAACTGATTCTGAAATGGCCTGGATTTTAAAATGCTTTAGAAAAAAAAAATGCTTTAGAAAAACATTTAGAGAAAGGATTCCAGTCTATCAGTGAATTGAAGTGAGTTTAGGTTATGTCAATTTTCCTGTTGGTTCTGACTGAACTAATGACTTAGTCTGTAATTGACTAACCCTCTAAATCAATCAAAACCAGGCTATAATAAGTGAACTAAATTTAAATCCTTAAACCAACTGTGGTTGTGGAACAATCTTAAATTTATGAAACAAGGCACACTTTATGTTACTAAAGGTAATATGAAACTAAAATGGAGGCCTCAACAAAATCTAAAAAGCAAAAAATAACTAGGTGCTAATATGTTACATTGATTTCGCAATTGGAAATCTATCTGCCTGTAAGAAAATGGTGTCAGAATTTAGAATACCGTAGACCAGAAATGGGAAAGCTTTTTCTGTAATTGATCAAATCATAAATATTTTGGGCTTTGAATGCCATATGGTCTCTGTCACAACTACTCAACTCTGCAGTTATAGTGCAAAAGCAGCCATAGACAATATGTAAACAAATGTGTGTGGCTATGTTCCAATAAAACTTTATTCATGGACACCGAAATTTGAATTTCAAATAATTTTCACATGTCATGAAATACTTTTCTGATTTTTTTCAACAATTTAAAAAGTAAAAACCATTCTTAGCTCATAGGCCAAACAATAACAGGCAGTATGCCAGATTTAGCCCACCCTGTAGTTTTCTGACCCCTACCTTAAACTAATAAAGCATGAGCTGTAAGAGTAATTTGTGAACTTCAAGACACATCAAAACTGTCAGTGACTCATTCATTCCTCATTAAAGAGTAGGTACTGAACAATATACTATACTTGACAAACACGTTTACCCTGAGTTCAATAATGAAGAAACAACTGGACACATCCAGATTGTGGGTCATTCTATTAAAGTGGCCAGGACTCTTCAGATATGTCAGCTATGAAAGACCAAAGAAGGAAAGAATAAAAGCACAGGGAAACTGTTCAAAGTGAAAAAGGCATGAAAACATGAAAGCAATGCATGAGCTTTGTTTGGATCTGTGATTAAAACAAAAACAACTATAAATGGACATTTTTAGGGCATTTGGAGAAATCTGAATATAGATTTGATATAGATTATCAGATATTACTATATCAATGTTACATTCCTTGGGTGTTATGATGGTATTGTGGACTTGTAGAATAATATTTTTGTTCTTAGATGATTATGTTGAAGCATTTACAGATGAAGTGTTAGGATCTGCAATTTAATTTCAAATGGTTCAATCACACAAAAAAATGTATGTGTGTAAAGAGAGAGAAAAAGCAAAGGTGGTAAGATGTTAACAATACATGAATCTGAGTGATGAGCATGCAAATATTGTACTGTTCATTCAACTTTTAAATAGGTCTGAAATTATTCAAAATAAAAATTGAAAAAAGTATATAAAAACACAGTTGTAAGTTTAATTGGTTCAAGTTAGAAAATTTGAAATACATTCATCAAAATTCTAAAAAATACTAAACTCATTTGGAAATTAAAATAATTCGACTTGTAAGAAATAGCTGGATTATTTCAGTATGTTTTGATATTTGTATCTAATTTGTTCCCAGGAATTTTAGCATGGGTAAAACCTAAACTGGATGAACCAAACACAGCAAAATAATTAAACTCAGATTCGCAAAAGCCCTGAATTTAGATTGTTCTGTTGTTGTGTAAGATGAATATTTATTCAGTGACCAGAAATCTAAAATTTTTTTTCTGTAATTAAAAATTTCAAATACAAAAGAACATTTCACTTCTTCTAGTAGTCAGATCCAGATAATTCTGCATACTATTTTTGCTCACTATGTTTTCGAAAATGTAGAGAAACTAGATAGAAAACAGAATAAATGGGTCATCATTTAATTTGGAGACATCATTCTATTCAAGGATATGAAAGGCACTTTCACAAGGAAAACTATAAACCCTTTGTAGGCAGAGACCATGTTTTAGTTGCCTTTGTATCTCTAATGCCAAACACAGTGCCTCACACAAGTAGCCACTCAATGAATGTTTGTTGAATGACTGAATAAATGAATAAATAAATGGGGGGTGGAGGACCCTGCTTAATATGGAAACAGATTAGGTCTGGATTTGATGTAAGGAAAAGATTCAAGAGGACTCCGGCACTAGACTGGTCCACTAAAGGATGTAATGGATTATTTATTTATTTATTTATTGAAATTTACAATAATAGAATAAACATATATCTTGAATATACTTTTAGAGAAAACCACTTAAATGTTCAGATATTTTTCTACATGTATGATGATGACAGTTCCTCAGTTTCAAGGATTCTGTCTGCTAACATTCATTCAGGTTGAAATGGATCTGAAAATCATGGCATATGAAGGGCAGTTGAGGGAATGAAGAACAGAAATCATTAGCAGCTGGGAGAAGACGAGTAACTGACCTCAGTTATCTTCAAGGTTGCCATGAGAAAGAAGGGGTACAAACACTCTGAGCGGCTCCTCAGGGTTGAGCTAGAATCGTGAGCAATAATGAAAGGCAGGGGGAAAGGCGCCCTATGCAGCTTTTAGCCACCTAAGAAAGAACTTTCCAACAAAGAGACACTCCCAATCATGGGACAGCTTGCCTTAACAAATCATGGACCACTGTCACTGGAAGGTGTGGCAGATTTGGTGTGACCATTTTCAAGGATAACTGGGGAAGTCGTGCCTACACACAGCAAGAGGTTGAGGTGATTCCGTCTCTTCCAACCAGAAAAAGTACTGTTCAGTAAAAGTCATCTTACAAATTCAGTGTTAAAATTAAGTAGATAATTAGTAAACGAATATTGTTAATACCTCATGGTCTTAAACGAGCATATATAACAGGTAAATAGAACATAATGGTCAGTTTGTTCTTTGAAGGTTTTACCAATAGATGTGGCCCTTGGCATCACCCAAGGAAAATTTAGGTTGTCTCAATATATAAAATAGTTCAATACCTCAACAGGGATCCCGAATGCTCTTAGGTAGTTCAAGACTCTAGGATTTCTTCTTTCTCTGCATTTCCGGTCACTATCCCTGCCTACTCTGTTACTTCAAGCCTCCCTTGTTTTCTACAGCTGCCTCCTAATGAGACGTTTATCTCTAATCTCTTTCCCCTGTCATCATCTTGCCCACCGCTACTAGATGTCTGCCTAAAACTTCTTTTGAATAATTACTACCTATGCAAAAGCCTAGAATGATTAATCAATTTAGAAATACGTATGGAAAAGATTAGAAGGGACATAACAATTCAAATTGTTATTAAAATGGGAAAATCATAGACTAGTATTTTAAAAATGTTCTTGGTGTTGTACTAATGTTCTAATGATAAATAAAATCAGGTGCAAAAGAAAGACTCCACAAAGTCTTACTACCTACCGTATTACATACAAAAGCTCCAACTTAACTTTTTAAAAGACCCCTCATTAGGTCTCCCAGGCTACCTGTTTTCTCACCACCTCTGCAAGAAAACTTCACTCCTTTTCTATGGTCTAACTTTCGGTTCCCTTCTAGCCCCTTTCTTCCCTCTTGTCCCTCTTTGCTACTTGTTTGTGCCTCTTTTACCACTTTGCTCTGATCCTTGCCTGCAGGACAACCACTGCATCTCATTTGGGTGTTCACTCTGTCCACAGTGTAGGTAAACCTCCGAAGGGCAGGACCTTTGTTCATCGTTGCATTCCCCACATCTACAATAGTCCTTGCAGATAAAAGGTGTTAATTAACTATCGGTTGAGTGAATGATTGCATTACACATTTTTCTAGTTGTTTATATGTTATAGTGTAGGTCTCTCAAAATGAAAAGGTACATGTCATACATATTGCCTAATTCAATACTTCAATTCAGTAAATGTTTACTGAATACCTACTGTGTATCAGGCACTTTAGTAGGTGTTAGGATATAAATTAAAAACTGCATTTAACAAGAGCAGTAAAGACCAAATGGAATATTTTTCAGCTGATTTCTTTTTGCACAAAATAAATACACCTGAAATCTATATTCTAAATCAAAATAGTCAAATTTTCTAGACTTTTCTACCATCTTTCTATCAAACCCATTCAAAAGAATTACATAGAATAAATATGAGACATACTAGGTATTCTGAAATCCAATATTAAACCATTAATGATAAGTAGAAATAAAAAAATCTAAGATAAGTTTTTCTTGGTTTAGGGGACCTGGCATTTAATCATTTGTGTTCCAAGATCTGTGCAGTGATCAGAAAGATTTTGAAAATTGTAAAGGCTTCACATGTAGTTTAATTTTAAGCCTCTTATGCGATATGGATATTTTGGAAGCTACTACATATTCTAGTTTTTCCAGAACCAGATGTAATAATTTGGTAAAGAACACAGGTAGAAGAGATCACTGATTTTCCTTTTCCCCCAATGAACTATGTTTATTATGCCAATTTTAATTACCATGCAATCTAATGGTTTAAGGCTTATATTTTCCACATCACTAGACATCATAAACATGAAAGCATTTTATACTGTCATTATACATCAATGTTTGTACTTGGTTATACATATATACAGAAATTATTCACACATCTTAACCTTGCTATTTCCTCCTTTCAAACCAACATAATTTTACCGTGAAAGCAGCTTTTTAATAAATGGTATAAGAAATACAGCAAGGCACACTTTTTTAAAAAACTTTTTTCTCATTACCACCTCAAGAAGCATAAAAAACGAAAATGTTGTACATAATTTAATAGTAGAATGTCACCAGTTTATAATATACAACACCATATAGTTGTTTCTTGAAGTGCTGCATAGATAATTATTTTTAAAATGAAATAAATAAAACTGCGCTTTTATAAGTTGCTTAATTTTGAAAGAAGGACCAGTGTTTCTTCTGTATGCTGCAATCAAATCAAATGTTGGCCTTTTAGGTAAATCTCTTTCAATAAACATAGGCATCATACCATTTAAAAAAATCCAGATCGAAACATGAAATTGGTCAAGTACCGGCAGGGAGGGGGGGAGGGGGGTCATTCCAGACAGGTGAATTTAATGGACCATCAATTTGGTGGACCGCAGAACTTTAAAGAGTAGATGGGGAGGGAGGAGGCAAACAGAAAAGTCTCGCTGGAGAGGCGGGGTTGGTAGAGGTAGCTTGGGAGAGGAATCCATGGGAGAACAAGCAGCTTTGCCGAACTTCAAAGACAATCACCTAAAGAAAACCAGTGCACAATCCAGATCACAAGGCTCATGTGGACAAATCGCATTCGGAGGGAAGTTTCATCTTGGGAGAGGTCAATGTAACAAATGGCAGTGACGTGATGGAACCACAGACCAGCCCAGGGTGGGACTACGAGGCCACCCCCGAGTTACAGCCAGGCTTATCTACAAGAAACAAGAAAGTGACAAGAAAAGGTATCAGAAGTGTCTGTTTCATTTGCAAAACCAGCCCTTTGAGGAATGCTGCCATTTTGGAACTACCTGCTGATATTCTGAAATAAGAAGATACATAAAACATAGTAATTTTAATAGCCCAAGATTCGTATTACTGACAACAGTGTTTCAGAATCCATTGAAAAACACATTGATTTTTTTTAAAGTGACATGGTTTTGAATAAAACAAGAAAAGTCATCAAGTTTGACCTTTTCCCTGGATATAATCTGCTCCTCTGCTTGTGAACTTGGTTTCAAACACTCAAGATAGCTTCAAATCACTATGAAAATGTGAGGCTGCTGGTGCCAAGTGAGGCAGCAAAATATCAACAGTGATTCACCGACTGGGAACCTGGGCCCTCAGGTGGTTTAACCTTTACTTCAGCGACTGTATGTGTGACAGCAAAACTGAACAATTCGGCTATTACATAGTGGTAGAATATTCATAGCATCGTTATACTCCCAAATGTTTCAGCCCCTTGTCTGTAAAAGCAGATAACTTGGGCTTCTAGGTCAAATACGAATGCATTTCATTTAAGGTACAGATGCACTGTGCAAATAAGAATGACTCAATTATATCTGTACATCTTGATAGCTCAGATACAAATTCGTTCCAAACTCAGTCAGTTCTGCCTATTTCTAATTGGCTGAAAGCAACAAGTCGGATGTGAGGAACAACTGAATTCCAGGTACAGGCAGTACAAGATTTAGTTTCTTTAAGTCTGCTGACCAGCTCTCAAACAAAGCAGGCTTTTGCTTGTCTGGGTTTAAAAGGAGTTCTGATGTCTGATGTCAGTTTGCTTTACTATCTTTCTAGAACTAAATATTATCATTCTCCATCTTTCTCTCTCTGTATAATCTTGTAACCCGTTTAAAAGCCAGAAAAACTAGCAAATGTGGTTTGGGCTGAAGCCACAGGAAGCTGGGGAGAAAAGGCAGGTTCTCAAGAACATGGAGAGATAGACAGGAACAGATGGGACAAAATTTGGTACAGTAAAATGCTTCAGTAACTCAAGAAAGATCATGGTGCATTGTTCACATGCTGAGGACATGACTCATTGGAAATCTGGACATTGAGTAAGGACTCCTTAGGTGAGGCAAAGCTGGCCTTACTAAATGCTGGTATTTAAATTCTCTATGGATAATCAATTCTTTCAACTTGGCTCACTTGGAGAGGGACAGGCAAAATTGATTGAAGCACAGATCTGGGGTGTGTGTGTGTGTGTGTGTGTGCTCGTGTGTGATAGGTGATGCCAAATAAAATCTTCATTATTTAGCATGGTAGGGCTAGTTACTCAGAAGGGCTGGATAATTTTTTTTAATTTTTAAATTTTATATTTAAAAAAATTTTTTTTAATTTATTTTTCAGTCAGAGACAGACCATGAGCAGGGGAAGGACAGAGACAGAGGGAGACACAGAATTCGAATCAGGCTCCAGGCTCTCAGCTGTCAGCACAGAGCCTGATGCAGGGCTCAAACCCACGAACTGTGAGATCATGACCTGAGCTGAAGTTGGATGCTTAACCGACTGAGCCACCCTAGCGCCCCCAGAAGTGCTGAATAATTAAAAAACATTTCACATCCACCAGAACCTTGATTTATTAAAGTGATTTTGAAGGTAACTTTGATAAGATTATACTTGTATTCTTTAGTGAAAAATTAATAAACTATCACCAAGAGTAGTTTCTTAAACCTGCTTGGCCAGCTTCAGATCATATTAAATACTTAGTGTCAATCAAACTAACAGAATAAGAACTTATGTTGTATATGTGAGGAATGTGTGGTGTTCAAGTTTTCTCAGTTTGTAAAAACTGAGTAGCAGCAATTTTACTAGGTATGTGTATGCTCAAGCATGCGTAATTATAAGTGATTGCTGAAAATCTAAAATCTTTGAACTACCAACAATCAAATTTGCAGACCAATAAGATAGGAAAAGCAATGGAGCTAAAAAGATCTGAAGAAAATATATGAGTCCTAAGTAAACACAACCCCTCCAACACATACACATATACACACACAAACACACAAACAAAACTGAAAAACAGAGTAAACCAAAAGGGAAAAAGAAAGGACACATTGGCTGCATGTGATGAGTTAAATTTTTATACCACAGGATTTATCCAGCCTGAAGTTTACGGTTAAATCATTCACCAAAGATCAGAGGCTTATGATGAGGATTATGAAGAAATAACTGTCAGAATACAGCAGAAAGATTAGTGCAAAGTACATCTCTTAGGCAGGTCCTAGGAGGCACTCTAGACATACATTATGTGCTTCCTCCAAATTAGGCAGAAATATCTGGATCTACCCAGTTACCTTTCCTTTGATGTGATTTGCTAGAACTGACCTCTCTATTTTTGTAGAAACATGACACATAAATGAAAATAGTGAAAAGCACAGCAGTGTGCCTAGAAATCAGAGGAAATGCATCCTGTGTTAGATCATGTTTAAAATTCCAACGGTTTCAGTGGGTTTTTAATTAGAGCAGTAATTGAAAAACCTTCTCAAAAATTTTTGAAAAAAATATTTGTTACCAGTGCAGACTGTATCTGCTATTCTAAGTTGAAGTTCCTCCAGATGACATCATAATTTCATCACCTGAGAACTTATTTCTTAAAAAAAAAAAAACAATAGCCCAGCAAATTGAATATGGTGTATTTTATTACCCTGATAGAGCACCCTGACTGATGGTTTTGAAGTGACTTTAAAAAGTAGACCACTTTTTGCTCCTTTGAACCTTGTAGGAAGAACAATGAGAACAGTTAAGCTTTTAGAGACATGAAGTCTCATATTTACCAAATAATTTTACTATGTATTCTGATAACACCAAGGGCATGTCAATGTTTTGAGATTAAATAACTCATCCTGGTTAGTAGTATTTTAACAAAATGTAAATGTTTGTACCCAGGTACCCAAGGCTAATGACTGGTGAAAAATCTGGGCATTTGGGTATTTTGTCTGCATGATACTGAGAAAAATGAATAGGGCAGTAAACATGGCTATTTAAATGGCCCTCGGGTGATAATAAGTCACTTGGGGGCGATGTGAGTTCTGTAGAAGTAAAATCTGGCTGCTTCCCCATTGCCTGAGATAGGGCCAGGAACCACATCTCGGGGGCGGGGCAGGGGGGTGCTCAAGAAAATATTGCTGGCTGGCAGGCGGGCTAGCTGATAGGTTTACACTGTGGTGTCGGTAAAAGGTGAGGGATGCACAGATCCAACAGCACTTTCACTTCCCCGGGTCTAAAGATGGAGCTGCTTGTCATTTACATGTCAATTCTCTATCTATGTAAGGGACAGAAGAAATTCCCAGAGTGCCTAAAAGGGAAGAATGTGACCCGGAGGCTTCTCCAGTGCCAGAGCTTCTGGAGCTCCGGATCTCAGCATGACTGGTGACTTGAGAGTCATGGTCACATGATATGCTCAGAGTGGTGTTACTTTCAAGCCTTTTATCCCCTTTCAGAAGGCAGAAATCAGCCAGGCTCCGCCAGCCTCTGCCGAAGTTGGCAGAGCCAGCAGTACAATCGGTACTAATAGAACTTGTTTAGAAGCAGCTTATGGAATTGCAGTTACTCTCCCTTAATGGTCAGTTTTACTGCATACTGATGGAGGATGTGATTATAGGGTGGACATGTTTCACAGAAAATACATTTCTCTCTCTCCTGCTTTTGTTCCCACTTGCAGCCAATTGTAAATTGAGTCTGAAACATAGAAAATTAGTTGAGCTACATGAGTAAGTAGGATGTCTTCCTTCAGTTTTGCATACTGAGTTTATTTTTAGGGTATATATATGGTATAGATTCCCCCCTCCCCATTTCTAGCAGCTCTACATGGAATCACACATTTTAATGAGCTTAGGGCACAGGTGTTGCAGGAAAAAAAAATAATGATGTTTGCCATTCATCTTTCAAATTAAATAATGTGTTTTTAAATAGTAACTTTTTTCATAATACATTATGGGAACAACATTTATCTGTCACATTTTAAAAGATGTATTTGTAATAAATGTAAATTACTTTTAGAAAATCAGTAATTAGGCTCATCAAAAAATAAACAATCTGCCACAAAAAAGATAATCTTTAGCATAGTTAAGTATAATAACTGTTATTTGAATAAGTTAACAAATTAGGGTAGATTGCTTCTGTAATTCATTTCCTATAGCACGAGTTTAGGTTACAGCATTAAGCTTCTTGGAGTGGGGGCTGGAGACACCATTCGGCACCTCATACTTTGGTGAAATACAACTCTCAACATTCAAAAGCTCAAATTTTCTTCTTTAGACTTGATTGAGAAAGTATATTCATCACTGGGGTTTAGAGATGGAAAATAACAGAATTTTTGTGTCACTTTCAGAGCTATATCATCATCTCAGAATAATCAATCAATAGCTGTCTTATTAAATACGAAGAGTGGAATGACTTTCTTAAAAATTTTGATGGAAATCAGCCTGTCACCTTGAGGCAAAATTCAAAAATTCTGTTTTTATCAAAACGCCATTAACTTGTCATGTATTCTCTCTGCATTTGCTTTCTGGGCCTGTTCTCGGTCTGTGTGTGGATAAATAAAAGCTTCTTCTTTAACATCAACTTTCCCCTCCTGTTTGAATCCTCAGACTCGGCCATGATCAGGAGCTGTGACAGCACAGCCTTCCACTGGGGAAGCAAATGTGATGATAGTTACATTAGACAGAAGCATAAAAGGAAGGCCCAGATCAGGAGATGCAGCCTTTAACCTAATCATTGTTCATTTCCAGGCACTGAAGGGTGTGGGCATCTCTGCGTGCAGGAAACTGAAGTGGGAAGCATTGTCACTGTGCATGCATTTTGATCAGAGGCTATAATTGTAATTGGGAGAACCTTTTTTCCTCCCTCCATGGAAGGTCCTAAATTATCTGGCTACTTCCTCAAATTTTGTATTCTTCTTGCCAGAATGATGTCATAAAGATAATGTCACTAAAAATGTCAATTGTGACTGTTTCTCTCCCTTTTGCTTCACAGTTACTTGCATTGTTGGGAATATGCCTTCCACCTAAATGTCTTATTCGGATCAGTATCTGCATGACCAGTCATTTTGACTAGTCTGTTCTCCTCTCTCCTATCATGGCATTGTTGACTCATACACTAAATATGTACATTACTATATTAAAAATATATATTAAAATGAGGACTATACATACCTTTCAATGAGATGATTTTCATGCGTGGAGAGGGTTGCATTCTACCTATGCATATTTTTATGTTGTTCTTCATGAAGATTTAGAAGGTTTTCTTCACAGGTTAAAGTTTTGGGGTTGGGATGCAATGCAGCCTTGTCTTTTGGCTGCTTTGCCTTTGAGGAGAGCCCTGGAACTCTAGATTTGGCTGAAGCAGCATTATGTTCTCCTGGCATTCCAGATTCACCTGTGTTTTCCAAACTTTCCTTTTCACTGCCCAGCCTTGAAGTAGTTAACTCTGAGCTTTTCCCATGGACAGTAGCTCGGGGTAAACCACCCCCTTCCTTTCCAACATCAGATTCTTTCTGATGGGGAGAACCTGAAAGAGCCACCATGTCTTCCTCATCGGCCACGAGAGAAATATCATTGAACTTAGAAGAGCCAGATGCTGCTTGTTGTGGCAAGGCAGCTTCAACGGAAACAGGTTCATTTGGAGGAGCATTGGGGAGGCAGGGCTCAACTCCATCTGGGTCATCTTCAACACAGGCCTCAAAGAAGCATTCCGTGTCCTCCTTGTCTTCTAAGCCAGAATCGCTAATGTCCAGCGGCAATGGAGTGTTGCTCTTCTCCTCTACGTAATTGGTGACCTCCCCACAATCACTGTCATGAGATGAGAGAGATAAATAGGAGTAAAAGTCCCCTTTTCTCAGCTGGATGGGCCGGTGAGAATGTTCTAACACCTTCTCCTTGATTTGAGTTAATGAGGTAGGAGCAGCTGCCTCATTTTCAGGTTGAGATTTACTTTTTAGGGCCGTTGAAGCCATGTCAATGATTTCCTTAACAAAGTCATGTACTGAGCAATCTTCAGCATCTTTTTGATGGAAAACATCTGGCTCACAGTCACAACAGGAAATGTTGTCGCTGACAGAAACATTCTCCTCTGTTTCATTTTGTTCAAGTGCTAGGCAGCAGGGAGCAGATTTTCCAGCCATATTTGGTACATCATTAGGTGAAGGTTTCAGTACCTCAGAATCCTGTCTATTGATAATGCTGGTTTCTGAGGGCAGTTCTGGGCAAGACTTCTCAGTAGAAGCAGTAGTTGGGTTTTCAACATGGTGGTGGTTTTGACATTTCTTTGGACGATGTCTAACGGTTTGGGGAACAGATTCTTTTCCAGCAATATTTGAATCATCTGAGCTATCCATAAATACTTTACACTTACAATGCTCACTGTCTGAATTCTTTTTCCCAGTTGAACCAAGATTATCTGATTCCTTTGAAATCCCATTCTGTTTGTCTTTCTGCCTTTCTGGAGTGCCTTCAATATTGCCATTTTCCATGTCAGCCACATATGGATCTTTATTAACTTTGAAAACATTTTTCTTATTTTCACCCTTTGTCCCTATCTCATGGGTGTTGGATAAATTCTTACCATTTCCATTATTTTCAGAGAGACATTTTATGGAGCTGTTTAGTAGAGCCTCAATGTTCAGGGTATCAGACGGATTGGTCATCTCACTACTACTTACATCCTTACTGCCCTTTATTTCATCACTGATATTACACCTTCTTTTATCTTTTGTCAAGGAAATCTTTGGTCTAATCCATGTCTGTAGTTCATTCTTTATATAGTCCAGCCCTGACATCAAGTTGCATTCTTCATAAATTTCATCATCTGTTGCAATACTGGAATCATCATCTTCATCTTTGATGCATAGCTCTTCTTCTGTCAAGGTGAGGGTAGAGCTGGAAAGGAGGTCACTGTCATCTTCATCATCAGTGCAAGCAGAGGTGCAAGAGACATTAACGATCATGCTGACATTGACGTCGCTTTCATCAGCCACGGAACGAGTCAGGCGCTTCCTGAATGATGCATTTGATTCCGGGACCTTGTTCTTGTGTAATACAATATCCTCTGAGCAAAGAGAGAGCTCATCACTGCTGCTAAGTTCTGTAAGAGATGCTGGCGAGTCTTCATTGATAGAGGATGCTATGTCCAATGATAGCTGGCCAGTAAAGGGCATCTTTTGGGAACTACTTTGGAGAGTGATATCAGAAACACTTCGCTTTATCTTTTGCTCTGAAGGGCTCTGGATATTCTCTAAACGATTCAGGAGATCTAATGTCCTTTTACTCAGTTCACCAACTGAGCCACTGCTCACACTTATGTCCCCAGAGCTGTGACAGCTAAAAAGATCCTCATTGCTTTTATAGGATGTCAACCAACTTTCTAAAGAAGTGCTTCGCTGGAGGCTGTCACTGCCATTTTTAAGGATGCCCAATCCAAATAAATCACCCCCTGGAGAAAGAGACTCAATAGATGAACTATGTGATAAAAGGGAGAGCTGTCTGGCATTCTGCATGCCAGTGAATGTCTTCTCCACATCGCCACTTTTATATGCGTTTCGATCCATTTCATGGGATGTACTTGCCAAAATCTTTTCATGGGGAGGTGCATCTGGTTGTAACTCTGTAGCCTGATGTTTAGATTTGCAGGATTTTTTATCAAAATAAAAACCACGAAGCAGGGGATCCTCCACATGTGCTTTTTCACTTTGTGACTGTTTCATTATCATTGGCAATTTGAGTTTTGAGCCTTGGAGGTACGAGTAATCATAAAATGTAAACACATCATGTTTTCCTTGTAATTCTTCTCCCAAACAATCAGGGGTATATTTGGTAACACTGTTTAAATCTCCAACTTTTCCATTTACACAACCCACTGGTGAAATGGATGGCTGAGAGCTATCTGGAAGCTTAATATGTTCCTCCTCATCTTTAAATTTTTGCTTTAACACGTTAACTGCATCTCCCATTTGTGGGTCCAGATGTTCAGTTTCAGGGTTACTTGGGGACCCATCCACCATATTGAGCAAGCACATTTCAGAGTTGGTAGTGGTTTCAGTGTCTCCCTCGCTGACGATTCCACTCTCACTGCCTGAATTCTGGCTCATGTCTCCTCCATGGCACGGGCAGGGCTTCACCAAACTGGAACCTCCTAGAAGGTCTGGCAAAGACTTGGTAGATGAAAATGAAGAGTCTTTACTGAGACTCTTAGTTAAAACACTAGGCTGTGTCATGCTGGTGAACTTCGGGTTGTTTTTCAAGAACGGCATGCTGCTGTCTTCATAGAGTTCAACATTGTGAAGGCTGTACACTTGGTAAATGTGTGGACTAGAGGGGACAGTGACACTTGAGGCATACTGAGACCCCACATGGTCACCTGCCTCTTCTTCATAACCAGGGTCCTCACCACCTATCTCTTCAAGCTTTAAGGAAGGCATGAGAGATTGGGGTTCTTGATCAAGGTCATTTGACTCTTCATTCAAACTAATTAACTTGTTACTTATGTCAGTTTCATCCCATTCCAGCGCATCCTCACTTGTCCCATTTAGGTCCATCAAGCCAGGATCAATCACATTCAAAGTCTCCTGTGTAGGAGAAAGGGGGAAAAAAAGAAGAATTAGGGAACACATGTATGAACACTTTATCCATTCAAAATCTCTTGAAGAGTCAGGAAAGAAATTTTCCCCAAGCATGGATTTGAAAGAGAACATAATTATCAGCTCTATTCTTCTCTGGAATAACATCCAAAATTATTGAAATAGGTTTTTCTACCAATAGCAATTTGTCACTGAAGGCAACCACATTGATTAAAGTGTAAGATTATTACAGTCCAGTTGTAAGTTTTGGAATTAACCATTTCCTATTGATTCTTCTACATTCTTAACCTAGGATTGGGAGAAGATAAAACTTTCAGGTAAATTCAAGACAGCCTACGACATCTTTAAGGCACATTCACTCTGATGCTCTTCATTTGGCAGTTCACAGTGGAATACTATCTACACCTACAAATGGCAAACCCCCTCATGCATCTAATTCTTGGTTTTCCGTTTGAAGCGGCCTTTGCTTTGGGGAAATGGGATACACTTACGGCCACCTGTAGAATGATTCATGGTCAGAGACCCTTCCTTGTCTATCCTTTCTTCTGCCATCCCTTTCAGGGCTTTCTGCCTCTTGAGAATTTGGCCCTGCTCCCAAATAGACCCAAGACAAGCAACACCTGACTGGTTTCCTCACCTATATCTTTCTGGACCCTAAGTCTCGGGCCCCAGTTCTCTCAGTCTCTCTCTTCCCCAGTCTCTTTCTATGACAGAGATTCTACTTTGATCTTGTTAACTTGTCTCACTATTGTCAGTCCTGCCCCTATTTATTACAGGCCCCTAGGGCCCGCCTCTAGCCCTAGAATAACAACTATCTGAAGACTTTTCTGGCTCTCAAGTTTGATTTAGCCCAGATTCTCTTGTGCTGCACTCTGCCAGCACAGTTGAGATCCTTGATCTTTCCTTGGACTTCCTGGTTTTAACTTGGTTTAAGTAGAGCTTGACACATAGTGGGACACAGTGGTTTGAATGAGTTCCTGGATCTGTCCAAAATCCTTCACCATCCTCACTTGCTGCCCAGCTGTCTGGATTCATGCTAGAGCCAAGAGAGGTGATATGAGTGTGCAGGCCCTGACAGGCTCACCTATACACAGAAACTCAAATAGAATTTTCAGCTTGGCTTATGTTTATGCAGGGTAGTCAGGCAGATGACCATGGCTCTGAAACTATGCAGAATGGGTGAAATGCTGACTTTGCTGCCTACCAGCTGCGTGGCCTTGGGCAAGTTTCTTAGCCTTTCAGAGCACCAATCCCTTTATATCACTTGTTAAGGGGGGTTAGGACTATCTATATTTTGAGAGGATTCTGAATACTAACAAGCTAATGCTTTCAAAGAGCTTGAGGAGGCCATTGATATAAGGTAGCTATAATTCTGAATACATGTAGCATTGCTCTAGAGTGGGTTCAGTCCATTCATAATGGGTTCTTCTTGCCCACCTTCTTCTCTCCTTCTCATTATTCCTTTCAGTTTGTCCTAAAAACCATAAGGGATTCATGATATGGTAGGTAGAGAGAGATGTCACACAGTATAATAGGTCAGCATATTTGCATTACAATTCAGAATTATTTTAACAGTCTGGTTGAAAAACAAGCAATGATGCTTTTTTCCTCAGTAGTGGGGAAAAGGCTTCACCAGCAGCCCACTCACAAAACTTTCCTAAGAAGCCCTCAATCCTTCCTGAAACTAGTACTTAAAGGATACCACACAGTCTCATTAAGTGTAAAATACCCATTAGCACTTTATTATACTGGATATGTAAGAGATTATCTGTCTAGCCTACTTAAGTTTAAAAGAGTCCAGTTACAAAGTAAACATTAATTAAAGGATATTTTTAAATTTTATAACAGAAATCTTTCTTGCTGCCAATGTTAGAGCAGTTAATCTAGAACACTGGCAGTCATCATACTCATTTAGGTATGGAGTACATTCACGGTGATGAATTTTTATTAGAATTTCTGTTTATTCTTTGCTTGCCGATAAAGGAAGTACTAATGACCGGTTAGTATGGCTAATGAATGTTAACATCTTCAGCTGTAGAAACAATCAATCAGTCTAATCAAATAGTATATTAATTTCAAATACTATCTTGCCTGACACTGTACTCTGAGAGTGCTAATAAATAATTGAACTAGTCTTTCAAAGAAGCTCCCTTTGTAGCTCTCTGGTCGACTTAAACATTTAGCAGCACAGATTTTCCCTGGGAGTCCCAAACCTGGGGGCTCACTCTAGATGCAGGAGTTGTGCCATCTGGGTGTGTGTCAGAAGCCCAGCCCACGTGATGCCTATAACTTGGACTTGTCTTCCGTGACACAGTTGTTCTCTGACCAAATGCTGCCTCTGTGACTTTACAAATGTAAGCCTCAAAACTTACAGCAGCACCTAAAAGAGCAAATCCTTTGCTCAATAAAATAGTTGGAGTGGGAAATTTCCATCAGAAAAGATTACACTTTTGGATGTAATGCTGTCCTTTCGCCTCCTTAACTCTCTCTTCCTCTACATCTCTTAAATTTATTGTAACTGCTGACATTTTTTATATGTCAATTCCTGGGAATATCTGACAAGATACTTTAGAAAAATCATTCACTTTAGACTTTAAAGTTTACATATTAAGGAAGTGCTATTTGTTCTGCCCTCATTCACTCCCTTCTGTTGTGGATTAAATTCTGTCAATATTTTCAATAAAATCTCCATTTCCTCAAGACTTAATGTCAAACATAAAACATCCCCTGGGGGCAAGAGAGTGTGTAAAGTTTCTGAGAGGATGGGCATTGGAATATTTATATAACTAAAAAGTATCTGTGAAAAAAATGATGCATGTTAGAGCGATGTAACTGGCAGGAAAATTATTTGGTCGAATGCTCTCTTTGATGATAGCTCAATGGCCAATAATGCTCAAGCTAATTAACTGTATTTTGTTGTTGTTTTCTAGAGGTTCTGTCAGGTACTTTTTTTAAAGACACAAATGTTCCTGTCTTTGATACAGTGATAAATCAAAAATGAATTCAGACAAAATCTAAGAATATTTGACTGAAACCAAAAGGATGGTGAGTAGTACATGAGGTTCCAATAGAAAGTCTGCAATTCAGGGATAATTCAGAATTAAATTAATTTGTGCAAGGGTCCATCATTCATAAACTTTGCCTCACTGGTATAGAATTTGGCCTAAACCTAAAGCTCTATATAAATAGCTGTGGGCACATACACACACACAGCCCTTCAAGATCTGCTCAAGAAACAAATGGAATTAATTGGTGCTCTTTTTTTCTTTGTTTTATTCTTGGAAACAGGTGGTTTATTTCAACACAATATATACAGAGAAAGTGAAAGGGGCTGGAGAAGAGATGATGATGTTGGTGAGAGAATGAAGATTCCAATTCTAGTAAGTAATATCTATCCAAACTCATTTCCTTCTGCATTTGTATGGCTTCAATTGAATTAGGTCTTCCAGGATCACATTTCTAGGATTTTCTAAAAATTTTAGGTTACATTGTGGGTTTTTGTAAGAGATGAGAAACACATACTGGCTAAAGAATGGGGACAAAGGAATCTGACGTTCTATAAAACAAGCCAACAGAGATACAATACAGCTACTTCTAGACTCCTTTAATTTCCTTTAAAAGGTTGCATCTTTTGAAAAATTAAAGAATGTCAGAAAGATCAGGATGAACTGGATGTTCCAGTCGAACTTCTGGCACTCTACACCATTAGGAGGTCTTGCAATTTGTGTTCCCCCCATTTATTCTAGATCCAGGAGATTATTAAAGCAACACCACTTGCAAAGTCCTGGGAAGAGAGTTTTATCTATAGAAAAGTGAAATACAACAGAAACACACAAATAAATAAAAATGATAACATAAACATCGTTAATTGTAATCAAATAAAGATCTGCATGTCTACCCCTGGTCTACCCCAGGAGACCACATGAAAGTTTGAGGTGATGGACAGGAGGGAGAAATAATATACATAGATCAGGGTAGGGGAATCGAATTAAACAAGTTAAAAAATTTCAACTTTCATATATTCACTGTGCTTTTTTTGATGCAAATATTTCCCCTCGTATCCCCCTCCAAATCTAAAACCAAAGTATCTGAACATTAGATGCATAACTATTTCCCTAAATTTGACTTGAGTAGATATTTTCTCAAAAAACAAAGCAAAACAAAACAAAACAAAAACACCAACACCCATAACAAACCACTAGTCCTCAGAAAATGCAAAGACAGCTTTTAAGAGAACTCAGGGTTTGTAGTACTCTGCCTCTTTTTGGGCAAAGAATAGATTCAAGGTTGGAATGAAAAAATATAGATGAAAAAAGAAATAGAATGAAAAGCAAAAATTTTCACTGTTTATCAATCATTTTGGGATTTAGGGCAGAATCTCAAATAGATTTGAGTGTGAATCCTGGATGCCCCCCAATCCCACCTTACATGTTAGCTCTGTGATCCTGGGCAGGTTCTTTGACAGTTATGTAGTTATTTAGTTCAACTAAAATAATTTGTATATCCAAGAAAACTATAGTACATTGAGTCTACCTTAGGGGGTGTTGGGAGCTTCAAATGAGAAAATGCATGTAAAGTCCTATGGAGGGGGTGGGAGGCTGGTACACAGTAGGTGCCAATGACTGGTAGCTCTTGGCATAGATTCTCCATGCTGAAAAGGGGGAAGAGAGTGTGACTAACCATTAAATAACTGTAACCATGTTTGCATGAAGATTGGTGGTTGGCTAATCTTTTTGTACAACCACATGCATGGAGTTTAAGGAAATAAACATCAGTTAGACCCCTTACTCACTCCCATTGCACTGTAAATGGGGTGTGGGTTTGTCTTTCCATGTCCTGGCTGGGCTTAGCCCTCAGGAATAACCAGATGAGAAAAGACACCTGCCCAGCCTTCTGCAAGGCACATAACTCAAGCACTTTCTATTTCCTGAAAATAATCTTTTTTTTTAAAGGCAGGTCCATTGTCTGTGAAATCCTATCACAACTGACACATGAGAGCAATCAAATCCTGCTCACTATCTATCAGATTGACAATAATGTTAAAGTAACTTGTCTCAGCTCAGAAAATGCTTTGAAAGTCTATCTCACACTAATGATCAAAAACTGTTCTAGCGAATGCTCTTTTTCAATAACAAAGCTGATCAGAAACTCAAAACAGACAAGTAAAACCCAAAGTCATCTCACAAATCTCACTAAAATGAGTACTGACATGGACATATTTCCTAGTCTTGACTATACAGACATTTCTGAAATAGTAGAAAATGAAAAATCCATTAGATGTTGTTTTAAAGTACGTTTTACAATAGCAAAAATTGTCTTAGTTCTCAACAGGGACCAGAGACAAAAGAGATCCAATATTAGGAATCAGGGGTTTTCCTCCCAGATATAAACCCCATGAGGGCAGGGGCTCTGTCTTGTCTCCACTAGAGCCCCAGAACCTACAACAGTGCCTGGGAGAAAGCAGGTTCTCAAAAAATGAGTGAACTGAATGAGGAAAGACTGGGCTGTGGTCTCACAAACTATTGTAGAGATCTGGGGAAAGGTCCCAAGGTTAAATTCTGCCACAGTGAAACACCTGGAGAATTTGTGACTTTCTAGCTGCTACCTCCTAGTTTAAAAAGCTAGTATCGTCTGGGCACCTGGAGGCTCACTCGGAAGACTGACTTCCACTCAGGTCATCATCTCACAGTTTGTGAATTTGAGCCCCACATTGGGCTCTCTGCTGTCAGCACAGAGCCTGCTTCGGATCCTCAGTCCCCCTCCCTTTTCCCCTCCCCCGCTGGTTCTTTCTCTCTCTCTCAAAATAAATAAATAAGCTTAATAATAAAAAAAAAAGCTAGTATCCTCAAAAACATCATGCTCAGTGGAAGCCATATAGAAAAAGCCATATACTGCATGGTTTCATTGATATGAAATTCCAGACTAGGTAAATCCATAGAGACAATAAAAATTGGGGGTCACCAGGAGCTTGGGGAAAGGGAAAAGGGAAGGAATTGCTTAATGAAATATTTTGAAACTAGACAGAAGTGATGGTGACACCACATGTAAATGCCAGTGAATTACTCACTTTAAAATGATTAATTTTATGTTATGTTAATTTCACCTCAGTTGAAACAAACAAACAAACAAACAAACAAAGTGAATAGGAGTCTTTAGTCCTGTTGGGTTTCAAAAAACACAGGACTTCATCACTCTATTGAGGAACTTGCTTATAAAAATATTAAAACAGATAATATTTCTGAATTCATTTATATCTCTGTGCATATATTATCAATAAAGTAATTTTATATCACAGGCTTCTTTGTTTGGTCTGCACACATGCTCATCATTTTCAGAAATGCTGAAGAAAAGAACATCCTGTGTATAGTACTTCTCTCAGCTCAACTTCACTCATTTTGATGCAGCAGTCTCTTTTGAGGAGAGAGGAGTAGGATTAACAGAGCCCTTATTTGCTGGGATAGTCCAATCTCCTTCGACCTTATTTTACTTGATTCCTCTATAGTAGTTGACTCCATTTTTTTCTTGAAATTTTCTCCTCTTTTGATTACTTTGATGCTAAGCCTTCTTATAAAATCCACTTCAGCTGCCTTTTAGATGACAGTGTGTCTCACAGTCCTGTCTTGCCTCTTTTCACCCTATAGTCTCTGCTGCCACATTGCTGTTGTCTATTATTTTGAAGGGTATATAGGCTGTGTTGAGAAAAGAATTCAGAGAAAGTATTGGGGGAGGGGGACATTGCAAGAAGAGGGAACAATAAGCAGCTAAGGCAGATGGGATAGAGCTTTATGGGTACTTTCATAGGAGGGAAGAGCAACCAGCAAAGGAAACAAACAGCAGGGAAATCCAAGTAGGACTGGTATAATATTCTGGGAGCTGTGAGAAGGGGACGTTTAAAGTAGTGGGTGGGTAAGAGTGTTATAAGAGCAGAAAAGGTAAGAATGGGAGGTGAGGGAAAGTCACTGAATTAGCAAGAAGAAAGTTATTTGTAAACTGAGAGAGGTCAGGTCCTAGAGGCTGGTGGGTGAGGAAATGAGCAAGAGACTAGCCAGAGGAATCCTGGTTCCACAGTAATATTGCTGTTGAAATTGGGAGCCCTGTCCTCACAGGTGCTATTCACCACCTTTTCTTGCCCTCCAGGATCAGTCTTGGAAGGAAAACAGAAGTGAAGAAACCATGGTAGCCAAGGAATGTATAAGGTTTAATAAGCAAGGTGATCATGAGGCTTTAGGAAGGAATTCTATAGAGGAAAGATGGATACACAAAGTATAAGCACTTCTTTCTTCCCTTTCTACAACTTGTTTCTCTGGAGGGCCTGCTCCACAGGACTGCTGTTTAGATTAAGAAGCAGTATGTCTGGAGCACCTGGGTGGCTCATTCAGTTAAGCATCTGACTCTTGGTTTGGGCTCAGGTCATTATCTCACTGTTCCTGAGTTGGAGTTCTGCGTTGGGCTCTGTGCTGACAGCATTGAGCCTGCTTGAGATTGTCTCTCTCCTTCTTTCTCTGCCCCTTCCCCACTTGTGTTCTTTCTCTTTCAAAATAAATAAATAAATAAACTTTTAAAAAAAGAAGTAGTATGTTTGTGCCAATAAAGAGATTTATTTATTTAAAAAAAATTTTTAATGTTTATTTATTTTTGAGAGAGAGGCAGACAGAGTGTGAGTAGGGGAGGTGCAGAGAGAGAAGGAGACACAGAATCCGAAGCAGGCTCCAGGCTCTGAGCTGTCAGCACAGAGCCCAATGTGGGGCTCAAACTCATGGACCGTGAGATCACAACCTGAGCTGAAGTCGGATGCTCAACCGACTGAGCCACCCAGGCACCCCAAATTAAAGAAATTTAGGTGTTGTCATAATTACTAAATAACTCTTAGGTGCAGTAGCCTCAGTGTTGGCAGTATTAAAGCTAGGTGACAAATGCCTTGCTTCAAGCTATATTTTTCTTTTTCTTTTTTCTTAATTTTTTTAATGTTTATTTATTTTTGAGAGAAAGAGAGACAGAGCGTGAGCAGGGGAGGGGCAGAGAGAGAGGGAGACACAGAATCAGAGGCAGGCTCCAGGGTCTGAGCTGTCAGCACAGAGCCCAATGAGGGGCTCAAACTCATGAACCGTGAGATTATGACCTGAACTGAAGTCAGAGGCTTAACTGACTGAGCCACCCAGGCTCCCCTCAAGCTATGTTTTTCTTAAGCTAATTATTGTATAAATCATTACTCATATTTGTTAGGAATCCACTGTAGAAAAAAGATACCTTCCCACCCAACTATGATTTTTTTACTAGAAGTTACTAGAAAAATAATCTACTTCTACCGGCAAATAAATTATTTTATCTTGACTGTTGCTTTATATACAAATACATTGTAATTTTTATTATATTCAGAACAGACTGAATAGGAAAATTATTTTTCTCTTCTTAGTCATTATTTTATTTCTCTGAAAAATTTTCCCCAGAGTTTCAAGAAAGTAACTGAATTCAGAATTGCTTAAAAATGAATTTTAAAAAAAAGAACTTAGGAAGAGATTTTTAAATAAAAGAATTTCCTCATCTGACCTCTTCAGCATTATATAGAACCGAAACAAATAAAAGAAAGTAGGGAAGAAACAGAACTTCAATAAAGTTGTAAAAACCCAACCACAATAAAATGGTGGTATTTTCTACATTCTAGCACATGGTAAACCTTCTTGGATGACAATGACAGAACCACATGACAAGTCTAGTAAACAATTTTTTTTCCCCTAATGATATAACATGTGGCCTCATTTTTCTGGCATTATTTAAGTGGCTTGGTGTTTGCCTTTTTTTTTTTTTTTTTTAATTTTAGAGAGAGAGAGCATGAGTGATGGAGAAGTAGAGAGAGACTGAAAGAGAGAGAGAGAGAGAGAGAGAGAGAGAGAAATCCCAAGCAGACTCCACGCTCAGCATAGAGCCCTATGTGAGGTTCAATCCCATGGCCCTGGTATCATGACCTGAGCAGAAACCAAGAGTTGGATACTCAACCCACTGAGCCTCCCAGGCACCCCAGTGTTTGCCTTTTAACTCTCAGAATTGACATAACATTTGAGTTTTGTACCTGTGGATATAGTTTTGCCTCACCTTTGCTTTAATGAAAAGTATACTCTTGTTCCTCCTTTATGATAAGGATCTCCCATTAATAAAAACTTCTAATTTTTAAAACTACAAAGCATGTTTGTAGTAAAGAGGAGGTGAAGAGTCCTGTAAACAAGTGCAGTTTTTCTGTGGCTTTTCTGTGACATAGGCTGGGGTTTACAACTTTCTGACTGAATTGCAAGCACAGAAGATTTGTGGCATGTTCCCAAGGTAGCCTAATGTGTAAGGAGAGCCTTGTCAACATGCTAAGGTCTGCCTGAAAAGCCGAACATCAGATAACAGTGTTTACCCCGTTCAGGACCTACGCCTTTTACAAAGTCCATATTAGCGAAGAGAATTTTGTGTCTTTTCATTCTCAACAAGATACATATTAAGTGCGATGTGGTATTATTAACCATTTGTTCCTCTCAGACAAATAGAGCATGGGGGTTTTGTTTGGTTTGGTTTTTTAATTCTAAAAAAATTTTTTTAATGTTTTATTTATTTTTGAGAGACAGAGAGACACTGAGCATGGGCAGGGGAGGGGCATACAGAGAGGGAGACACAGAAATCGAAGAAGGCTCCAGGCTCTGAGCTGTCAGCACAGAGTTGAACGCGGGGCTCAAATTCATGAGCTGTGAGATCATGACCTGAGTTGAAGTCGGACGCCCAACCGACTGAGCCCCCCAAGCGCCCCTTGGTTTTTTATTTCTAAGACTGACTACAACTTACTGTTCAGAGAAAAAAGTAAGACTAAAATGTTGGCCAATTTTGATTAAAAAAAATTAAGAATTATCAAAAATGGTACAGGTGCAAGTAGGTCATCTATGATTCATTTTCTTACAATAGCTTAACCGTTGTTTCTATACCTGATTTTATTTGATTTTATTTATATTATTAATAGCTCCTTTAAAGGTAACTGCTTTTAGACTTAGGGAGAATGAAACATTCTCAGAATTGCTAGAACACCTTCCTTGCACTGTCACTATTACCTCCGTGAAAGGGATGAGAGAGTATATACAAGTTACACTTGATGCTAGAAAAGTTGCTTGAAATTTCAGAATGAATTTTCCTATAAGGTAATAAACATCTTTGAAGTAAGTTTCCAAGAGACTTTATAGTATATACTTCTGATTCCTAAATCCTTAGACATGTTAAAAATGTACAATCCCTCAGGGGTTTTCTTTTTGTGATCTCATGAGAAAAATACTAAGGATCTTAAGATTCCGATTAGATTTAAAAACTCCGTCTTGATTGCCATAGAAGCTCTGGTCCTGGTATCTCACAGAGGAGGCACTTGAGAGTTTTGAATGTCAGGACATTAATTCAAACTGTAACCCAAATCAAAGGTACCCAAATCAAAGACATGTAAATTTCATTCTAGAGGAAAAATGATCTCAAAATGTGAATTCATTTTGTAATTTTTTTTTTCTAAAAAGCAGTATTAGAGGTTTAGGGTCACCTTAATCCCTTAAAATCCTTTTACAATGCAAGAAATAACCAAAAATAACTATAAGCCCCAAAACCTTCAGATATGGGTCATTACACTGGCAGTTTAGAGAATATGCTGAGTTTTATAGTCCAGGGAGGCAGGACACTGACCAGCCAGGGGAGCTAATCACCTGGGCAAGATCTGCTGAATCTATTACTCCAGACACTGGACAACGGTAGCATTTGTGACTTATCTCTACTTTGTGTTTAGTCGGTGCACAGCATAGCATACGTTGACTACATAAACCTCCACTGCCTTTTTTCCCCCCTTAATAAATAGCAAGTAATCAGGGAAATATAATGCAGGTGACCTCCACCTCCTAACAAATCAACGATATTCTTCAAAGGTCTACTCTATACAAGACATTTCTCCTGGCAAACATCATTGCTGCTATTAAGAAGCATGGGGAACGCTTGGATAAATAGCGATCCCTTATGTTTATCTGCAGTTAGGTTCCATACTAAGGTAACACGGCGTTATTTTTTTCTCCAGATTCAAAGTCTCTCCTCCCACCAAATTAATCATTTTCTCTCGTTATTTAGTAAAATCACTAGATGAGCTGTGACTCCATAAACTTTAGGAACTCATTTATTATGTCGCCTGATCAGACCTTGCATTTATTTACACGCTGTACCCATAAAACCCAGCTTTCATTAGTGCTGGGGAGGAACAGTCCTGCTCCCTTCGCAGGGGAAGGTGAAGCTGGAGAAGATAATTAACCACAAAACAATAAGGAGGCTTGCTGGGTAAGCAGTAGTGTGAAAACAGTTACTACTCACAAAAGAGGGGAAATTAGCTTGCTGGATAAAAAAGGAAGTGTCAGATTGAAGACTGAAAGGCCTGCCAACAGAAGTAGATAGCTCTATGCATCATTAATGAAATTTTTTAACACTTAAACGCCACAGCTGTCCACATTTGAATGCATGTAAATGCCATGTGTTTCCTGAGATTAATATGCATGTTGAAATATTTCTTTTCCCCTTAAACTTCTAGATGTTGTCTCTGTCTGTTTCATTTCACCTACTTTCTTTCCAAGAATAAAAATGCACCAGCTTTCTCAGCATTGTGTCCTCATTTCCAAAAACCCACGTACACCGAGCATCCCGGAGATGGGCAGCGTGCTCATTATATTTTAACAAACACATTATTTTACATTCATAATACCGATATTTTAGTAAACAGAAAGTTTGTTTTGATTTTGCTGCTTCACAGAGTGAAGACTTATGATGTGCGTTTCCTTTCAAAACTTCCTCCTGGAGCATTAGTGCTCCCTGAAGCAGCCCCATTTTGGCAGAAATTCAGTTCTGTGAAGTGCCAAAAGAAATAGAATAAACAAACACTGCTCCATGCAGCTGGCAAGATCATTTACATATTCCTGCACACCAAACATGAAGACCTGAATATGGATTAGAGCTACGGTGATGACACAAATGTCATATAGATAAAGAGAAACAAAATCCAACACATCGTTGTTTATTTTACCACCGCTACTGTGTGAGTGCCACTCAAGAGAGAGAGAAAAAAATGGAGGAATTGCTTTTTGAAAATTGGACTCCCTTCCTCATTTGAAGTGGTTCTTTCAGACTATAAAACAAGAAAAAGAGCAAAAAGGCATGGATTATTTTGGATCCCCTAATATTCCATGCTTTCGTTTTGGGAGCTAAACCAATTTTAATGTACGTCAATTTGAATGAAATGGGTTAGTGATCTTACAGGAACAACCTATAATATACACACACCTGAATTCCTATCTAGTCTTTTTTTTTTAATTTTTTTTACAGACAGAGAGAGAGAGAGGAAGAAGCAGAGGGACGGAGGGAGGGAGGGGGAGAGAGAGAGAGAGAGAGAGAGAGAGGGAGAGGGAGAGAGACAGGGAGGGAGAGAATCTTAAGCAGGATCCATGAAGAGAGAGGAGCCTGATGCAGGGCTCTATCTCACAACTGTGAGATCATGACCTGAGCTGAAATCAAGAGTCAGATGCTCAACCTACTGAGCCACTCAGGGCCCCCCCCCCCCCCCACCTAGTTCTTTTGCTGCCCTTGATAATTTTGGCCAAGCACATTGCTCTTTAATGAGATTTTAAGTTCCATGAATGGGATCCTTGGGTTGGGAGGTACAGTAGACCATTTGGGCCCATTAAAGCTCCAGCAGCAAACAGCATATAGTAGACAGGATTTTCCCAGACCCCTCAGCTAACTTATCTTCTCTCTTCATTTCTGCACATGCTGATTGCTTGATTGCTACAAATGAATGGCCCTACTTGTTCATAGCTAGATGGATAGGTGTCCTAGAGAGGAAGGGACAACTCTCTAGATATTTACTGCCATAACTCTTTTTTTAGTCCTTGGGGATGACAAGAGCTATATGAAGAGCTAAGACAGTAACACCTAACAAATGATGATAGTGACGAGGTGAGGAATAAAGAGAATGCTAGATATTTTTAGCCTCCACCAAATTAAAAAATCTTTACCCCACACTGGACAAAGTTGACTTTTTTATGCACAAACTGCCCTTGAAATGGGATTATCTTAGGAGCTTCCAGTACTTTAATATTTAGAAGTAATTGCCATTATACTTTTGCATAAATGTAAAAACAAGGGGAGAAATCAGAGCCATGTGGCAGAATCTAGTTAGTTAGATATCATTAAAGTTTAATAGTCAAGGAATGTTCTTTAACATTGAAGTAACAAACCATTAAGAAAGGTCAAGGGAGTTGGAGCTATTTTACCTGGTGCGAAAGACTTATTTTTCATAGCTTTTGGAAGGTTTATATGACTAGGACAATGAAAAAGTTCTCTATTTCCAGGGTGCCCGGGTGGCTCAGTTGGCTAAGCGTCCAACTCTTGATTTCAGCTCAGGTCATGATCTCAGGGTTTGTGAGTTCCAGCCCTGAGTGAGGCAGTGTTCAGCCTGCTTGGGATTCTCTCTCTCACTTTCTCTCTGCCCCTCACCCACTCTCTCTTGCAAAATAAATAAATAAGCATTTAAAAAACAAAACCAGAAAAACAGTTCTCTGTTTCCAAAGCTCCAAGCTTAAGAAATAGAATTACAATATAGCAAGAAAAAGAAGGTAAGACACATCAAAAGGATTTGTTATTAAAAGGGCAACAAAAGGGGAACCTGGGTGACTTAGTCAGTTAGGCAACTGACTTTGGCTCAGGTCATGATCTTGCAGTTCATGAGTTCAAGCACCTTATCAGGCTCTGTGCTGACAGCCCAGAGCCTGCAGCCTGCTTCAGATTCTGTCTCCTTCTCTCTTTACCCCTCCTCCATGAGTACTCTGTCTCTTTCTCTCAAAAACAAATGTAAAATAAAATAAAATAAAATAAAATAAAATAAAAATAAATCAAAACAAAACAAAACAAAATAAAAGGGCAGGGAACCTGGGTGGCTCAGTCAGTTAAGCATCCAACTTGGGCTCAGGTCATGATCTAACAGTTCGTGGGTTTGAGCCCCGTGTTGAGCTGTCAGCCCAGAGCCTGGAGTTTGCTTCCCATTCTATGTCTCCCTCTCTCTCTCTGCCCCTCCCCTGCTTGCAGTCTGCCTCTCTCTCTCTCAAAAATAAATAAACATTAAAAAAAAATAATAATAAATAAATAAAAGGGCAACTAAACATTCTCATAGACTCCCATGAAAGTTTGTAAAAAATCTATTCCTAGACTTTTTTAAAAACAGAAGACAGAATAATGTGTTCAGGATAATCCTACTCACCACTTTCAAACCAAGCTTCCTAAAATAAATCCTTTCATGGTACTACCCCTGTCATTAAAAACAAAACAAATACAAACAACAACTTTCAGTCGCTATTTTCTCTTTTAAATTATTCTGACTGACTTTTAAGGCATTCCATAATCTGGTCATATAAAAATGACTAAAATTTGGGGCTCCTGGGTGTCTCAGTCTGTTGAGCGTCCAACTTCAGCTCAGGTCATGATATGGCTCATGGATTCAAGCCCTGAGTTGGGCTCTGTGCTGACAGCTAAGAGCCTGGAGCCTGCTTGGGTTCTGTGTATCCATCTCTCTCTATCCCTCCCTCGCTCATGCTCTCTCTCTCTCTCTCTCAAAAATAAACATTAAAAAAATTTTAAATGAAATTCAATTTAATGCTTCCAAATTTCATCTTCACCACAGTAACTGCCTCATGAATATCCCTCACTCACTTATGGTACCATGCCTCTGTTCATAATAGGTATTCAATAAATATTTTCTGAATGAATGAATGAATGAATGAATGAATATGGTTTCTATTGCTCTCACCAAGTCTCTCAAAATTCAGTCTTAAACTCTCCTATAAAAATTTATCTGGATAATCTGCCCTCAGTGGTTTCTCATTTGATTCATACACCAGTTATAGAATCATGTAACTTAGTATTTACATTTGTTTATTCATTCAACAAACATTCAGTGAATACTTACTATGACCTACCACCCAATCACTGAGCACAGATGAATTGAGCACAGACTCACCTCTCAAGTATCTTGCAGCTTTATATTTAGTTTTGTAATTGGTGCTGTCATTTTCAACCCAAACACAGATTGGAATAATTATTATCTCATTTATATCAATATTACCTTACCATCAATACAGCTTGCAAATTTCTTCAGAGTGAAGATCATGTCCTGTACTACTTCTGTGTAGATAAATCTCAGGACAATGCTGAGCATATAGTAAGTACTCAAGGTACTCTTGATTATCTGTCTATGGGTTCAGTCCCTTCCAATTCCATGACCCAGTGGAATCAGATGAGAAACCATCCTTGCAAATATTCAGAATCCAATTCTTGCATAATCAGCAGTGATACACTGATGGTATTATGGCTATGGAAAGAATATTTAACCTAGGTTGAGATAGCTTTAGTTTTACAGACTTGGGGCCTATGGATCTGCCTTTACTATACTGCACTACTATACTCTTCTATGCAAAAGTTAGCTTTTTCAGTACTGGTATCAATTTTAACCTCCTGGATGACAAAACATAAAATCTTTTCTGTGATGTTCAGTAAACTTAGCCATTTATATGTTAAAAAATCATAAACACAATTCAAGTGAAACAACAGACCTAAAATATTAGACCTGAATAAAACAGAAGACTAGAGTAAATCTGATCATCTTCTAGGGGGTTAAGAAAATTCTTTAACCCCAGTGGCATTTTCAATTAAATGTTTTCTCTTCAATCAAAATTTAAATGTGACTGTTGCTTCAAGATCAGCGGGTTGGTATTGAGGCTTAATACCTATTATTTCTAGACCAGTGCTTCCCAATCTTTTTCCAGTCATGACATATAGAAAATGCTAATATATATTTGCTTACCAGGAAGGAAGGAAGAGGTTACTACAGAAGGCAGATGACCTGGACTCCTCCCATGCCCTATCCAGCATTTCCCCCCTCCTTCCACACACCAGAAGGAATAACGGTTTCAATATCTTAGCTCACCTCTAACTAATTTAAGGTACATGGGTGGGAAGCTATATTCGACATAAATATAATTAGAGGTTTCTTTGGTTGGGAAAACCATGAATATACGAGAACATGGAGAAATGGGTCGATGAAGACTGAAATTATGGCAGTTTGATATAGGAAGAAAAAATAAATAGGTAGACTAAAGAAAGTTGATATGAACTTTTTAGAAAATGTCATTCATTCAATAAATATGTATTCAGTAAATTTATTCTGCACATATTTATTGAATGCCCTGTACTGAATAAAAAAGACAGGTTTTAGTGAGTAAGATTTACTAGCAGGTAAGATTATAATCTGTGATAAGATATAAGAGGAAGACTTGATCTACTCTAGGAGGTCAAGAAAGCTTGCCAGAGGAAGTGGCTCTTCGACTGATTTCTGCAGGATAATAAGAATTTTCTGGGAGGGAACTCACAGCATGGTGTGTGGTGAAGGCAGAAGGAACAAGGCTCTTAGGCAGGAGGGAACATGCTACATTTGGGGGCCTGACAGCAGGCAGTGGGTCTGGCCTGCAGAGAGAGGAAATGCAGAGACTGGAAATAAGTCTGGAGAAGCAGACAAAGTGGAATGATCAGATGAGTATTTTTAAAAGATTACATAGGCTGTAAGGTAAGATATCAGACAGGAAAGGGGGCAAAAGTTGATACAAGGCAGGCAACCATAGAGACTACTGCATTGGTACAGGTAAAAATAATAACTAACATTTGCTGAGCACTTTTTCTGTGCCAGGTAATATCCTAAACACCTTATGAGTGGTGCCACTAGCTTGGACTAATGTGATGTACCGTTAGGGAAAACTGGGTGGACTTCAGAGCTATTTAGAAATTACAACTAACAGGACCTGAAAAACATGATTTTTAATGGGCTTAAATATTCCATCAACTTACACTTTACTTAAATACATATTATTACAAATCCCTATTGTTTCCAATTGTTTGATTTTTTTTAAAGTATGATAGACCTATTCATATAAATAGCTCAGATTATTTTCTGAGAGTAAATTTGAGAAGAATAAATACTAGGCCAAAGGGTGTCACACTTTTTAGGATATTAATAAATAGCTAAATAAATAATTACGCCAGTTTGCAACTCATTTTAACCTCTCTAACACTGGAATTTGTCATTAGATTGGATATTTATTTATTCATGGGTTTAGTAACCATTTGTATTTATTAAATTGTATTTATTTATTATTTGATCATACCCTTTGCCAAATTTTTGAGTATTTAGAACTAACTGGATGCACAGTTATTAGGGTAAACAGTTTATGTAGTGTGAAAGAATTTTAATATAAAATGAAACTGGAGTATACAGAATGGAGAATCTCACACATGCTCCCTCAGAAGAACAGGACTTAAGAACTGAGAAACTGATTTCTCTTAAGTTCCTGATTTACAGAAAATTGAAACTTCTCTCCTGACCAATGAATCTCTCCCCATCCTCAAGCCAATGAACTTACTTCTTGGACTCTGGCTGGATTTCCCAACCTTTGCACTCTTTGCAGATAAAGACAGCTCGTCCCAAACCCTCAGGGGGACTTACCTGTAGCTTGCTACATCATGCATATCCTGAATTGCAATTCCTCTACTATTCCTGAATAAACTCAATTTCTGGTAATTCAAGCTTGCCTCAGCGTATGGTGGCTTGGAAGGTTATGAACTCTAATTTCTAAGCAAAATGGAGCTATAACATGTACTTGTTCAGGGAGATAACATCATTACAACAGCATGTCTGTCATTAAAGCCACATAGTGGTATGCTGAGCAGACTAAAGAGGCTAGTTGGAAATAAACACACTGACAAAGAGTAGACACTAGCCATTAGGCTGTGCCAATAGTGGATTAGAGTTAAAAGGGTGAAAACAGAAAAAGGAGAGTGTGAGTTTTCACCAACTCCACTTAAAAGTTACTAAGGGAAATGGAAGCCTACATATATCCAGCCCCAAACCACTTGCACCATTAACAGTTGCATTTCTACAGATTCTCTCTTAAAAATGTCTGCACTCCTTTGGGAATCACTCTCATTGCCCTTGAGCTTACTGTGCATATATTCCATTTGCTTCAATACAGATTTCAACCTCCTTTTTGGGACCTCTTGGATCGATGTTTGCCAAGATTTGGATTCTTAGCTCTGCTTGATCCTGATCCTGCATCTTAGATTTCTCCTGAATTTACATCCTGCAGCCTTGGATCTTGTATGCCCTTCCCCTGCACCTAGTATGAAACTCTGGAGTCCTAGTTTGGGCTAGAACATTTCAACTAGCTAATTTTAGCTAGTTTGGGTTAGAACATTTCAACTAGCTAATTTTAGCTTTGGCAGGTAAAGAGCTTTGGATGTTGTCACTCCCACCTTCAAAAGAAGGAAAAGCTAAACAAACTGAAATCCAATGACTTCTCTTGGACCCTTCCAAGCTCTAAGGTTGCCAGGAAAACTGTCATTCTTAAATCTATAGATTTAGGCAAGTCCAGATAATCATAGATAAGATCTACTCACCTAAAGCAGAAGCTACTAGAGCCATAAACTGGCTGGAACTCCCTTTAGCTTTCCTGTCTCTCCTAAGGGGTGGAGAAGCTAAGAAACATTTATGAAGGATGTCGCCCCAGGGCATAGGCCACTGAACTGAGAGTTAATCTTAAAATTATAGAACACTTTTCCTCCCTCACTTATTACCTACACCACATAGGGTGCCAGTGAAGTAACAGCGGATTAGAGCTAAAAGAGTGGAAAAATATCTGAAAAATCCTTAGGAAACCTCAAAGGCAATAGAGAAAACAAAAACAGGACACTAAAGAAGTTTGAAGTGTGGCATAAAAGAATTACAGCTATGGCAAACATGAAATTCAGGTCAACTCCTAGCCAGATTAACATCAAACCCTACATTAATGCCCTATTTACCTCAATTCTTATTACCTGACACACCATGTCCAGCTTTCAACAAAAAAATTATAAAGCATGCTAAAAGGAAAGGAAAAAAAATAGTCTAAAGAGACAAAGCAATCATCAGAATCAGACCCAGATATGACACAGATTTGGAGATTAGCAGTCAGAAAATTTTAAATAACTATGATGAATATATTAAGGGCTATAATGAAAAAAGGAGACAACATATAAGAATAGAGGGCAGTGTAAGTAGGGAGATAGAAACTCTAGGAATGAATCAATAGAAAACATTAAGGAAAAAAAACCAGTAGAATGAATGATGAATGCCTTTGATAGACTTATCATTAGCCTGGTTATGGCCAAGGAAATAACTGATAAACTTGAAGATAAATCAATAAAGAATTCCAAACCTAAATGCAAAGAGAAAAAAAAAGTGATTAAAAAAAAGAATGAAACATCCAAGAACTTTGGGATAATTTCAAAGGGTACAATAGATGTGTAATTGGAGTACCAGAAAGAGCAGAGAGAATGGAGGACAAGAAATATTTGATGTGGAATGACAGAATATTCCAAAATTAGTGGCACACACCAAACCCAGAGCCAGGAATCAGGATAAACACCAAACTGGTCTATCATATTCTCAACCATAGAAAACCAAACATAAAGAGAAAATTGAAAGAAGTCAGAGGGAAAAAAGCCTCACCTATGGAAAAACAATGACAAGAAATACAATTAACTTCTCATCAGAAACCATGCAAGCAAGAAGAGATTGGAATGAAATGTTTAAATTATCACAAGAGGGGCACCTGGGTGGCTCAGTCAGTTGAGGGTCCAACTTCAGCTCAGGTCATGATCACACAGTTCGTGAGGTACAGCTCAGGTCATGTTCTCATGGTTCATGGGATTGAGCCTGCATCAGGCTCTGTGCTGACAGTGTAGAACCCGCTTGGGATTCTCTCTCTCCCTCTGTCTCTGCTCTTCTCCTGCTCATGTGTGTGCAAACTCTCTCTCTCTCTCAAAATAAATAATCATTTGTTAAAAAGTGAAGGAGAAATAAAGACTTTCCCAGACAAACAAAAACTGAGGAGATTCATTGTCATCAGATTTTCCCTGCAAGAAATGTTAAAAGAAGTTCTTCAGGAATAAGTTAAATTACATAGATCAGAAACTTGGAATCTCTGTAAAGGAAAAAACAATACAGAAGGAATAAATGAAGGTAAAATAAAATCATTTCTCCTATTCTTAACTGAGCTAAAAGATACTGTTTACTTAAAGTAGTAATAGTAACAATGTTTTAGGAAACGAATGACAGTGATGTCATAAGGAATAGGAGGAAGGAATAGAGAATACTATGTTATAAGTCATCTGTACTACATATGTGAAAAGAGTGTTATTTGAAGGCAGGCTTGGATTAGTTAAATGTATATATTGATAGATCTAGGACAACCACTAAAATGTTCTGATATGCTAAAAGAGAAGACAAAATGAAAGGTAAAATGTTCCATTAAAATTTTAAAAAGCAGCGGTGCCTGGGTGGCTGAGTCAGTTAAGCGTCTGACTTCGGCTCAGGTCATGATCTCACAGTTCATGAGTTTGAGCTCCACGTCAGGATTTGTGCCGACAGCTCAGAGCCTGGAGCCTGCTGTGGATTCTGTGTCTCCCTCTCTCTCTGCCCCTCTCCCACTCATGCTCTGTCTCTCAAAAATAAATAAATGTTAAAAAATTTTTAAATTTTATAAAGCAGGAAAATGAGGAAAAGAAACAAAGAACAAACGCAATGAACAGAAAACAGTTACAGATATTAATTACAGATATTAATCCAACTCTATTAATAATCACTTTAAGTGTGAATAGTCTAAGTACTGCAATTAAAAGAGATTTTCAATCTATAAAGAGCTCACCAAACTCCACACCCAAAAAGCAAATAACCCAGTGAAGAAATGGACAGAAAACATGAATAGACACTTCTCTAAAGAAGACATCCAGATGGCCAACAGGCACATGAAAAGATGCTCAACGTCGCTCCTCATCAGGGAAATACAAATCAAAACCACACTCAGATATCACCTCATGCCAGTCAGAGTGGCCAAAATGAACAAATCAGGAGACTATAGATGCTGGAGAGGATGTAGAGAAACGGGAACCCTCTTGCACTGTTGGTGGGAATGCAAATTGGTGCAGCCACTCTGGAAAAGAGTGTGGAGGTTCCTCAAAAAGGTAAAAATATACCTACCCTATGACCCAGCAATAGCACTGCTAGGAAATTTACCCGAGGGATACAGGAGTACTGATGCATAGGGGCACTTGTACCCCAATGTTTATAGCAGCACTCTGAACAATAGCCAAATTGTGGAAAGAGCCTAAATGTCCATCAACTGATGAATGGATAAAGAAATTGTGGTTTATATACACAATGGAGTACTACGTGGCAATGAGAAAGAATGAAATATGGCCCTTTGTAGCAACGTGGATGGAACTGGAGAGTGTGATGCTAAGTGAAATAAGCCATACAGAGAAAGACAGATACCATATGGTTTCACTCTTATGTGGATCCTGAGAAACTTAACAGAAACCCATCGGGGAGGGGAAGGAAAAAAAAAAAAAGAGGCTAGAGTGGAAGAGAGCCAAAGCATAAGAGACTCTTCAAAACTGAGAACAAACTTAGGGTTGATGGGGGTGGGAGGGAGGGGAGGGTGTGTGATGGGTATTGAGGAGGGCACCCTTTGGGATGAGCACTGGGTGTTGTATGGAAACCAATTTGACAATAAACTTCATATATTGAAAAAAATAAAAAATAAAATAAAAGAGATTTTCAGAGTAGATAAAAGAATAAGATCCAACTACATGTTGTCTACAGAACCCCACTTCAAATACAAAAACTCAGAAAGGTTAAAAGAATAGAAAAAGATATACTACGCTAATACCAATCAAAAGTAAGCTGGAGTAGTTATATAAATTTCAGACAAAGCAGACTGAAAAACAAGAAAAGTTGTCAGAGATAAAGAGCATTACATAATAATAAAGGGATCAGAAGAATCCAAGGATCCAAGAAGAATTCCCAATCCTAGACTTCTAACAAAAAGACATCAAACTATGTAAGGCAAAAACTGAGAAATGCATGGAAAAGTAGAAAATTCTTTGTTATAGTAAATTTCAATTTTAGTTCTATTTTTTTCAGTAATTAATGTATCAATCAGGCAGAAAACCAGTAAGGATACAGTTGACTTCAACACCACTGTCAAGCAACTGGTTCTAATTAACATCTATAGAAATTTCATTCAAAAACAACAGAATACAAATTCTTCTCAAACTCACATGGAACATTCACCAGGGCGGACCATATTCTGAGCCATAATACACACTTTAACAAATTTAAAAGAACAAAGATCTTACATATAATGAATGTATGCTCTCAGACCACAGTGGAATTAAACTAGAAATCATTAACAGAAAGACAGCTGAAAAATCCTCAAATTATGGAAATTAAACAACATTCTTTCTTTTTTTTTTAAGTTTATTTATTTTTGCAGAGAGAGAGTGATAGAGCATGAGTGGGGGAGGGGCAGAGAGAGAGGGAGACACAGAATCCGAAGCAGGCTCCAGGCTCTGAGCCATCAGCACAGAGCCTGATGTAGGGCTCGAACCCACAGATCCCGAGATCATGACCTGAGCGAAGTTGGACGCTTTACCAACTGAGCCACCTAGGCACCCCAAAACGATGTATTTCTAAACAACATTTGGGTTAAGCAAGTGTCAAGAGAATTTTTTTAATATTAAAGCTAAAGATTAAAATACAATTCATCAAGATCATGAGATACAGCAAACGTAGTGCTTAGAGGGAAATTATAGCATTAAATGCATATATTAGGAAAGAAGAAAGACCTAAAAATTAATAAACTAAGCTCCTATTTTAGAAAACTGAGGTGGGGGGGGGGGGAAGCAATTTAAGCCTAATGCGGAAGGAGACATCAATTAAAGTAGAAATAAGAGAACAATGGAGAAAATCAAATCAACCAGGGCTGAGAGGGGTGTGTCTGGAATTAATTCAACTGATTTAGGTTTGGCCAATTCTGGCTGGAAAGGAGGCTAAAGATGAGAGGAGGTTATGTTAACCATAGAATCTATCATTCAAGATTTCCTTAACTACTCACTTCTCTGCCATTTGTTCATGTGTTTATTAAGTAAAAATATGTTGATTGTTCAGTATGCCAGGCAATGTATTAATTTCTAGACAATTACAAAGGTAAATAAGACTCAGCCCCTGTAGTAAATAATAATAGTTGCTAACATTCATTGAGGTAGCAGTTGTTCAAAGAACTTTCCAGCTATTGGGGTGCCTCGGTGGCTCAGTTGGCTAAGCATCCAACTTCGGCTCAGATCTGGATCTTGAGTTTGTGGGTTCCAGCTCCAAGTTGGACTCTGTGCTGACAGCTCAGGGGCTGGAGCCTACTTCGGATTCTGTGTCTCCCTCGCTCTCTGCCCCTCCCCCACTCGCTCTCTATAAAAGTAAGTAATAACAACATTAAAAAAAAAAAGAACTTCCCAACTATTAATTCATTTAAACCTCACATAAACTGAGGTAGATATTGTTGTTATCTCTATCTTACAGATGAAGAAAATGAGGCATAGAAAATTTAAATAATTTGCCATAATCACTTTGCTGCTAAGGGGCCAAGTCTGGCCCAAGCTCTTAGTTACCACATTCTACTGCAGCAATATTCAAGGAATGGTAATTTCTCCTACTCTGTCTACTGAAAATCCTTTTATTAAGGACACAGATCTTATATTTAACATTAACCCCTTCAACTATAATTTGGGGTACGTGGGTGGCTTAGATGGTTAAGCATCCAACTCTTGGTTTTAGTTCAGGTCATGATCTCACAGTTCCTGAGTTCGAGCCCTGCATCTGGATCTGCACGGATAGTGTGGAGTCTGCTTGGGATTTTCTCTCTCCCAATCTCTCTCTGCCCCTCCCCTATTTGCTCTCTATCTCTCTCTCAAAAAATAAACATTAAAAAGTCATTTCTTTCTTTCTTTCCTTCTTTCTTCCTTCCTCTCTCCCTTTCTTTCTTTCTTTCTTTCTTTCTTTCTTTCTTTCTTTCTTTCTTTCTTTCTTTCTTTCTTCTTTTTGGCTGAGTGGAAACAGGAGGGAGGGCATATAAAACTGTATATAATGCACTTCATCTACTTGAAAAAAAAATAGTAAGGAATTCATGAAAGAAAAAGAAATTTATTGGAAATTACTTTTAAAAGAGCTTTTTGGTATTTAAAGCTTGGCTAGAAATACTCTAAAGAAGAAAGCTGTTTTTGACATGTATAAAGATTTTTTAACAACCATCTCTCTTGTAAGTAATTAAGTACAAGTAATTACATAATTACTTGATTATGTAGCAGCACTAAAATTTTACAGGAGGTTTTTCACTTAAACTCTAGCCTTATAAAAATAATTGCCACAAGTCAAAATTATTTTCTAAATGCAGTAATTTTTTCTGCTTTTAATTTTTTTGAGGGGGGGGCAAGGAATCTAGGTCTATTTTTGTTTATCAACCAGAGCCAGAGAAATATGTAATTTAACAATGTGTCACTGTGTTCAGACACTGACTTGAAACTTAGAATGAATCTCCAAGTTACAATGGTGAGAAACAGTTGGGAAATGAAATCATAAGCCAAGGCCACTTTCTAGAGAATTTCCTTGGTCATAAATTTCTAAAACCATCAGTCATATTTGGGTGAGAGTGCTATTACTTTACTCACAAAATAGCATTTTAAAATACTTGGTTTTTCAAAGCACATCACCAAATAAGATCAAGAGAGAGAAAAATCATTAGAAATAAAGAAGACTCACAAAATACAATTTTATGTAACATTGGCTTGCATGAAATAAGCTTGAGTAACAAAATATATAGGTTCCCCCCTTTTCTTCCTTCCTTCACTTCCTTCCTTCCATCCTTCCATCCTTCTTTCCTTCCCTCTTTTTCTTTTTCCTTTTAAAAGTAAGCTGTCTCATCATTGCAAATTTTCTCAAGTTCTTAGAACTCTAATTAAAATGTGGTAATTGGTTATGTTACCTCAATTACCATGATGCATGGACATTGATGCAAAGTGACACCAATTGAATCCCTTGGGTGTTTTACCCTGGGGCCATCCCATTTATCGTGGCCTTATTATTTTCAATTATGTGGCTAGATGTGTTGCATACTTTCAAGGCCAATAACTGTGCAAGGGTTTTCTGAATGCAAGGTTCTGTTTTCAATGCCAGAGCTCTGGAATGCCAAGGCAAAAGGAAAAAAAGAATAAAAACGTAAAATCCTAAATTCAGTAAGGAGTCAAAGGTACATTTGCTAAACTAAAGGTATTTCAAAAGAATACAGATTTTTCTGTTTAAAACATCGGTTTGAAAAGCAATAATGATTTATTTATTACTGACAACTACTCCTCCTAACTAGGAAAGTAGTGATGGGACCATTCAGAAACCTTATATGATGAGTTAGGTGAGGAAACAGAGATAGAAAAGATAAATTTTAACAGTTTGGGTTTCAAAAAGGGCTAAGCAGAACTGTACTGAGTACGTTACAGACTTCTATTACAAGCATGATAATATTTTACAGAGATTGGTCCCAGCATGAATGTGAAGGTGAGACCACTATACAATGGTTATAATACATAGTGTTGCCCAATGAGGACACGACTAATGTTTGTCGGGAAAAAGCCATTGTTGGTTCTATGCACTCTTACTGTCTCCCCAACCCATCCATCCAATGCCAGTGGTGTCTGTAGTCATGATGAATGACTCCTGGTCATTCTCCATGAAAATCTAGGAATGACTTAGAAAATTATTTGGGCCATTATCCATAAATATAATTTAACACTATGTCAAACCAGTTTCATTTTCTGAGAATGATCCCTGTGTCTTCACAAGGTTTTATATTTGAAAAAAATCACATTTTCAGATTTCTAAAAGCGGAAGAAAATTTTCTGTCCTTTTACTTATTAGTTTATATCTTGATTTAGTTTGAGTGTTTCCAAATTGGTAAAACATTTGTTCATATGCTGCAGATGATAGAGGAAACTAAATTGGGAAAGTGGTAAGAGAAAGGAGGAATTGTGCTGTTCAAAGATCTATTTTATTTTTCAATTTTTATTTTTTAATTGAAATATAAAAGACATACAATACTATATTATTTTCAGGTGTACAACAGTGATTTGACATTTATATACATTATAAAATAATTGCCACAATAAGCGTAGGTACCTTCTCTCACCGTGCAAGGTTTTTAGAATACTATTGACAGATTCCCCTCGCTGTACATTACACTCCCGGGTTGTATCTATTTCATAACTGAAAGACTGTATCTCTCAATTGCCTTCACCAATTTCCCTACTCACACCCTCCTCCCCTTTGGCAACCGCCAGTTTGTTTTTTTTATCTATGAGTCTGTTTCTATTTTGTTTTGTTCGTTTATTTGTTTTGCTTTTCAGATTCCACAAATATGTGAAATTATATGTTACTTGTCTTTCTCAGTCTGATTTAAATCACATAGTATAAAACTACTAGGTTCATCCGTGTCATCACAAATGGCAAGATTTTATTCTTTTTTATGGCTGAGAAATATCCCATTACATATATACACACTTTTTTTTTTAATCTATTCATCTATTAATAGACACTTAGGTTGCTTCCATATCTTGGCTGGCTATTATAAATAATTCTGTGATGAGCGTTGAGGTACATATGTCTTTTCCAATTAGTGTTTTCATTGTTTTCAAATAAATAACTAGAAGTGAAATTGCTGAATCATGTGGTGGTACTATTTTTATTTTTTTGAGGAAACTCCATACTGATTTTCATAGAGGCTGTACTAATTTCAATTCCGACCAACGGTGCACAAGGGTTCCCTTTTCTCCATGTCTTTGCCAACATTAATTTCTTGACTTTTTGATAATAGTCATTCTGACATGTGTGAGGTGATATCTCATTATGGTTCTGATTGGCATTTCCCTGATGATGAGTGATGTCGAGCATCTTTTCATGTGCCTGTTGGCCATCTGTATGTGTTCTTTAGAAAATGTCTATTTAGTTTTTCTGCCCATTTTTAATATTTTTTTCAATATTGAATTATGTGAGTACTTTATATATGTACTTTGCATGTTAACCTCTTTATCAGACATATCTTCCCCCATTCAGTAAATTGCCTTTTGGTTCTGTTGATGATTTCCTTTACTGTGCAAAAACTTTTTAGTTTGGTGCAGTCACATTTGTTTCATGGATTTTGTTGTACTTGCCTGAGGAGACAGAGGCAAGAAAATATTGCTATGACTGACATCAAATAGCTTACTTACCACCTATGTTTCTTCTAGGAGTTCCATGGATTCAGGTCTGACATTTATATCTTTAATCCATTTTTAGTTTTTTAAAAAAACTTTCTATTGAAATATAATTACCATGCCGTGTTATATTAGTTTCAGGGATACAACATAGGGATTCAACAATTCTGTATATTACTCACTGCTCACTGGACAAGTGTAATAATCATCTGTCACTGAACACCATTTTTACAATATAACTGACTATATTCCCTACACCTACACTGCATTTTTCATCTCTGTGACTTATTTATTTTGTAACTTGAAGTTTGTGTCTCTTAATCCTATCTGTCTATCTACCTATCTATCTACCTACCTACCTACCTACCTACCTACCTACCAATCTATCTATCATCTATCTCTTCCCCTATTCACCTCCTCTCTGGAAACCACCAATTTGTTCTCTGTATGTAAGAGTGTTTTTTTCTCGGATTTATTTCACTTAACATTAGGTCTATCCATTTTGTTGCAAATGGCAAGATCTCATTTTTTTACTGTTATTAATATTCCATTACATATATACATATACTACATTTTCTTTATCCATTCATCTATTGATGGACACGAGTTGCTTTCATAACTGGACACGAGTTGTTTTCATAACTTGACTATTGTAAATAATGCTGCAATAAACATAGGGGTGAGTTGATATATAGGCATATATCTTTTCAGATTAATGTTTTTGTTTTCTTTGGGTAAATACCCAGCAGTGGAATTACTGGATCATATGATAGTTCTATTTTTAATATTTTTAGGAACCTCCATACTGTTTTCCATTGTGGCTTTACCAATTTGCTTTCATACCAACAGTGCACAAAGGTTACTTTTCCTCCACATCCTTGCCTATACTTGTTATTTCTTATCTTTTTGCTTCTAGCTATTCTGACAGGTGTGAGTTGATATTGCACTGTGGCTTTGATTTGCATTTCCCTGAAGATTAGTGATGTTGAGCATCTTTTCATGTGTCTATTGGCCATCTGTATGTGTTCTTTGGAAAAATGTCTGTTTAAGCCCTGTGTCCACTTTTTAATCGGATTATTTGTTTTTTTCGTGTTGAGTTGTATGAGTTCTCTGTATATCTTCTCCTATTCAGTATGTTGTCTTTTCATTTTGTTAATGATTTCTTTCACTGTGCAAAGACTTTTTATTTTGGTGTAGTCCCAGTAGTTTATTTTTGTTTTTGTTTCCCTTGCCTGAGCAGTCATATCTAGAAACATGTTAGCCAAAATCTATGACCAATGTCAAAGAAATTACTGCCAATGTTTTCTCCTAGGAACTTCATGGTTTTAGGTCTCACATTTAGGTCTTTAATCCATTCTGAGTTTATTTTTGTATATACTGTAAGAAAGCAGTCCATTTTATTGTTTTGCACGTAGCTTTCCAGTTTTCCCAACACCATTTATTGAAGAGAATGTCTTTTACTATTGTATATTCTTGACTCCTTTGTTGCAAATCAATTGAATATATACGTGTGTTTATTTCTGGGCTCTGTAGTATGTTTCATTGATCTATGGGTCTCTTTTTGTGCCGGCTCCATACTGTTTTGATTACTATAGTTTTGGAGAGTATAGTTTGAAATCTGCAAGAGTGATGCTGCCAGCTTTGCTCTTCTTTATCAAGATAGCTTTAGCTACTTGGGATCTTTTGTGTTTTCACTCAAATTATAGGATTATTTGTTCATACAAATTTGAGTTCTGTGAAAAATATGCCACTGAGATTTTGATAGGAGATTGTAGATCTTTAGGTTGCTTTGGAAAGTCTGGACATTTTAACAATATTTATTCTCCCAATCCATGAGTAATCTTCCCATATATGTGTATCATTTTCAGTTTCTTTCATCAATGTCTTAAAGTGTTCAGAGTAAAGGTCTTTCACCTCCTTAGTTAATTTTAGTCCTAAGTATTTTATTCTTTTTTGATGTAACTGTAAGTGGCATTGTTTACTTAATTCATCTTTTCAGTAGTTCGTTATTAGTGTATAGAAACCAACAGATTTCTGAATATGAATTTTGTATCCTGCAATTTTACGGAAGTCATTTATTAGTTCTAACAATTTTTTGGTGTGATTGTTAGGACTTTCTCTAGATAGTATCATGCCATTTGCAAATAGTGACAGTTTTACTACTTCCTTTCCAATTTGGATGCGTTTTCTTTCTTTTTCTTGCCTAAGTGAGGGGGGTGGGGGGGGCAACTCCAACACATTGTTCAATAATAGGGCTAAGATTGGGCATTCTTCTTTGTTTCTGGTCTTAGAAAAAACACTGTGATGATACCTTTGGGTTTGTCATATATGGCATTTATTATGTTGAGGTATGTTCTCTCTATAGTTACTTTGTTGAGACTTTTTATCATAACTGGATATTGAATTTTCTCACATGCTTTTTCTGCATGTATTGAGATAACTATATGACTTTTCTCCCCTTCTTTGTGTTAATGTGCTGTATCATGTTGATTGATTTGCAGATGTTAAATCATCCTTGCATACTTGGAATAAATTCCACTTGATCATGATTTATACTACATTTAATATATTGTTGAATTCAGTTTGCTCATATTTTGTTGAGGATTTTTGCATCTATGTTCATCAGGGATATTGGCCAGTAATTTCCTTTTTTTGTAGCATCTTTGTCTGGCTTTTATATCTGGGTAATGCTGACCTCATTAAATGAGTTTAAAAGCATTCCTTCCTCCTCAATTTTTTTGGAATAATTTGAGAAATACAGGTAATAACACTTTTTAAATGTTTGATAGAATTCATCTGTGAAGGCATCTGATCCTGAACTTTTGCTGCAGGGGGATGAAGGGCGGTGGTTGATTACCGATTCAATCTCCTTGGCTAGTAATTGGTCTATTTAGATTTTCTATTTCTTCAAGATTCAATCTTAGAAGATTGTGTGTTTCTAGGAACTTAGCCATTTCCTCTAGGTTTACTTTACTTTGTCAGTAAATAATGTTGGTAGTAATCTCTTAAGGTCCTTTGTATTTCTATGGTTGTAACTTTTCTTCCTTCATTTCTGATTTTATTTATTTTGCACCTCTCTCTTTTTATCTTGATGAGTCTGGTTATAGGTTTATCAATTTTGTTTATCTTTTCAAAGAACCAGCTCTTGGTTCATTGACTTTTTCTCCTTTTTGGTCTCTCTATTTCATTTGTTTCCACCCTGATCTTTATTTTTTTCTTTCTATTAATGTTGGGCTTTGTTTTTACTTTTACTAATTCCTTTAGGTGTAAAGTAGATTGTTTATTTGAAAATGTTCTTGATATTCTAGGTAAGCTTGTATTGCTATGAATTTCCCTCTTAGAACAGCTTTTGCTATGTCCCATAGATTCTGGAATATTATGTTTCCATTTTCATTTTTTTGATTTCCTCTTTTATTTCTTCACTGACCCACTGGTTGTTTAATAGTGTGTTGTTTAGTCTCCATGTGTTTGTTTTGTTTTGCATTTTTCTTCTTGTAACTAATTTCTAGTTTCATACTGTTGTGGTCAGAAAAAGATGCTTGATATGATTTCAGTCTTCTTAAATCTATTGATAACTTGTTTTGTGGTCTAACATGTGGTGTATCCTAGAGAATGTTCCACATTCACCTTAAAAGAATATGTTCTCCTGTTTTTAGATTAAATGTTCTGTATATATCTATTAAATCCATTTGGTTTTAATGTGTCATTTAAAGCCAGTGGTTTTTTTTGATTTTCTACCTGGGGGTGATCTACCCATTGATGTAAGTGAAGTGTTAAAGTCTCTCACTATTATTGTTTTGTTGTCAATTTCTCCCTTTATATCTGTTAATACTTGCCTTATATATTTTAGGTGCTTTCTGTTGAGTGCATAAATATTTACAAATTTTATACCCTCTTGTTGGATTGACCCATTTGCCATTTTTGTCTTTTATTGTCCTTTTATTTGTCCTTTTTTGTCTTTTATTGCAGTCTTTGTTTTAAAGTCTATTTTTTTAGTATAAGTATTGTTACCCCCGTTTTCTTTTTCTTTCTATTTGCATAGAACATCTTTTTTCATAACATCATTTGTGGTCTTTGTGTATTTTTAGATCTGAAGTGAATCTCTTGTAGGCAACATATAGATGGTTTTTGCTTTTTTTTTTTAATCCATCCAGCCACCCTATGCCTTTTGATTAGAGAATTTAGTCTATTTACATTAAAAAATTATTATAGGTTTGTACTTATTGCCATTTGTTAATTGTTTTCTGGTTGTTTTGTAGCTCCTCTTCTTTATTCCTTTTATTTCCTGTTCTTCATCCTTCTGGCTTAATTCTTTTCTTTAGTTTCCTATGTTTGGACTCCCTTCACTTTGTTTCTGAGGACCTATTATAGGTTTTTTGTTTGTGGTTACCATACATTCATATAGAAAAATCTGATGTATAGCAGTCTATTTTAGGCTGATGGTTGCTTAAGTTCAATCACATTCTAAAAGTGCTATATTTTTACTGAGCCCCTCCCCATGTTTTATGTTTTTGTCATCATACTTTACATCTTTTTATTTTGTGTATTACAAAATTAATAATTATTATAGAAAAAGTTGATTTTCCTTTTGTGTTTTAACCTTCACACTTGTTTTATAAGAGGTTGATCCACTACCTTTATTATATAATTGCCTTTACCAGTGAAATTTTTGTCTTTCATTTATGGTCTTTTTTTACTGCTTAAAGGAGTACCTTTAACATTTCTTGTAAGACTGGTTAAATGATGATGAACTCCTTTACTTTTTGCTTGTCTTGGAAACTATCACTTAAATTTTGAATGATAATTTTGTGAGGTAGAATAATCTGTGCTGTGTTTTTTCCTTTCAGTACTTTGAATATACCTTGCCACTCCCTTCTGGCCGGCAAAATTTCTGCTGAAAAATAAGCTGATAACCTTATGAGAATCCCCTTGTATCTAACTAGTTGTTTTTCTCTTGTTGCTTTTAAGATTCTTTCTTTTTTTTTTTAATTTGACATTTTAATTATAATGTGTCTTGCTTGATCTGTATCTCTTTGATTTTATTTTGTTTGAGACTTTCTTGTGATTTCTGAGCTTGGATATCTGTTTCCTAGGTTAGGGAAGTTTTCAGCCCCTTTCTCTTTTCCCTCTCCTTCTGGGACCTCTTAAATGCTAATGTTAGTATGCTTGGTGTTGTCCCAGAGGTCCTTAAAATATTATCATTTTTTAATTTTTTAAAATATATTTATTTATTTTCAAGAGAGAAAGAAAGTATGAGTGGGGGAAGGGTAGAGAGAGAGGGGGAGAGAGAGAGAGAGAGAGAGAGAGAGAGAGAGAGAATCCCAAGCAGGCTCTGTGCTATCAGCACAGACCCTGATGTGGGACCTGATCCCATTGACTGTGAGATCATGACCTGAGCCAAAATCAAGAGTTGGGTGCTTAATCAACTGATCTACCCAGGTGTCCCATCCTCATTTAAAACAATTTTTTTAAACTCATTTATTTTTGAGAGAAAGAGAGACAGAGTATGAGTGGGGAAGAGGCAGAGAGAGAGGGAGACACAGAATCTGAAGCAGGCTCCAGGCTTGGAGCTGTCAGCATAGAGCCTGACATGGGACTCAAACCCAGGAACTGCAAGATCTTGACAGGAGCCCAAGTCAGACACTTAACCGAGACACCCAGGTGTCCCCCCCCCCCCCCCCCCCCCGTCACACCATCCTCATTTTTTTTTTTTTTTTAATTTTTTTTTTTTTCAACGTTTATTTATTTTGGGGACAGAGAGAGACAGAGCATGAACGGGGGAGGGACAGAGAGAGAGGGAGACACAGAATCGGAAACAGGCTCCAGGCTCCGAGCCATCAGCCCAGAGCCTGATGCGGGGCTCGAACTCACGGACCGTGAGATCGTGACCTGGCTGAAGTCGGACGCTTAACCGACTGCGCCACCCAGGCGCCCCACCATCCTCATTTTTTAAAATTCTTTTTTCACTTTGTTTTCCAGGTCACTGATCTGTTCTGTACCATCTAATCTGCTGTTGATTCCCTCTAGTCTGTTTTTCATTTTAGTTACTATATTGTCCATCTCTAATTGGTACTTTCTTATATTTTCTATCTCTTTGTTGAAGTTCTCACTGTGTTCATCCATTCTTCTGAGTCTTGTGAGCATTCTTATGACCATTACTTTGAACTATTTATCAGGTAGATTACTTAGCTCTGTTTCATTAAGGTCTTTTTCTGAGGTTTTGCATTATTATTTCTTTTGAAATATATTCCTTTGTCTCCTCATTTTGTCTGACTCTATGTGTTTATTTCTGAGTATTAGGCACATCAGCTACCTCTCTCAGTCTTGAAGAAGTGATCTTATATAGGTGTCCTATGGGGATCAGAAGCATAGTCTTCCCCTGATCACCAGAGCCAGGTGCTCAAAGGAAATCTCCTGTGTGTGCTATGTGTGCCCACATTTTGTGGTGGGGCAGTGGCTGTGGTGTAGCAGTGGACAGAGCTCTCTGCCCTGCCCAGCTGGCTGGGGTACTACAGCTGCCACTGAAGTGGAAGAAGTGTTCTCTCCTGACCCAGGAGGCTGGGGTTGCACTTAAGGGAAAGGCTCTGTCCTAGTTAGGCTGGTTGGGGTGCTGTGGCTGCCACTGTGGATGCTGATGTGGTAACAGGCATGTTCTCTCCCTGGCACAGGTTGTTGGGGCACCGCATTTTTTGTTGTGGCTATAGCCGTGGGTGAGGTCTCTCCTCACCCCCCAATGCCACCCCGCACCCCACTGTAGCCATGAGAAGGGCTCCACATTGGTCTAGCTAGCTAGGGCACTACAACTGCCACTGTGACCACAGTGGTGGGCAGGTCTGTCCCCCGGACCCAGCTGGCTGAGACACCATGGTGCTGCTGCAACTGTGGCAGTGGCTTGGGCTGTCAGCAAACTGCACTTGCCCACATTAGCAGGCTAGAGTGAGAGCTCCCAGATCGTGCCCACCAGTATTGGCACTGGTAAGGTAGAATAGGACTGCAAAAGTGGCATCCAACATTGTCTACATCCCCAAAGAGTGTCTCAGCAGATTCTTCCCTGTGTGGCTAACACCGCAGGTGAAAGTGGGTCTCTCCCATCTGTGTTCTAGGTCCTCTTCCTAAAACTGGTGTTTTATCATTAAGTGTCAGGGTGCATGAGACGGCACATGAGCTCTTTGAGAGTAGGTTCTCCTGAACATAATCCCTGTTAGTTTTCAAAACCTAGCTTTTGGGGGGCTCATTTCTCCTGTGCAGGATTTAAGGGTTGAAGTGCCTGATGTGGGGTACCTTGGTCCTTAGAGGAAAGTTCTCTCCTTCTAATATGCCTCCCAACTGTGGATTGCTACACCTGAGATGCAGTTTTTCTTTCTTTGGCAAGACCTTGTCTCTGCCACTCCCACCCATCTTCATGCTATCCCTTTGTCTCTCATTGGGGAGGCTCTGTTTATACAGTTCTTAGGGCTTTTTTCTGAAGAAATTATTCCATATGTAGTTGTATATTTATTTTGTCCATGGATAGAAGTAAGCTCAAGACCCTCCTATGCCACTGTCTTGAGCAAAGATTTTTTTACCTAACTTTCTCACTCTATTTTATTTTATTTATTTAATTAATTAATTAATTAATTAATTAATTTTGGTGTTGTTATGCTACACAGTTCATCTGCAAGTTTTTTCAATTTGTTGCAAATCTCTAAAAATTTTTCCTATTTACTGGAAAAAGAATGTGCATATAAGTGGACCTGTGCAGCTCAAACCCATGTTGTTGAAGGGTCAACTGTATGTATGTTTATTTAGTTATTGTTTTTCCTCATAACACTTATCACTATCTGCAATTATTTTATTTTAATTCCTGTAGTTAACATCCAGGATTATATTAGTTTCAGTTGTGCAATACAGCAATTCAACAATTCCATATATTAGTGCTCATCAAGATAAGTGTACTCTTAATGCCCTTCACCTATTTCACCCATCTCCCCCACCTACCACCTTCTATTTGTTCTCTACAGTTAAAATTTTTTTTGTCTTTTTTTTTCCCTTTGTTCATTTGTTTTGTTTCTTAAATTCCACATATGAATGAAGTTATATGGTATTTGTCTTTCTCTGACTGGCTTATTTCTCTTAGCACTATACTTGGTAGATCCATCTATATTGTTGCAAAAGGCAAAATTTCATTCTTTTTTGATAGCTGAATAATATTCCATTGTATATTTATAGCACACTTTCTTTATCCATTCATCTATTGATGGACACTTAGGCTGCTTCTATAATTTGGCTATTGTAAACAATGCTGCAATAAACATAGGGGTGTATGCATCCCTTAGAATTAGTGCTTTTGTTTTCTTTGAGCAAATACTCAATAGTGTAATTACTGGATCATAGGGTAGTTCTATTTTTAATTTTTTTAGGAACCTCCATACTGTGTTCCACAGTGGCTGCACAAATTTCTATTTCCACCAACAGTGCAAGAGTGTTCCTTTTTCTTCATATCCATGCCAACACCTGCTGTTTCTTGAATTTTTGATTTTAGCTATTTTGACAGGTGTGAAATGGTATTTCATTTTGGTTTTGGTTTGTATTTCCCTGATGATGAGTGCTTTTGAGCATCTTTTCATGGGTTTGTTAGCCATCTGTATGTCTTCTTTGGAAAAATGTCTGTTCATATCTTCTGCCCCTTTTTTTAAATAAAAAAAATTTTTTTGGGTGTTGAGCTGTACAAGTTCTTTATATATTTTGGACACTAATCCTTTATCACATATGACATTTGAAAATATCTTCTCCCCTTCAGTAGGTTGTCCTTTAGTTTTGTTGATCATTTCCTTTGCTGTGCAGAAGCTTTTTGTTTTGATGAAGTTCCAACAGCTTATTTTTGCTTTTTTTCCCCACTTGCCTCAGGAGACATATCTAGAAAAATATTCTTACAGCCAATGTCAGAGAAATTGCTGTATGTGCTCTCCTAGAATTTTATGGTTTCATTTAGGTCCTTAATTCATTTTAGTTGGTTTTGTGTGTGGTGTAAGAAAGTGGTCCAGTTTTATTCTTTTACATGTAGTTGTCCAGTTTTCCCAATGCCATGTGTGGAAGAGACTCTCTTTTTCCCATTGTGTATTCTGGTCTCCTTTGTCAAAGATTAATTGACCATATAATCATGAGTTTATTTCTGGGCTTTCTATTCTAGTCTGTTGATCTATGTGTCTATGTCTGTGCCAGTACCATACTGTTTTGATTACTACAACTTTTAAAAACTGGCAACACAGGGATACTTATGGCAGAAACCCAGACTTATTTCCAATCAACATCCCAAAAGCCTTGTATTTGCAACACTTTTGAAGTCTTTTCTAATCTAGCTTCTTGCATAGATTAACTGTCATATCATTTTCCCCTTTATTTTTTCTTTGAATTCAATAGCAAACTCAAGAAAATTTTACAAAGAAGTCATCCTATTACTTTTAGAAATACTTTTAGAGTAAAAAAATATGGAATGATGATGTGTGATGATCATAACCAAAACATTTCAGTCATAAAAATACATGCCGAAATCTAAACTTTACTCTATTATTCAAACTTTTCCATTTTTCAAAAGCAACTTTTTTCCTATCAAATATTTTTCTTTTTTATTCAGTGATTTTTCATTATATGATTTATTTTTTCCAAATAATCCAATACTTAACTATACCCGTGTATTTTTTCCAATGAATCCAATTCTTTCTTTACATGAGAGCCAATGGATAAGAGTGCAGGGAAGCACTGGGTTTACTTTCAAATGGAATCCTCTAACTAAATCCAACTTAGCTTGAGTCTTTAGATCTTCAACATATCATTTACAAAGTCTTAGGACTGACCATCTAATAAAAAATAGTATGTTAACAGAAATTACTGTGTTGCCATTTGTTTATATGATTTTTCTTGGATGCAATTCGAAAAAGATTTCTAGGAAGTTTCTAATATAAAGGAAAAATAAGATTATTGGGGGTGGTGGTGAGGCAAGAAATTATATCAATAAAGCCTTTAAGAGCTGTGAAAGAGCTTAAAGCCCTGGAGTCACATATTCATGGATCCAGATCTTTTTCCTCCACTTACTAGTTCTATGACCGTGGGTAATTAATCTTTCAAAAAGTTAGTTTCGTCATCTACAATGTTATCACGATTAAATGACACAATGGATGGTAACCCAGTGACTAAGACAAAGTACACATTCAATACTGCTAGCAAATAACACAACAGCCCCATCCTTTTAGTGACTGACACTTAATACTCCTTGGCTTTTTATAGGGATATTGTCCAGATAATCAAAAAAAATAATTTGAGAAAATAAAATAAACTGAGAGACACATGCCCTCACAATGTTTGATACCTTGTTTTAGGAACGTTGGGTTTCCCTAAGGGAATTGGTCAATATTAGACCAAACCTGTCTGGTAAAGGTTTATTGAGATGGCATTTGAAAAAAGAAATCTGACTTGTGATATATAGAATTCACCACTGGAAAACTGACCTTCTTGGTACAAATTCCATGAAAGTCAGGAGTTTCTGTGAAGCAATTGTGAATTAATAAGAACCTCCAAGTTCTTAAAAAAAATGTTTAAATAAATAAGTGTCAATGAAATATCAGTGGTTAACCAACTCACATGGCAAACCAAATTCTCTTTTTTATTTTTTCCTGGTATTGTAAAAGGGAAAATGCTTGATTAGTTCTCTTTCTTAAGGTTCTGTATAAAATATTACTCCTTTTCAAATACAAATCAAAACCACAGTCAGATATCACCTCACGCCAGTCAGAGTGGCCAAAATGAACAAATCAGGAGACTATAGATGCTGGAGAGGGTGTGGAGAAACGGGAACCCTCTTGCACTGTTGGTGGGAATGCAAACTGGTGCAGCCACTCTGGAAAACAGTGTGGAGGTTCCTCAAAAAAGTAAAAATAGACCTACCCTATGACCCAGCAGTAGCACTGCTAGGAATTTACCCAAGGGATACAGGAGTACTGATGAATAGGGGCCCTTGCACCCCAATGTTTATAGCAGCACTCTGAACAATAGCCAAATTGTGGAAAGAGCCTAAATGTCCATCAACTGATGAATGGATAAAGAAATTGTGGTTTATATACACAATGGAGTACTACGTGGCAATGAGAAAGAATGAAATATGGCCCTTTGTAGCAACATGGATGGAACTGGAGAGTGTGATGCTAAGTGAAATAAGCCATACACAGAAAGACAGATACCATATGGTTTCACTCTTATGTGGATCCTGAGAAACTTAACAGAAACCCATCGGGGAGGGGAAGGAAAAAAAAGAAAAAAAAGAGGTTAGAGTGGGAGAGAGAGCCAAAGCATAAGAGACTCTTAAAAACTGAGAACAAACTGAGGGTTGATGGGGGGTGGGAGGGAGGGGTGATGGGCATTGAAGAGGGCATCTTTTGGGATGAGCACTGGGTGTTGTATGGAAACTAATTTGACAATAAATTTCATGTAATAAAAAAATAAAAAAAATACACAAGATACCCAGGTAATTCATATGTACCTGAGACTCTGAGAGCAACTGTTACAAATCTTGGCACTGTAAACTAGTACTGTCCAATAGAACTTTGTACAATGATGGAAATTGCCTGTGCTATTCAGTACAGTAACCAATAACTGCATATGACTACAAGAACTTCAAATATGGCTCGTGTCAATAAGAAACTAATCTTTTTATTTTATGTAATTTTAATTAATTTAAATTTAGATAGCCACATATGGCCAGTGGATACCATATTCTACATTGCAGCTGTAACTTTTTATTCAAACGTATTTATGGGAACAATGTATGCCTTCTGAAGCTTTGGGACATTTGTTCTTTTTATCTCATTTGCCAAAGGTTATAGGACCCTCATAATACCTTGATACTTGTAAAAAAAATATTACTCCTTTTCATAAATGAGTTAGAGATGGTTAATTTTTGGCAATTAAAACTTCTTCACATATCACTTGTAATAATGAATAAATTTGATCCATAATTTCCTAAATTGTATTGGAAAAATGGAATTACCTAATTTCAAAATCCAATAGACTTAATACGTATTTATAAAACTCCTGTTAATTTACTTAATTAAAACAAGAGTGGATGCATATGCAACATTCATATCATTAAAAAAGAACTTATCTTAAAGAGACAATTTAGGATGCTGATTCAGGACAGTGACTCTGGAGCCAAGATGTCTAGGCTTTGACAGATCAGTTACAAACTAGCTGGGTCACTTTGGAAAAGTTGCTGAAACTCTGCTTCAACTTTTCTTATGCAAAATTGAGAGGATAATAGTATATATATCATATGACTATTAAAAGTCTTAGATGAATTAACATGTAACAGAAAAGGGCCTAACACCTAGTAAGTGTTACTATGTTAGCTATTATTATTTTTGTTGCTGTTGTTTTTTGGCCCTTCAGAAAAGGGATGCTCATTTTATTTACTTACTCCAAAGCAAGGATACTCACTGTCAGGCTTCAGGGCAATCCATCAACCCATTTATAACTACATGTAAAATTCTGTATATCCCCATGTGTTTTTAAAATAGTCTTATTGAGGTATAATTGGCATAAAATAACTGCATAACTTAAAATGTACAATTTTATACATTTTGACATATAAATATACCCACAAAACTATCACTACAATCAAGATCATGACTATATTTACCATCCCCAAAATTTTCCTCATTACACTTCATAATTCCTCCAGTGGTCACAAAGATTTTACCCTATAATTTTTTTCTATTTTGTTTTACATTTACATTTAGATCTATGATCCATTCTGACTTCATTTATTTTTAAACTTTTTTTAAAAATGTTTATTTATTTATTTATTTTGAGAGACAGAGAGAGAGAGAGAGAGTAGGGAAGGGGAAAAGAGAGAGGAGAGAGAGAATTCCAAACAGGCTTCACACTGTCAGTGCAGAGCCTGGTGCGGAGCTCAAACTCACAAACCATGAGATCATGACCTGAGCCGAAATCAAGAGTCAGATGCTCAACTGACTGAGTCACCCAGGTTCCCTGACTTCAATTTTTCAGGATGGTGCATGCAATATGGAGTTCAATTTCATATTTGTGCATATAGATGTTAAATTGTTCCAGGATCATTTGGTGAAGGACTACCCTTGGAATTGCCTTTGCATCTTTGTCAAAAATCAATTGACCATTTTTGTGCAGCTCTATTTCTGAAATATCTACCCTGTTCTATTGATCTATTTCTTGGCCTTGACACTAAAGCCATACTCTCCCAAACACTGTAGCTTTGTTTTAAGTCTTGAAATCAGGAGGTGTAAGTCCTTTAACTTTATTCATCTTTTCCAAAATTGTTTTCACTATTCTAATGCCTTTGCATTTCCATGTGAATTTTAGAATCAGCTTATAAATTTCTACAAAATACATTACTTGAAATGTCATTTGAATTACATTGATCTTACAGATAAATCTGGGGAGAATTGATATCTTAATATTGTGCCTTATGATCCATGAGCACAGTATACTTCATCACTCATTTAGTTATTTAATTTCTGTCACCAATATTTTGTAATTTTGAGAGAATAGGTCTTCATGTATTTTGTGAGATATATCCCTAAGTATTTCGTATTTTTGCTGTTATTATAAATGATACTGGTTTTTTAATTTCAAATTCTGGTTGTTCATGGATAGCACATAAAAATACAATTGATGTTTGTATATTGGTTTTGTATACTATAACTTTATTAAAGTCTTTTACTAGCCCTAGGATCTTTTTTTTTTTGGAGAATCTATAGCATTTTCTACATAGATGATCATGAAGCATGTGAGTAAAGATAATTTGGTCCCTTACCTTCCAAGTGGCATGCCTTTAATTCCTTTTTTCCTTGCTTTCTTGTATGGGCTAAAACTTCCAGTGCGATGTTAAATAGAAATGGTGAAAATGGACATCCTTGCCTTCTACTGATATTAGGAGAAAAGTATTCAGTCTTTTACCATTAAATATGCTAGCTTTAGATTATTTGTAGGGGTTATTACTGCAGGGTTTAGTCTGTTAAGCATCCAATTCTTGATTTTGGTTCAGGTCATGATCTCATGGTTCATGGGTTCAAGCCCCACATCGGGCTCCATGCTGACCATGTACAGCCTGCCTGGGATTCTCTCTCTGTCCCTATCCCACTCACTCTCTCTCTCTAAAAAAATAAATAAACTTTAATAAATAAAAAATAAAAAATAGATTATTTGTATACATCCTTTATTAAGTTGATAAAGTTTCTACATTATTTTATCTAAATAGTTGAACTTAATGGCATAATTATTCATAATATTCCCTTCATATTTTTTAATATTAGTAGAATATGTAGTGATGTCTATCTATTATTCCTGATGTTGATAATTTGTGTATTTTCTCCATATTCCCTGATCAGTCTTGATAAAGCTTTTATCTTTTCAATAAAACAGGTTTTTTTATTTCATTGATTTTTTTTCTCTATTGTTTTTCTGTTTTTAATTAGTGATTTCTGCTCTGATATTTATTTCCTCCCCCCCCCCTTCTTCTACCTACTTTGTGTTTAATTTGCCCTTATTTTTCTAGTTGCATATGGTGAAAGCTAAGATCATTATTTTAATAGCAAATTTTGGTGGCACAAATTTTAATTTTTTTCTATTTCTATTCAGTACAAAAACACTTGATAATTTCCCCTTCTAATTTCTTCTTTGTTCCATGAGTTGTATATAAATTTGCTATTTAGTTTCCATATATTTGAGGATTTTATAAATATATGCCTATTATTTATTTCTAAATTAATTCCATTATAATAAGAGAGCATACTTTGTATAATATGAGTCGTTTTACATTTTAGACTTATTCTGTGGTTCAGAAAAGAGTCATTTTTGGTAGATGTTCTGTGTGCACTTGAAAATAAAGTATATTTTTTGTTGCGGGATGAGGTGTTTTAAATGTCAGTTAGATCAAGTTCATTTATGGAGTGTTTATGGCTTTTATATTCTTGCTGATTTTCTGTCTGCTTATGCTGCCAATTATTGAGGAAAGTGTTGGAATCTCTTTCCAAAACTGTGTATCCCTGCCTACTTGTATCAGTTTTTGACTCATGTAAGTTCTGTTATTAGAACATCAACATTTACTAATGGTGTGTCCTCTAAATTAATTAACATCTTTATCATTAAAAAAAAGTGTCCTTCTTTACATCTTATAATATTTTTTCTTTGAAATCAAATCTGTTACATATTAACAGTTGTGTTAGTTTAATGTATGTTTTTCCATACTTAACCTATTTTGTCTATAATTAAGGTGGGTTTATTATAGACAACATATAGCTCAATCTTGTTTTTTTAATCCAACCTGACAATTACTGCCTTTCAATTGAAGTTTTTAGTCCATTTACACTTAGTAGAATTACTTATATGATTGGTTTAATCTTCCACCTTACTTCTTTCTCTTTGTTACACCTGTGCTTTATTCCCATTTTCCCTTTTTTCCTGCATTGTGTGTGTGTGTGTGTGTGTGTGTGTGTGTGTGTGTGTTTATGGTTAATGATTTAATTTCCCTTGATGGACTATTAGATACAGTTTCTTGTCATAGTATACATTTTATGTTTTCACAATCTATCTTTAAATGATATTATACTACCACATGTAGTATAAGAACCATTCAACAGTATAATTCCATTTCCTGGTCTTTGTGATATTGTTGTCATATGTTTTACTTCTACATGTTTTGTAAATCCTGCAATACATTGCTACTATCTTGTTTTAAACAACCTATTATCAATTCAAGAGATTTAAATAATACAAAAATAGTTTCATATTAACCTACATAGTAGCCATTTCCAGTACTTAACATTCCTCTGTACAGATTCAAGTTTCCCACTGATAGCATTTTTCTTTTGCCTGCAGAATTTCTCTTAACATTTCTTGTAATGCAGCTCTGATGGTGATAATTTTTTTCTTCTTTTGATGTCTGAAAACTGTTTTTATCTTTCTCTTTGAATATTTCTCTGTGTGTAGAATTCTTGGTTGTTATTTTTTCCCAATACTTTAAAGATGTTGCTCCACTGTCTCCTGATCTGCATTGTTTTGAAAAAGAATTCTGCTATAACTCTTAATAATAATAACTCTTAATAAGTCTGCTATAACTCTTAATAATAACTCTGTTTTCTCTGCATGCTTTGAAGGTATTCCCTTATCACTGGTTTTAATCAATTTGGTTATGATGTCCCTTGTGTAGTTTTTTCATGTTTATTGTGCCTAAAGTCTACTGACAAGTATAAGTTTATACTTTTCATCAAATTTGGAAAATTTGGCCATTATTTCTTCAAAAATTGTTTCTTTATTTCCTTTCTTTTAGGGATTCCAATTACATATATATTGTGTTGCTTAAAGTTATCTCACAGCTCACTCAGGCATTGTTTTCTATTTTGTCTTATTTTCCTCTGTGTTTCATTTTAGACAGTTTCTATTGTTACGTTTTCAGGTTTATGAATCACTTCTACAATATTTAATTGGCTGTTAATACCACTCTGTAGTTTTCATCTCAGTTATTATAGTTTTTATCTGTAAAAGTTTGATTTTTGACAGATATCTTCAATGTTTATACTTAATATGCACAATATTTTTGTCTAACTTCTTGGAAGTTAGCTTCTCTCCGCAGCTCTCTCCTCTCTAGTACTCTATAGCAAATAGCAAAATAGATATAGTCTTATAGCACATTTAGCTGTCTTGGCCTCCTCAGACTCCCAGACCTGTCTCTTCAACTCAGTGAGACTGCCAGAATCTGCATAGACTTCCTCTCCATATGCTGTGCCTTGGAATTTCTAGGCAGAAAATTGGGTAACCATAGTATCACTTCATTCATTTCAAATGCAAGGTTAAAATTTGTGATTTTGGGAGCACCTGGGTGGCTCAGTCAGCTAAGTGGATGACTTTGGCTCAGGTCATGATCTCATGGTTCATGGGTTCAAGCCCAACATTGGTCTCTGTGCTGACAACTCAGAGCCTGGAGCCAATTCAGATTCTGTGTCTTCCTCTCTCTCTCTGCCTCTCCCCACTTGCTCACTCTCTCTTTCTCTCAAAACTAAAAAAAAAAATTAATGTGATTTTGCCCAGTTTTTTAGTTGTTTCAGGTACAAGGGTAAATGTGATCTCATACTTTATCTTGGCTGAAAGTGGATATCTGCTTATGTATTTTAAGAGGAAGAAGGCCCACAGCCTTCATCAAGGAGTTATGGCCTCTTTATTAAAAGATAAGAAACACTGTTCTGAGTATATTTATAGATTATTGGTATGGATGATTGTCATTACTATGGATTGTCTTATACATTTTAATTTTCATATATTGTAAGAAGTGATATTTAAACTGGTAAAATCTTGGTTCTCTATAATAAACACATAATAAATTCAGAATGCTATTTTGGAAGATGGGATGGCTTAAGGTAACATAAATGTATAGTACTGTCAGTCAAGATATGGGCCTGAATCAATGAAAGGAATAAAAGGAACAAAGCTCAAGTTTCTTTGGCTCACAAAGAAAGAAGGCAGAAGACTAGGAAAGAAAAAAACCAAAAGATACAATTCAAATGAAAATTAGAATTAAAGCTTGAAAAGTATGTACACACATCAATATTACAGTTAACACACACACACACACATACACACACACACACACACACACTTACACAAAAGTAAGTCTGGGTAAAGAGTTTAAATGTATGAAGAACAAGTGTAATGTAAAATAATTATGCAATTTCAAAATCTTGATAAGGGAAAAAGATACTTTTGGGATTTGTCAAGATACTTGATAAGGGAGAAAGGTGCTTTGGAGGTTTTATACAAGATCTCTTGCTTTCTTGTAACTTTTGAAAAAGAGATAAATATATTCATTATTTACCTAGTTAGGGGTAATAGGGAAGTTTGACATTTATACACTTATCTAAATTTTTCTGAATATTATGGAAAGTTTTTCCATATTTTTGTCTGTAATTAGCTATGAATATTACCTAGTATGATAGTTATTTGTACATTTGTATTATCTTTCGAGCTGTGCTTTTTAAGGAAGGGGAAGGGATCTAATTTACTGCTGGATCTCTAACACTGACTACTATAGAGCATCTCTTAAAGAAAATTCACTTATTTAACAAATATTATGAAGTACCTATTAAACCATATGTGAAGTTTTAGGAATGCAGAGGTGAACAGAAACTGGCTATGTGGCTGCTTTCTTCAGACCAATGGAGAAGACCAATAGTAATCGAATCATCACACAAACAGATGTCAATTGAACCATAAGGAATACTGCATATGTGATTAAGTGACATCTCTTATATAAGCTATTTCCAAAATGACTAATGAAGACAATCCTATAACACAGTGACTGAATCAGAGCTTCTAATTTGCAGTATCAGAACCTAGTCCACATTTAAAAAAATTTAAATCCCAGTTAGTTACCATATAGTGTAATAATGATTTCAGGAATAGAATTCAGTGATTCATCACTTGTATATAACACCCAGTGCTCTTCCCAACAAGTGTCCTCCTTAAGGCCCCTTGTCCATTTAGCTCATCCCCCCACTGCCCAACACCACACCCATTTGTTCTCTGTATATGAGAGTCTCTTATGGTTTGTCTCCCTCCTTGTTTTTATATTATTTTTGCTTCCCTTCCTTTATGTTCATCACTTTTGTATCTTAAAGTCCACATATGAGTGAAGTCATATGGTATTTGTCTTTCACTGACTGATTTATTTCACTTAGCATAATACACTCTAGTTCCATCCACATTGTTGCAAATGGCAAGATTTATTCTTTTTGATTCAATTCTTTTTCATTGAGTAATATGTCATTTTATATATATACCACATCTTCCTTATCCATTCATCACTCAATGGACATTTGGGCTCTTTCCATTCTTTGGCTATTGTCAATAGTACTGCTATAAACATTGGGGTGCATGTGCCCCTTCGAATCAGCATTTTTGTATCCTATGGATAAATACCTAGTAGGGCAAATGCTAGATTGTAGGGAAGTTCTATTTTTTATTTTTTGAGGAACCTCCATACTGTTTTCCAGCGTGGCTGCACCAGTTTGCATTTCCACCAGCAATGCAAAAGAGACCCTCTTTCTCTGCATCCTTGCCAAAACCTGTCATTGCTGGAGTTGTTAATGTTAGCCATTCTGACTGGTGTGAGGTGGTATCTCATTGAGGTTTTGATCTGTACTTCCCTGATGATGAGTGATGTTGAACATTTTTTCATGTGTCAGCCATCTGGATGTCTTCTTTGGAAAAGTGTCTATTCATATCTTTGGCCCATTTCTTCACTGGATTATTTGTTTTTTGGGTGTTGAATTTGATAAGTTCTTTATAGATTTTGGAGACTAACCCTTTATCTGATATGTCATTTGCAAATATCTTCTCCCATTCCATTGGTTGCCTTTTAGTATTACTGATTGTTTCCATCACTATGCAGAGGCTTTTTATCTTGATGAGGTCTCAATAGTTCATTTTTGCTTTTGTTTCCCTTGCCTCTGGAGACATGTCAAGTAAGAAGTTGCTGTGGCCAAGGTCAAAGAGGATGTTGCCTGTTTTCTCCTTTAGGATTTTGATGGCTTCCTGTAATACACTTAGGTCTTTCATCCATTTTGAGTTTATTTTTGTGCACATTGTAAGAAAGTGGTCCTGGTCATTCTTCTGCATGTTGCCGTCCAGTTTTGCCAAAACCATTTGCTAAAGAGACTGTCTTTACTCCACTGGATATTCTTTCTTGCTTTGTCCAAGATTAGTTGGCCATATGTTTGTGGGTCCATTTCTGGGTTCTCTATTCTGTCCCATTGATCTGAGTGTCTGTTCTTGTGCCAGTACTATACTATATTGATGATTACAGCATTGTAATATAGATTGAAGTCTAGAATTGTGATACTTCCAGCTTTGGTTTTCTTTTTCATGATTGCTTTGGCTATTCAGGGTCTTTTCTGGTTCCATACAAATTTTAGGATTATTTGTTCTAGCTCTGTGAAAAAGCTGGTGTTATTTTGATAGATATTGCATTGAATATGTAGATTGCTTTGTGTAGTTTTGACATTTTAACAATGCTTGATCTTCTAATCCATGAGCATGGATTAGAATTTTTTTCCATTTTTTGTGTCTTCTTCAATTTCTTTCATAAGCTTCCTATAGTTTTCAGTGTATAGATTTTTCACCTCTTTTGTTAGGTTTATTTCCTAGGTATTTTATGGTTTTTAGTGCAAATGTAAATGGGATTGATTCCTTGATTTCTCTTTCTGCTGCTTCATTATTGGTGTATAGAAATGCAACCGATTTCTATGCATTAATTTTATATCCTGTGACTCTAGCATATTCATGGATCAGTTCTAGCGGTTTTTTTGTGGAGTCTTTTGGTTTTCCACATAGAGTATCATGTTGTCTGCAAAGAGTGAAAGTGTGACTCACTCCTTGCCAATTTGGATGCCTTTTATTTCTTTTTGTTGTCTGATTGCTGAAGCTAGGACTTCCAACACTATGTTGAATAACAGTGGTGAGAGTGGACATCCTTGTTGAGTTCCTGACCTTAGGGGGAAAGTTCTCAGTTTTTTCCCATTGAGGATGATATTAGTGGTGGGTCTTTCATATATGGCCTTTGTGATCTTGAGGTATGATCCTTCTATCCCTAATTTCTTGAGAGTTTTTATCAAGAAAGGATGCTGTGTATTTTGTCAAATGCTTTTTCTATATCGAGAGGATTATGCGGTTCTTATACTTTCTTTTACTAATGTGTGGTATCAAATTGACCTAGTCCACATTTTTATCCAATAGCTCATACAGAATTTCCTTCAGAAATAACTTTTGAAGAAAAGAGTATACCACCAGATACTTCACATCATGTTTTAGAACTTGGAAACATTGTCACTATCGTTGGAAACATCACCATCACACAGGTCAAAAGGCATCTTCTTGGTGGTCTCATGAAGGTGAATAGTCTTATAGAAATGTAATAATACTCAAAGCCATTTTGGAGGAATATGAACCGTGATCATGAATGTAGATATAGTTTTAAACCAAATGTCAGAATAAAAGAAAATGTATTAAATAAAAGCATGTACTCATTTATTTAGCAAATATCTGTCAAACATCTACCATGTGCAAGTACATCCCAGGCCTTGCAAACAGACACTGAAAGTCCCTGTGCATGAAGGACCAAGGGGATGGCATGAGGGTGAGGCATATGATAAACAAGCAAACAGACCACTTAGAGACTTCTGATTTTCTGCATAGGTAGCCTCCCACAATGGTCAATGGTTGCTTGCCCATCAAAGCAATACGGACTCTTTACTAAACAACAGAGATCAGAAGCAAGAAATATCTCCAACTTAATTAGGTACCCTCTGCTGACTGAATTGTTGCCATTAGTCTTACTCTGTTCTATCCTTTTCTTGACAGTGATTTTCAACCTTGTTTAGCCCAGACCTTATTTGCTACCTCCATCATTCCAAAAGCCTACACACTCAGTAGACAACCTAAAGAAAAGGGGAGACTTTTCTCTACCTGCAATTTATATCTACCTCTATGTGTTAGCTTGAGCCTCTAAGAAGTAGCCGGGGTTTTAAAATGAAAGCTTACTTCTACCACAGAAGCAGGATAAAAATGTCTACATCTAGTCCACAGAGATCTAGTCCTGCAACCCTGATCATATGATTTCAAGTAAATCCCCAAAGAAAGCCATTTTTGTCTCCTCCAAAGCAGCTTGAATGCTTCCAAAATGTCAGAGCTTCTCCAGGTGCAGATGGTTTTTGTGTAAGTTTTATTATGGTCACTACTAGGCTTAGAGGCTTCAAAACTATAGAATAAAAAATAACCTCTTTTGCCCTTCCAAACACTGAAAGAAAGAAAGAAAGAAAGAAAGAAAGAAAGAAAGAAAGAAAGAAAGAAAGAAAGAAAGAAAGAAAGAAAAAACACACTAGCTAAATAGCTTCATAGGTCTTTTCCAGGAAAGACATCCAATTATATAGACTCTGATTACTGGTAATAACTTGAAGTCTTAAGAAATTTAACAACTTCAGCTCAAAACAATTAAATTGAACTGTTGATGATACAATCACCCCCTAGACTCAACATAGCTGCAGATGCAGAAAAAGTGAGAAGGCTTACTGATTCATTGTTCCTTCTGTTCCCAGTCCCCAATGCCAAACACATCAGACAGCAAATATTAAGAATCTGTTAAAATTAGAATTCACAGGAGAAGACTTTTTTCAGTGGCAGGATTATTACATTTGATTTTTCAATTTTGAATCTTGGACTTTCCAAACCCATAGAACTGATAATATAAACATATAACAATAACTTTCCATTCCATGTATGTATGTATGTGTTTCATTTATGTAAGTCAAACATGAAAATTAGGTATTCAATTAATGGTCAGTGACTTCAAAGTCATTTGGGGAATGTAATTTTTTTATCAATAAATCTTTTCTATTAAGAATATGAAGGTTTTCTGGACAAGAACTTATTCTCTACTATTATTAAACAACCTTAGTCACATATATTTCCTTCATGTATCAATGGTTTGAACTTATAATCAACTTGGAAAATTCTTAAAAGGGACCCTACCCCTACCTTGAACACTGCATTAGAATTCACAGAGGAAACCTTCTAGCTCTCAGCAATGCATATCTATCAAAAGAAGCTCTAAGCAAAAGAAATGGAGTTTGTTGTACGAACAGTGTTAAGTCATCATGTAATGAGAAGGTAAGCAGTATACTTTATGTCATTGCCTCATAGAGCAATGCCTCATAGAGCATACACATTGCTACACGTGCTTTCAGAGTAGAAAGCCGCCTTCTAACAAAATCTTCATGGGGTATTTTATGATTAAAGAATATCACTGGTGAAGGAATGACTGAAGGAATTAATGGCTTAGTTTGGCAAGATTAAGCCAACTCTTCCTGTGATTTTTTTCAAGACAATGAGATACACTGAAACACTTCTTATTGGTAGGCAAATAAATCTCTGTGCTATGACAAATGGAATTTCATCTAGTGGAGAGATCTATCCCTTTCTTTCACAAAACGACTTGTAAGATGAATACATTTTCCAAGTTCTGAAATAATTTTTTTCTGAGAAAAATAAGAGACCATTATGCTTAAAAAAAAAATATCACTCACAGACTCCTTTCCCATCTTCTTTTGTAGCCGTGTTTGCCACTGAACAGCTTGCATGACAATGGCTTCCCATCTTCTTTCAAGATTTACAATGATCAGTTGCATGGGCTGGTGGTCTGCGTTCAGATTGCAAGTGTCCCGGTCATCCAGAAGATGCTGGCACAATCGCAGGATGGAGGCCACTCCACGTCGTCGCTGTTTGATTTCACCACAGAGGGACTGCAACACAGAAAGGGCTTCATCCGTGGGTGTTTATAAAGCATAATTCCCCCCAAATTGAAACACCTACTTCCACCATAATTTCAAATTATAGTGATACGCTTGGCTATGAATAAGACAAGAATGGCTCTGGAGTTGCCTTTAGATTGGAGACCGTCTACTGATACCCAACTAATGCCAAAGAATTTAGCTGCATCCCACTCTTCTTCCCTTTTTTTCAATGATTTCTCCATCTAAAACGCTGGGTCCCACCTGGACACCTAGGTGATTAACAATTTACAACTTAATGAAATTTAGGTCATATGAATGCCAAACAGATTGACCTGCTTTAATTCCAGGTGACAGGAAACACAAAAGATAGAGAAGTGCTCCAAAAGGAAATGGAAATTTTCCAAACTTACTCCTAGATTTTCTGAGGCCAAAAGTTTAGTTTTCTACTGGCTGGGAATAAGTTAAATAAGATTGCAGAGAAGTTTCATACCTAACATCTATTATTGGGGAAAAATGGATAAGCAACATTTCTCTTCCGAAGCTTGATTAACAAAGCAATAATGTTCTGAGAACAGAAATTAGGATACTGGATTATTACTGCACTATTTGTTGGTTGCTGTTTCTTTTAATAGACATTCACACAATTTAAGAAGGATATGCATGCATCAAAATAGCATTTTGCCCCCAGAAGCATTTGTATTGCTGCAGTGACCCTAAGCTGAACGATTCAAGCAAAATAGTGGGTACACATGTCTAAAAATATTATATCTTTTCTTTGCCTACGGATAGTGTGTAAGTGATATTCTAATTCAAAGCCTTCAGGAGAAATGATGATTATATCCACAAACATCACTGAATTACTAATCTCCTTCTACTGCTACAATTGGACTGTTCTAACAGTTAACAGATTGCTTATTAATCAACAAGGGTAAACAAGACAATGCAATTTCATTTAGTGTGAGAGTTTTAATGCCTAAAAGTATTTGTGCTTAAAATGTTAATCTAGATAAGGCTTCATTAGTAGAAGTCTTAAAATGATTAAATGCGGTTCATTGAAATGTGCACAGAGTGGTAGTAGATCAGCAGGTGGACATTTCATACAGATGTTCCACTTACTGATATAATACATGCAGTAGCCATTTAAATGACCCTAGCTCCGTAATAGCTGAAATTCTATTATTTCTGTAATGAAAGAACACTGTACCTTTAATATTTCTGAATTTTAAATAAGGTGAATGACAAATTCCCAAACCTCTATTTATGGCAAAATATGACTAGGAATTTTATTATTCAATTTACACCAGTGCAGCATTTTTAGTTATGTTTCCTGAACTTACCCTTATTTATTTTCCTAGCATTCATTATTATTTTCCTACATAACTCCTAATATAACCACCAGGTCTGACAAATTTCTTTACTGATGCTATTCATTTGTTCAAGGCTGAATGAGGAGAAACCCCTAGACATTCAAAGATAAAACTTGAGGGCCTATCAAAGCAAAAAGCATTGTTTCCATCTCCTCCCATCCTGCTAACTTCCCCCTCCTAAATACATTCTCTCTCTCTCCCTCTCTCTCTCTCTCTTTCACACACACACACACACACAATTTGCTCTCTTGCTCTAGAACTGTTGAGCAAGTCAAAGTGTCAAGTCCAATTAATACCTGCCAAATTTTGATCCAATATTAACACTTCAAGATAATAATATAGCCAACTGAAATTCATTGAAATGAGTCCTATGAATATGAATATTGAGGATTTCTTTGTTTTGTTTTGTTATACATTTGTTAACAATAAAGGGCTAGAAAAATCAAGAGTGATATTTCCATACCATAAAATTGGATCTTGCAAAACTCTGTTTGAAGTTGACTAGACCAGTAACTGCATTCATCAAGCTAGCAAAAAGTCCCCATGTCTCTTAGCCAAATGAAAATTTGCCATGGACAGCACTAAACGTATGTGTGTAGCTAGCACAGCCACATTGGTAACATTTACAAAGTAGCCCAAATAAGCTTCATGCACCTTAAAGGCATTTTTGAAGTTCTGAAACAGGGCATGTGAGATCACTAGGGGAAATTTTCATAAACGTCACTGGCCATAATCTTTTTATGAGTATCTAGAATGCACCCAGTACTTAAGTATCCAGATGAACCCCAACCCACATCTTAATGTGAGTCAGTCCAGGTAAAAAACTGTGAAAGCTGTTTTTGATGTTCAATATAGGATTTTATTGAATGTTGACATTCACTACCTAATTTTGGGATCTTCACAATTCCACAGTTTTTTTTTTCTCTTACTTTAAATATCTAAAGAACTTGGTCTACATTCTGGATTAATCTTTTATCCTATATGTACAGTGGGAAATAACACTACTTTAAAAAGGAGGCAAAAATTGAGAATTTTAAATGCCAACATAATTTTTGATAGTTTTTTATATCTAGGAGATATAACTGATAAAATAACATTCTTCTACATAAATGAGTTTCCATGACAACCATTAAAATATACATATTTATTTATAATCACAAACACATACTCAATAAAACCAGTGCATTTTCTGGTGATGTTTCTTAGAGTCAGTAGTTTATGTTATTTCCATGATAAACTATGCACAGAAAAATGTTAAATGTAACTACACAGGAACAAATAAGTATTGTAACTACTCCTGGCTCACATTTTCAGAGAAAAGCACTTTTAAACACAAATCCAAACTAAATAACCTAAGCAAGGCACTGAAATAAGATAAACTCATCCCTGCCTCTTAGACTTCCTCAAATGTGCATTGTACCTTCTGTCTGCTAGGCAGTGGTTTATTCATGGAGGCTTCAAACAGGAGCAAGTTCCTGCTCCTTCTCTCAAGGAGCTGAGGTCTACTGAAGGTGGACTATCCACAAATAAGCATGGTACCAAGAGTAATGTAGAGAGAGACCTGTTAACAGAATGTTTGTGCAAGTTGCTTTTGGAGGAGTTGGTGAAATCTCCAGGGAAATAATGGGAACCAGATGGTCCAAGCTGAATGGTCGTGGTTATAAAGATAGAAGGTTCGGGAAGCAAGTAGCCTGGGGCAGCGGGAGCACCTAGTGTGTTAGGGAGAAGAGACAGTGAAGCAACTGGACAGGAAGTAATGAACAGAAAAATTTGTAATGTTTTTCATTATTGCCTATTCTGAAGCATTTTCCTTGATATCTGATGAGATATGCTTGATTCTCAAGCATAGTCATATTGCCTTCACAGAAAAGTATAAAGACAAGAAGAGTAAAGGGAATTTATTTTTTTAAATTTTTTTGATGTTTATTTACTTTTGAGAGAGAAAGACAAAGCATGAGTGGGGAAAGGGCAGAGAGAGAGAGAGAGAGAGAGAGAGAGAGAGGGAGGCACAGAATCTAAACCAGCTCCAGGCTCTGAGCTGTCAGCAGAGAGCCTGATATGGGGCTTGAACTCAGAAACGGTGAGATCATGACCTGAGCTAAAGTCGGTCGCTTAACTGACTGAGCCACCCAGGTGCCCCGAGTAAAGGAAATTTAAAAAGAAAGAAAAAAAACCCCACTAATTATCAGTATGTCTAAGAAAGAGATTCCAAATGTTTTTGTATTAGTTGTCCTATTATTTGGTCATTGTTAGGCAATGTCTTCTTAGAAGACTACCTCTCAGTATGGAGGTCATTGTCTTATATCACTTCAGAATCCAATTGGTGGAATATAGTTTGGTGTGCTACTTTTAAATTTCTAATCACTTATTTTCTTTATTTTACATTTCTATTCAATTTCCTCATGTTACTAAAAAGACAGACTTGCTATAAGTGTAGAAAAGTAAAAATCAAAATTTCTAAGTCATTGTTTTCCTTTACAGTAATCGGATATCCAACCTTCTCAACACATCTTTTTCGACGTGTTACAATAGAGTTGCCAACAGGCTGAAGGTTTTTCTATCACACGTATAAACGGTCTGGTTTTCAATTAATCAATGGTGATGCAAAGGATGTTTTTGGTCTATCTTGGGGGGGGGGTCTTTTATTTATTTAGTTGTTTGTTTATTTTTAACATTTTTATTTATTTTTGAGAAAGAGGAGACAGAGTATGAGCAGGGGAGGGGCAGAGTGAGAGGGAGACACAGGATCTGAAGCAGGATCCAGGCTCTGAGCTGTCAGCACAGAGCCCAAAGCAGGACTCGAACTGGTGAACCACATGATCAAGACTTGAGCAGAAGTTGGACACTTAGCCAACTGAGCCACCCAGGTGCCCCTGTTTATTTATTTTTTAATGAGGGTTTTTCTTTCTCCCCTCCTGACATTCTGTCAGCCTTTTTGACTGTTTAAGCCACTCTATTATTAGCCAAATGTGATGTAACATCCTTTTTGACATTGGCTTCAGTTTAACACGATTAAAGGTAAGACTTCCAATACTGATACTTCGTTTTTCATTATATATTAAACATATGCATATATACACACATATACATACATATATTGTATAATATTATACTTACTTGTATACCCATATTCTTGACCTTAAATAATAGTGTCATCTACTATCACAGAAGGATATAAATAAGCTTACAAGAAAAGAACTACAATTAGACCAAAAACCAAACCACACAATAAGTAAAACATAAGAACTAAATAGAGAAAAGAGAGATGAAGAGGAAAATAAAAATTTTAAAATACCAAAACTAAGCAGAAAAAAAATCTGTTTAAGAAACTCCAAAGCAATTTGTGTCTATATCTCTTACATAATTTTATTCAGCAGGTTAATGTAACATCATTAAATAGGTCAATATTAACAGTGATAGGACATTAGATGATCTGTCAACTAAAGACTATTTATGAAGCAATTCCATTTATAAGAGCAAACATAACTTTATTTTCTAGATTGATCAAGTTTTTAACAATATCTATTGAGTAGGCCCTCTCTGTAGTAAGCACAATAAAGAAGTTTTAACCTGCATATATGATACATACTTGCCTTCAATCTAGTTGGAGTGAGGAAATAACAGAGAGAGGAAAAAAGTGAAAAAGACATGCAAGTTCTTCTGGCTTAAATAGTCACAAGTAAATAGCTCCACCTCTTTGTTGCAAGGGTCCCCCACACTTTTTCATGTTGTCTTTCCTTTTCGCACTTTCTGTATTTTATCATTTTAATTTCATAAGGTGGGAAACTGTCTTCTCTTAGTCTGCTACCTGTGACCAGATTTGTAGAGCAAATATTCTCAGAGACTTCTCCAGGCCAAGTAGCACTAGCATCACCTGGAAACTTGGAAATGCCAGTGCTCTAGGGCCACTCCACCTGTTCTGAATCTGCAACTCTGGGACAGGCATCAGTGAGCTATGGTTTAACAAACACTATATGTGATTGCAATGCATGCCGAAGTTTGAAAACACTGGCCTATGGAAACAGAGGAACTTAGTTTTATAGATAAGAGAATTAATCCAACTGAGCAGATTTTTTTTTTAGAAGTATAAAATAGAAGTTATAATTCTGTTTCTGGAGTCACATTGTTAGCCAAGAGCCTAGAGACCACACCAATGGTGCTCAGTTCTTTTTTTAATTGTTACTGAATTACTGCCAGAAAAAGAATCAATCAATCAATGAGTAAGTCTTTTTGACCAGAGATATCTTTATCTTATTAGTACGTGCTTGATGATCTTTGGAATTTTCAGTATAATTATTAAGCATGATGATATGTTAGGTTGTTTGAATACTATATTTGGGGATTTTTCTCCTTTTAATCAATTTTATCAAAGAAATTATTTAGTAATTAATGACTCCAATACATGTGTCATTGTGCTAAAGATGCTTCTCTCAGAAAGTGTATATAATAAAACAAAACCATGATGATTGTTCAGAAGGTACAAAGCATCAGATGCAGATAATGTTAATGCTACAGCCATTGTCTAACAAGAACATACAGTATGTGGGGAAAATGAGAGGCAATACTGGTACCTCTATGAGCCTTCAAAAGATGCTTTTCACTGGTTGGTTCTGGATTATTATTTTGGGGCAAGGATGCCAAAGATAATATGAATGGTATTTCTTACAGCAATAAACATTTATTGAGTATCATCTATGTGCTAACCACCACACTTTTCATTATAGGTTGGAATTAGTAATTAAGGGGAATATAATAAGATGTGGCACCTGTTTTTAGGTGCTTGTTATTTGGCTGTAAAGAAAAGACTCTCCCTCCTCAAAGTAAACGTTGACTTGGGGGATGAAAAGATCATTACTAGCAGGAGTATATAGATTAAGGTTCATGGACCTAGTACTATGTTAAAGTTGCTGAAGATCAAAAAGGTGGAGGGAAGAGAGGTCAGGCATTACAGTTGGAAGAGTCACATAAGAAAGGTCAAGAAACTACAATTTTGGTGACTTTTTAAAACAGGATGGAAGTTCAAGTGGACAATGATGATAATCATAATTCAATTATCCATGCATCCATCCATCCATCCAACAATCCAAATGCGCTTATTGAGTGGCTCTTATGTACCAGGCACTGTTCTCAGGGATGGGGATATAGCAGTGAGCAACAAGAGTTCTGCTTTCATAGAACTTACATTTGAATTTGTGTGTGTTGGGGGGTAGTGGTAAGAGGCTGGAAATAAAACATAAATAAACCTACAAGAAAATATCAGGTAATGATGAGATATAAAATAAAATAGGGTGAAATGGTGGAAAGTGGTGGGGGTTACTTTAAACTGGATAGTCAGTAAAGCTTCTCTGAGGGGGTAACCTCACATAATAAAACATTTAGATATAGAAACAACATAACTTAGTGTTCTGATGCTGCAATAATTTAGACAAGATAATGTTTGTAACATGGCCAATTTAGGCCATAAAAAGGCATATTTTATGATTAAGTATAGGATATTAATGATTAATGATTGAATGCTTTCCAATAAAGTAAGTGGAATTAAAAAGATCTTGGTACAATTAAGTCAGAAAAAGCATTTTGAATAAAAGGGGCTGGGATAATTGCATATCCACATGCAAAAGAATGAATTGAACTCCCCCACCTCACATCATATACAAAATTAACTCAAAATGAATCATAGCCCTAAATGTAAGAACTAAAACTAAAATTGGGGTGCCTGGGTGGCTCAGTTGGTTAAGTATCTGACTTCAGCTCAGGTCATGATCTCATGGCTCATGAGTTGGAGCCTCACATCAGGCTCTATGTTGACAGCTCAGACCCTGGAGCCTCCTTCTGATTCTGTGTCTCCCTTTCTGCCCCTCTCCTGCTCACACTCTGTCTCTTTCTCTCAAAAATATGATAAAAACATTAAAACATTAAAAAAAAGAACTACAACTAAAAACATCTGAAAAGAAAACATAGGAGTAAATATTCATTACCTGGGGATAGGCAATGGTTTTTTAAATAGGACACCTAAAGTAGAAGTGACTTCTGACTTCTTAGGCAGTGATTTCTTAGAGATGCCACCAAGAGTACAAGTGACTTTTGGACAACTTAATCAAAACTAAAAACTTCTGCTCTTCAAATACACCATAAAAAATTGAAAGAACCCACAGAATGGGAGAAAATATCTGAAAACCCTATATCTTATAAAGGACTTGTACCCAGAATATATAAAGAACCCTTAAAACTCAACCATATAAAGATAAGTAACTCCCTTTTTAAAAAGGGGCAAAGTATTCAATAGACATTTATTCAAAGACAACATACAAATGACCAATAAACATATGAAAAAATGTTCAATATCATTAGCCAACAGGGAAATGCAAATCTAAACCACAATTAGATACTACTTCACCCACACTATGATAGCTAAAATAAAAAAGACGAAAATAACAACATCGGCAAAGATATAGGGAAATTGGAATTCTCATACACAGTTGGTGAGATTGCAAAGTAGTGCATTCATTTTGGAAAATAGTATGACATGGAGCAACTGAGCGGCTAAGTTGGTTAAGCATCTGACTCTTAATTTCAGCTCAGGTCATGATCTCACAATTATGAGATAGAGCTCTGTTTAGGGCTCCATGCTGGGTGTGGAGCTTGCTTAAGATTTTCTCTCTCCCTCTCTCACTACCCCTCTCCCACCTCTCTTTCTCTATCTCTTTCTCAAAAAAAAAAAAAATAGTATGACATTTCCTCAAAAAGTTAAACACAGAATTACTACATGATCCAGCAATTTCTGTCATAAATACCCAAAAGAATACACAAAAACCTTCAGACTAATATTCATAACAATGTTACTCATAATAGCCAAAAAGCATAAACAACTATATATATATATATTAATATATATTAATATATATTTATATATATATTAATATATATATATTTATATATATTATATATATATAATATATATATATCAATGGTTAATGGATTAAAAAATGTAGTATTTTTTGGCCAACTCATCTTTGACAAAGCAGGAAAGAATATCCAATGGAATAAAGACAGTCTCTTCAGCAAGTGGTGCTGGGAAAACTGGACAGCAACATGCAGAAGAATGAACCTGAACCACTTTCTTATACCATACACAAAAATAAACTCAAAATGGATGAAAGACCTCAATGTAAGACAGGAAGCCATCAAAATCCTCAAGGAGAAAGCAGTCAAAACCTCTTTGACCTCAGCTGCAGCAACTTCTTACTTAACATGTGTCCGGAGGATAACAAAAGGAAACAAGGAAAACAAGGAAAACAAAAGCAAAAATGAACTACTGGGACCTCATCAAAATAAAAAGCTTCTACACAGCAAAGGAAATAATCAGCTAAACTAAAAGGCAACCAACAGAATGGGAGAAGATATTTGCAAATTAAATATCAAATAAAGGGTTAGTATCTAAAATCTATAAAGACCTTATCAAACTCAGCACCCAAAAAACAAATAATCCAGTGAAGAAATGGGCAAAAGACATGAATAGACACTTCTCCAAAGAAGACATCCAGATGGTGACAGACACATGAAAAAATGTTCAACATGTCTCATCATCAGGGAAACACAAATCAAAACCACGATGAGATACCACCTTACACCTGTCAGAATGGCTAACATTAACAACTCAGGCAACAACAGATGGTGACGAGGATGCAGAGAAAGAGGATCTCTTTTGCATTGTTGGTGGGAATGCAAGCTGGTGCAGCCACTCTGGAAAACAACATGGAGGTTCCTCTATTTTAGTTATTAAAAATAGAACTATCCTAGACCCAGCAATTGCACTACTAGGCATTTATCCATGGGATACAGGTGTGCTGTTTCGAAGGGACACATGCACCCCCTTGTTTATAGCAGCACTATCAATAATAACCAAAGTATGGAAAGAGCCCAAATGTCCATTGATGGATGAATGGATAAATAAAATTTATACACACACACACACACACACACACACACACACACACACACACACAATGGAGTATTACTCGGCATTCAAAAAGAATGAAATCTTGCCATTTGCAACTACGTGAATGGAACTGGAGGGTATTATGCTAAGTGAAATTAGTCAGAGAAAGACAAAAATCATATGACTTCACTCATATGAGGACTTTAAGAGACAAAACAGATGAACATAAGGGAAGGGAAACAAAAATAATATAAAAGCAGGGAGGGGGACAAACAGAAGAGACTCATAAATATGGAGAATAAACAGAGGGTTACTAAAGGAGTTGTGGGAGGGTAGATGGGCTAAATGGGTAAGAGGCACTAAGGAATCTACTCCTGAAATCATTGTTGCACTAGATGCTAACTAATTTGGATGTAAATTTTAAAAAATAAAAAATAAAATTAAAAAAATATGAAATACAATAAAATAAAATTGTTAGAATGCATCCAAAAAATGTAGTATTTTTTATTCATACAATGGAATATTATTTGACCATAAAAAGGAACAAAAGGGGCACCTAGCTGACTCAGTTGGTAGAGCCTTTGATTCTTAATCTTGGGATTATGAATTCAAGCCCTGTGTTAGGCATAGAGCTTACATTAAAAAAAAAAAAGAGGAATAAAGTACTGATACATACCACAACATAAATGAACCTTGAGAAATTATGCTAAGTGAAGAAGCCAGACACAAAAAGGCCACATAATTGTATGATTCCACTTATATAAAATGTCTGGAACAGACAAACGCATACTACGTATATTAGTGGTTTCCTTGGGTTGCAGTCAGTGGGGGATAAGGAATGACTGCTAATGGTTAAGGGATTTCTTTGGGGACTGGTGAAAACATTCTGAAATTATATTTTATGGTATGTGAATTATATCACAATAAAGCTATTTTTTTAATCTCTTGGTAAGGCCAGGTATATATTATTACCCACATAACTGGTAATAGAATCAGAGAATTTACCACACATACATTTAGGGTGTGTCATGACAAGAGATCTTATGATATTACTAATACCATTCAGACATCACAGTTCTGCAACAGTGCGTTCAAACACATATTAATACACTTAAATAAAGGCAAACTTAGAGCTTTCATTTATTTTTTTTAAAGTAATGGCTATACAATTCCCTGGGATAGAGTCATAACTGCAAACCTATAAATCTCAGTCAACAGATAAGACATTCTGCTATATGATAAAAATAATACAGTGCTGTTTTTAATATAGCTGTCCTACTTCTAGAAATATCATAAAACATAAACAGAAAAGTATATATAGAAGAGCATGGATCTGTTAAAGGAGTTGAAGAAAATGTAGAAATTAAAGAATGTTAGTTAAGTCTAATTACTGCAGTGGTGAGTTTCATGCACGATCACACATCTTATGAAACTGTAATCCATTGTGTTGTTGGTGTCCATATGAAAATGAGAAAAGTGACATATCAGATGTACTTCATGTATTTTACCAACGGTCATTCTAAGTTAACTATATGTATGTGAACCTATAAGAAATCTTTTAAATGTTATGTTCTCCTCGAATATTTAATCAAGGATTTACTTGATTGCAAAATAATAGCCAACAATCATTGAGTATTATTAAATTGCTAGAGCACTATTCTTAGTATTTTTTTTAGTTTTCACTAATCTCATACACTAGTGACAAACATTATTTGTGTATTTCTTTCTGCTATGCATTCTTTAGGTATTTTATATGTATTGGCTCATTTAATCCTCACAACAGCACTATGAAATATATATTATTGTCATGTACCTATTTTACAAATGAGGAAATGGAGACACAAGGAGGTTAAGTAACTGACCAAAGATAACATGGCTAATAAGCAGCAAAGGCAGGATGTTACCCCATGCAACTTGAATCCTGAGCTAATTCATAAAAACACTATGCTACATTTCCTTTCTAAAAGGCTTGAAGAGGCTTATAAAATGTCTCCATTTTAAGACTGTTCCTGTCCCTTATTTCCAACCAGAAGTGGCCACAACCATAAAGTTATTGTTGATAAGAGAGCCAACAATGTACTTCAGTATACTTTTCATAGGTGTCTCTTATACTTGTTTCTAGACCTAAGTTAAAAATTAGTAATCTATGGGGTGCCTGACTGACTCAGTTGGTAAAGCATAAGTCTCTTGATCTTGGGGTTGTAAATTCAAGCCCCATGTTGAGTGTAGAGATTACTTAACAATGAAAATCATTTGGGGCACTTGGGTGGCTCAGTTGGTTAAGTGTCCAACTTCGGCTCAGGTCATGATCTCACAGTTCCTGAGTTCCAGCCTCGCGTCGGGCTATGTGCTGACAGCTCAAAGCCTGGAGCCTGCTTTAGATTCTGTGTCTCCCTCTCTCTCTGTCCCTCTTCCCCTTCTCTCTCAAAAATAAAATAAACATTAAAAAAATAAATGAAAAAAAAATAAATGAAAATCTTTAAAAAAATAGTATTCTGCTATTCTTAATTCTTCTTAATTCTAGCGTGGTTGTGAGAGCAGAGATGGAAAAAACACAAATTCATTTACTGAGCAAATATTTATTGAGCACCTATTGTAATGGGCACTGTTCTGAGTGAGATGCGTCAGTGAACAAAACAGACAAACTTTCTACCCTCAAGACCCTCATATTCTAGCAGACAGTGGAGGATAATCTTTTTTCTGAGAAAAATGTAAATTAAATACATAATCAAAAAGAGATTGAACAAAAGTAAGAAACATTTATTAGGCAAATGATTATCAGAGTTCCCAGCAAAGGTCAGCAGATCTTTTGGTCTTGAGAGCACCATTCTTGAGCCAATTATGTGCTTACCTCAACTGTATCTAGTGTATAGTGTTGCAATTAAGAATTTCCATCCAGAAATTGTAAAGGGGTAATTCTTCAAAACAGCAAAAAAACTAAAATACCTCAACTGAGGTATGAATGATGAATTGCATATTTTAAAGGAAATATGGGCAAATGACGTCTGCATATTTTAACTGATTCCAAACTTAAAAGACAGCGTCAGCCAATATAGGAACTCAGCTCAGTTGCGAACCCTGGGACTTAATCTATATTGAAGCTAAATATTCTATAAGCATGCAGTGAAGTGCAAAAAATAGCAATTGAAAAATGACACGATTAAATGGCACGACATGCAATCATTTGCTCTCAATTATATCAATGTATCTTCTTCATTTCTAGGAGTCAGGCAGAAATATTGTTTTTTAAATGCCTCTATTAAATTGGTCACCAATAATAAAATAGATGAGAGTCCTAATAAGCTCATTTACATAACATACATCATACACTACAAAACTATTCTCTCCAAACAGTTTTGCTCATAGATTTGTCTCCTGGTTGTCATGAGTCTTTGCTACATTAGCAGATTTCAAAAGCATAATACTGCCTTCAGAACCATTTGTAGAAAAACGTTTATGAAACTTTTCTAGTTAACCCTTGGCAGGATCCTTATTGCTAATTATGGAAAAGGTATTGATATAATATCTTGGCTGTCACATTTTATTATGGTGATGGTAGAAGCAGAATCTAGGTCTGACATTTTGGAAATACCACCTAATTGCAAGTTAGAAACACAGAATGACAGTTTTAAGTAGATTATAACTTCTTTCAAAATAACACACGGGTTTATTTAATGTAAAAGCTGGATTTTAAAAATAGCATTAAAGACCCCTGAATTGGTTTACTATGCACATCTCTATCAGCTCCTTGAAGATGGTCTGGGATGTGTGCCAAAATAGTTTCAAAATTGTACATGACAATATAAGTCTAGATTCTAACACCAAATGATTTCTTATAACCATTTAAAATCAAAATATTTCCAGTGAGTGCTTCCATTTTTAAGAAAAATCATCTCCTCTCTGTTCATGGAGGCAGCAAATGAGTGAGGTCCAAAGTCAAGTTACCTTAACTTTCATGGCCTACTTAATTTGACCTTTGACCTAGAAAAAGCTTTTACTTTTTCTTGCAATCTAGTATCCTCTCACTTGGATACTAGATTGGATCACTTAGGGCCACCAGGACTATTGGTTAATACTATAAATTCTTGGATGAATGGTGTCATCAAGATAAAAGCTAATCAGTTTGTTACAAACATTCATTTAATTGTTTGTACTTTTCATGTGTTGAAAAACATTAATTATATTTGGAAAGGAGATTTCTATTTCTGTTGGCTATTTTGTTAGCTGTGGACCAAAATATAATAACCATTTTAGAATTGCAGACCTTGCTTTGTTATTCCATAAAAACTGTTGCTATCCCTGTGTGGTATTCTTTAATTTTTTTGTGACTTTCCCTACATTAGGTTAAGTACTTTTAAATATGTTTGTTTTTAAGAATCAAGCTCAGTGGTCGTGTGCTTAGTTCATATTCACATGTAATTAGTAATATGTTATATACTTCCTTTTCTAAATTAAAAACACTATTAAAATTCCAGACATACAAAACAATATGAAGATTAAGTTACTCTAAAGAAAACTGTAATAGCTTACAGATTGCTTGTATCATTACTAAAATGCTGGTATCTATTACAGAGTCTCTCTGGAATAAAGAATGCACTTTTGGCAATAATCTTTTAAAAACATGTCCATTATTGTTAAGATGCTAAACTAGTCTGCAATTATAGAAAGGTAACTTTTAGCAAAAAGGGGGAAAGGGTGCTGGATATAAATGCAACTTAGCCATTATACTACAAAATACCTTTTCTTAAAATTCCACAATCACTCTTTTCATAAGCAGATAAGGTATTAATTGCCATTTAGTTTTACATTATTATATTTTGAAATCTATTTACAACACCCACTGTGCTTTTTATCTCTTGTTAGATTCCATGGGAATCATTTCAAAGTAATTCTGGGGAATGGAGAAAGCTGATTTTCTTCCTCTAGATTCTCTGTTGAACCCAGGTACCTGAACTCATCTTCGTTTTTAATGGATGTTGGGTATTCACTAGCCAGGTCAAAGGAATATTCAAGTTGGTCTTGAGGAAAGGAAGAAAATAATTCTATGTGACAAGGTACAGCACAATACATCCATTAGACCAAATCTACAAAAGAAGGATCATCATAAAGACCACACTTGAAGAATGAAATAGCAAGGAAAAGCAAGGAGAAAGAAGGAAAGTGAGAGAACACAGGAGCAAGGATAACCTGGGAGGAATTCCCAGGGGTAGTGTGGAACACGCAGGAGAGGACAGATTACTGAACTAACTGGTTTCATGACTTGCTCAGCTCTGTTGCATGGTATTTTCTAGCTCTCTCATTCATACATTTGACTCCTTCTCTCCTCTATCAGACCCTATTTTCCCAAATTTATCTCTGAGTAACATTGTTTATTTCCTATGAAGCCACTCTTGGCACTTGTCACAAAGCTCGGAGTGTTACTGGAAGTAGAACAGCTAGGAATTGGTATTTTAGGGAAGTATTACTGTTATTCCAGAATCCTGCAGATGGGAAATAAATGAATTCAAGAACACGTGGGACACAATAAGAATGCAGGAAGAGAGTTAGGCTTTGGGGAATAACAACACTAAAAAGGAGGAAAATGATACTAGGGACAAAAAGTCAACACTAGAAAGATCCTTCTGTTTATTCATTTATTCCTCCCTGACCTGGAAGAGACTGAGGTATAGACAGCTCTACAAACTTCATATTTCTGATTTTATTTTTATGGCATCTAAACAGGACATTTTCCTGTGAGTTTGGATAACTAGGAAATTGCTTCTTAGCTCTTTTCCTTTGCTTTTGTGGTGGAAGCCCAGGGCAACTTGACTCCTTCTCGCCAGTTTTCAGTATTCCCAGATGTGCAGTAACACTAACCACACTCTCAGGGTCGTTTAGAAGTTTAACTAATATATAACAGCAACACACTCTTCAACCATTATATTAGGTAGTAGAGAGATGCTGACTCAATATTAGCCAACTGGTAAATTGCTATAATGATTATTTAGCTCAAAGCAATATTCCAGAACCTTGTGAAAAGGAAATGTAATAAGAACTTCATTCTTTAAACACTCCCATAACTAAAATAAAGCAGAGGTACAGGAGAATTTTTTGAGAGCATTTTCCTGAATAAAGTTAATTTTCCTTCTATTTTTATTTTTTTTTTAATTTTTTTTTAACGTTTATTTATTTTTGAGACAGAGAGAGACACAGCATGAACGGGGGAGGGGCAGAGAGAGAGGGAGACACAGAATCGGAAGCAGGCTCCAGGCTCTGAGCCATCAGCACAGAGCCCGACGCGGGGCTCGAACTCACGGACCGTGAGATCGTGACCTGAGCTGAAGTCGGATGCTTAACCGACTGAGCCACCCAGGCGCCCCTAATTTTCCTTTTAGAAGGATGATGTTTTCATTTCTTCTGAGAAGAGATACCACATCTCTCTCCTGCTTGCTCCCCAAAAGATGAATGAGTATATTGGGGAGCAGTGGCCTCATTCACCTCATCTAGTATTTTGGCAGCAAGGCAGAATATATGTCATCAGGGCATGAAGGTGTTCTAACTAAACATCTGAGAAGCAACTTGGACTGAGGGGAAAAAAACACAACTTAGAGTCTTTGCCTAGTTTGGCAATAAGTAGTTGTATTATCTCAAGTAAATCATATAACTTTTATGTTCCCTCCATATTCTTTCTCTAAAATGCAATGATCCTTTAGCATTTCACATCTGGCATCAGATTATGACATAATCTTGTTCTGTTATGAGGCAGGAAAAGTATCAGTCTATCTAAGACAGACTTCTAAAAAATAATAAAATACAACTTTGAATATTTCTCAAATCAGTTGCAAGTTGACTCTCATCTGCTCTGGAGAACTTGTAGGAGTGAAAGAATACTAATTTCATTTCATCTTTCATTTTTATTTATTTTTCCTTTCACTGTCCTGAACTGTAGGAAACTAATTGGGCAAGTGCTTTGTTGCAATCACTTGTATGAATCAACCTTGCTTGGCCTCAGATTCTGCTCATGTATTCTGCTCATGTTCTAACATATTCAAAGTCTAGCTCCAAATATCTTTATAGTGAGAACCACATGCCCAAGCAAAGCACACAAGATTGAAAATTTTAACTTCCATTGTTACGTTTGTGAAGTTTTGAAGTCCATTGCACCAGTGTTTTACTGAGAATTAGGATGGCATGGTTGAATGGCTATCCATTGGCTCTCTTGGTGGTAATCTTGGCTGACAGATAAAGGAATGAATGGGTCTTGAAACATCCTTCTAATTCCTAAAAGTCATTTCTCCTGTCACGACTGAAGGGTTATAAAGAAGGACATTTTGAGAAAAGGAGGAGAGCTTGAGGGGAAGGAAGAACCTGGTTTACCACCTATCCTGTACTTTTCAAAGAACTTCTAACACCAGACCCATTGATCTATTTTTACACTTATCCTCATGACATTAAATTCAAAAAGAAAGAAAAATATCCTTGGGGAAGAGAATGCAATATTCTGAATGTAAGGGTATAAGTTAGGATTTAATCAACAGTTTAGAGCATCAGTGAAATTAAGAGAGATAACTTAGGCTATTTTTTTTTCCAGATGGGAATAATGATTTATGCCTCCGTCCTATCTTAGAGAGGTTTGGGGAGGATTAATGAGCTAATGTCTCTAAAGCTCTTTAAGCTCCTCATATGGAGGTGCAACATAAACAGAAGGTGAAAAATGATAGCAAACTGTACACTGAGTTGAACTTCCAGAGCAAAGCCCCTGGAAATGGGAAGCTGTTGCAGGTCAAGATGGTAAGTCTCTGAATTCCAATACCAGAGGAGTCTTGGTTTATTGTCATATGTATTTTTAACACTATTTAAAATAGGACTTCATAGTATTAACAAGCATTTCTACATTTCTTGTCAATCACAATGTCTGTTGTAATGATCATTTTTTTAAATTTCCAATCATCAAATAACATAGACTTATTATCTCTATGTTATAGAGAAAAAATTGAGTTGTGAAAATTGCAAAGACATCAGTATTAATTCACATGAAATCATTGGTTTGGTATTATTGGACTATGGCCTGGATTAGGATTCAGGAGATGTGGGCTGACATCTGGCTCTGGTTGGGTAGTTATTTAATTTATCAGAGACTTGGTTTTTTCTTCTTCGGAATAAGAAGGTTAAGCTAGCTAAATGATCTCAGGTCCCATCTCATGATGATCTGCAATCTGCTAAGTACTTCTTAAGTATCTAGTGACTCTAAAGTACATTGCCTATGGTACTATAAAGGGTATGCAAAACAAATACTTTAAGATGGTTCCTACTTTTAAAAAGTTTATACTCTTAAAACAACAATGAAATATCAACACACCCCTATTAGAGTGGCCAAAATTCAAAACACTAACACCACAAAATGTTGAAAGGGATGTGGAAAAAGAACTCCTATTCAATGCTGGTGGGAATGCAAAATGATACTAGCACTATGGAAGAAATTTTGGTAGTTTCTTACAAAACTAAACATACTCTTACCATACAAGTCAGCAATCGTGCTCCTTGGTATTTACCTGAAGGAGTTGAAAACTTATTTCCACACAAGAATCTGCATATGGATATTTATAGTACCTTTATTCATAATGGCCCAAACTTGGTAGCAACCAAGATGTCCTTCAGTAGGTGAATGAATTAATAAATTATGTTATAATCAGACAATGGGATATTATTAAGTATTAAAAAGAAATGAGCTACCAAGCCATGAAAAGACCATGGGAGAATCTTACATGCATATTGCTAAGTGAAAGAAGTCAATTTAAAAGGGCTACACACTGTATGTTTCCAACCATACAACATTCTGGAAAAGGCAAAACTATGCAGAGTAAAAAAAATCAGTGATGGGGCGCCTGGGTGGCTCAGTCGGTTAAGCATCCGACTTCAGCTCAGGTCATGATCTTACAGTCTGTGAGTTCAAGCCCTGCGTCAGGCTCTGTGCTGACAGCTCAGAGCCTGGAGCTTGCTTCAGATTCTGTGTCTCCCTCTCTCTCTCTGCCCCTCCCCTGCTCATGCTCTGTCTCTCTCTGTCTTAAAAAAAAAAATCAGTGATTGCCAGGGGTTGGGGCAGAGGGGAAGGGGGCTAGGAATAAATAGGCAGAGCACAGAAGATCTGTAGTGCAGTGAAAATACTTGGTATAATAAACCACAATGATGGATACATATCATTATACAGTTGTCTAAACCCACAGAATGTATAGCATTGAGTTAACTGTAATACAAACTATGAACTTGGAGTGATCATATGTCATTGTAAGTTCATCAACTGTAACAAATGTACCATTTTGGTGGTACCATGTTGATAATGGGGGAGGCTCTGTATGAGTAGGGACAGGGAGTATATGGGAAATCTCTGTAACTTTCCCTCAATTTTGCTGTGAACCTCATACTGCTTTTAAAAAATAGCTTAATTTAAAAAAGGTTTACACTCTAGTTTGTTGATAAGACACATAGATTCATAAATTTTTTTAATGTTTATTTACTTTTGAGAAAGAGAGAGAGACAGAGCCCAAGCAGGGGAGGGGCAGAGAGAGAGGGAGACACAGGATCGGAAACAGGCTCCAGGCTCTGAGCTGTCAGCACAGAGCCCCACGCAGGGCTCAAACTCACAAACTGTGAGATCATGACCTGAATCGGAGTCAGACGCTCAACCGACTGAGCCACCCAGGTGCCCCTAGACACATAGATTCATACCTATACACACAAGAATAACATTTAAATAAGTACACAAAACAACACAGAAGTCTCTTATCTCCAGAGCTCCATGCACATGCACATGTTATTCTGTTCACACTCCCCCTCCTTCACTTCAGATGTCAATTTAGAGTCACTCACTCTAGGAACTTCCTTGTCCCTCCCCAGGAATGCCCCATTTACTTCCATAGCACATTATGTTAACTCCAAATAATCTTGAACTGGCTTCTCTTTTTAGGTACCAGAGCCTCTCCATCCTTACATGTGTTCTATTACTTCCAATGCCTTTTCTTGAAGATTTTCTTATTTAAAGGGGACTGTGAAGGCAGAGGCAATTGCATTCCAGGAAAAGAGGAGCTCTTAGTGGGAGTGAGTCCTGAGAAGGCTTTCTCCTACTTCCTCACCCCTACCAGCATTAGCAGTTTCTAAATCCTGTCATCTCTAACAGGAGGACTCTCTTAAATCCAGCCTCCTCCTATCTTCCACTATAATTGTACTAGTTCAAGTCCCCAGAACGTATCACCTAAGTTACAGCATAGTTACCTTCTAATGGGGCTTTCTCTCTGAACACTGATGGACACACAACTCTGCAAGACCACTCTGCTGCTCTGGGACACTGAAGATGCCCCTGATGAATGAGAAAAATATTGACTCCTTAGCTTGCCTTAAACTTCACCTGATATTAGTTATATAGGTACCCCATGTTTCAGTATCAATGGACAATTGGCTATCCCTTGTATATGGTCTACATTTTCTCATTCTTGAATTTTCGTAAAACTCAAGGGAATCTACATTTTCCATTTCCTTTTTGTCAGGGCCTGAAATATTTGTAGAGGAAGCCACTTACAGACTCTCTCAGAGGACCTACCTTAACACTCAGTCCTGGCAAACAAAACTCTCTCCTTAAGAACAAAGAGACATAGAAAAATCAACACATAGATTAATAGACATTGTAGTTAAAAGGAGGGCCCAGTTTGAGCACTCAAAGCAACAGACTAATAGACTCCTTTTGAAATAGAATTAGTACAAGAAAAAAGAAAACCTTAGAACATTTTAATCTAATTCTCAAAAATATGCAAAAAGATATTGCATCCATGGCACTGAAGTAGGCACTTCTGCAAATGAAACAAATCAAGAACAGGAAAGATTGTACAAAGATGAAGAGAACTTTTGTTGAATTAAAAATTGCAGTGAAAAACTATAAAATTAGGTACTGCAAAAACAGAAAACCTTGAGAATTCCACCAAAAGTCCCTGTATTAAAAAGTAGAAATAAAAATAGGTTTCTTTAAGTGAAGGAAAGATCTGGGGGACTTAATATACACAGAATGGGACCTCTAGAAAGAGGGAACTAAACTAAACATATGGACAACTTGTGATAATCAAATGGTAGGCAAAACTCTCTGATCTAAAGCAAAATTTCAGTTGTCAAAAATCAATTAAGACTCACCAGTTTCCCAGCAAAAGAAATACAAAGGGACCAACACCCAGCCATAGATAAGTGAAAAACAAGGTTACTATGGAGCAACAAAAATCAGCCTTCTTCTTTATGACTGTAAATGCCAAAAGAATCATTAGCAGTTTTGATGGTCAAAGGTTATATTCTCCATGACAAAATTTTACAGTTGGCCAAGCTATTGTTCATTTGTGAGGTCAAGTAAAATATATTTTCTGACACACAAGGTTTGTAGCATATACTAAGAATGCACTTTTCCTATAAAAATTATTAGAAGATAATCTAATAGTACTAAGAATAATTTTTTTTAATGGAAAACCGTGGTATTAAAAAAAACTGATGTTGAGCAACGAAATGAGTATTATAAAGAATTCTGAATCATGTTTCACATTCCTATAAAATATAATGCAAACATAAAAAAAATTATTGCAAGTATGAGAAAGGATGTCATTGTATTAGTAAAATAATAATAACATTAGGTAATAACTGCATCCAAGATGATACCAGCAAAAATGGAGAAATAGCGTAGAGGATGCAGAAAAGTCAATTTATCATTTTAAAAGTGGCATCAATAAAAGGTAGATTCATTTTTGTTCTTGGATATAAGGGATATCTTTTTTAAAAAATTCCAATTCACTAGGATAAAAATGAAGAAAACAACATGCCTTATAGCAAAATATTTAGACAAGACCACTGTGTAAGCTTCATGCATTGCTAACACTCAGCCCAGGGCCTGCCACATGGTAGGTGTCCAAGAAATATTTATTGGATGAATAAATGAAGGAACATGATGAGTTAAAAGATCAGCAATCTTAATCAAGAAACTAAATGTGGGCTGCCTGGGTGGCTCAATCAGTTGAGCTTCTGACTCTTGATTTTGGCTCAGGTCATGATACCAGGGTTGTGGGATCAAGCCCAATGTCAGGCTCTACACTGAGCATGGAGTCTGCTTAAAATTCTCTCTCTCTCTCTCTCTCTCTCTCTCTCTCTCTCTCTTTTCTTCTGCCCCTTCCCTGCTCAAACATGTGCCCCCTCTCTCTCTCTCAAATTAAAAAAAGAACTATATGTGAAAGGGCTTACTTTTTTATTAAAAGATAGAGACTTTCAGATTTGATTAGAATGCAATTTATTAAAAAAAATCACCTAAAACAACATGCTAAAAATTTGATAACCAAATGACAGGCAAAGATATATGAAGACTTTAGACATATTGTGAAGGACTTCAAGGCACCTAATAGATGAGAAAGGAATAAGGCAATGCCTCTGATTGTAGGGTCTCTGGTTAGTTCTGTTACATTCAAATCCCGCATCTCTTCAACCTGGTCATTAATTTTAACCAAGAGTGTTCTGTATTCTGTTTCTCACAGACCTGTACATTTGCTTGCCATCACTATACCAGCCATTTGTATAATTCTTTGCACTTTTAAATCAACCGAGTCCTGATGATGTATAAAACAACAAAAACATATATATTCATGTTACCTGTGCCACCTTTCTGATTGAAATTTATAACTAGGAAAACCTTTTCTTTCCCATTTTAGACCCGCATGTCTATTCAAATTATAAAGATATTATAATGTTAGAAATGAAATGGATATAAAGACAAAGTTGGCTACTGTGGTGCCAAAGGCAACAAACTTTGGTTCAAAAGATGCCCTTGTCCTTCTGAAGCATCATTCTCAACGAAGTAAACATGACTCCTGGAATACAGAATTGTCTGTATACCAGAAGTTTTACGGCAAATGGAAAGTGTTGTTTAGAGGAATTAAATGACATCTATAATTGAATAGATTCATCCAAGGAAAAAGATGGCTACGACACAGTCACAGAATGCTAGAGGTGAGGGGAAGCCTTTCAAACAAAAAGCCTAAATTTACAAATAAATAATATCAGGCAAAAAGAAATTATTTACTGAGATCACACAGCTGGAAATCCTAGGTCATAATGTTGCCAACAAACATGACCTAGTAAGGGTACTCTGTAACTACCATTAATTGGTAAACTGTAAAAGAATGATGTGGTACTAAAGTTACAGAAGAGGATTCACAACTCAATATTAACACTAAAAAAATAAATTTTGTTTCTCTCCTTAAGTGGAGTTCTAATTGTGTGTGTAGAGCAGTAAACCAGGAGAAATATGATGAAGATATAAAAAGAGTGTTTACAAAAGAAGGTCAGGGAGACAGAAAATGGGGAAGAAAAGGGACTCTAAGCAGCTGTTTTGCCATCTTGCTCAAAAGCCGAAAAGTAGCCTGATGTGGAGATCCACCTTTGATAATCTGGGATCTGGTCTACTGCATCCCAAAAGAACTGTCCTTTTCCCAAGTGAGAGGGGAAACTTGGAAGGTGTACTGATTGCTTCCTTTTTTGCTAGCCTTTAGAGGAAAACAATCCTCTTGTGGTTTTACCTACATGATTATAGGTCAATGACCAAACAATAAGATAGATAATTCACTTCCTATTGAGCATAAAACTTACCTCAAGTAACTGAAACCCCATGGACTTTTCTTTATGTTTACTACTTATCTATTTACTTTGCTGTATTAGCAATAAATACTTTTTTAAAAAAGACCAGTTTATGCTATAGTAATTATAATGCTAATATATATTGAGTTCTTATTATGCAGGCTCTAGTTGCAAGCAACTTTCATATATAGTATCTTATAACCACTCTATGAGCTAAGTGCTATTATTATCCCTATTTGTAAGATGAGAAACATAAGGGGCTTAAAATCAGGGATTAGAAATAGTTAGAGTCATGATAAACCCAAGCATCTTGAACTCACCTGTGTAAGCTTCTTCCCTAACGTGGAACAGATTCACTGCTCCCACCCTACACTTAGATAAGTGGAGAGCATGGAGACAAGTTTACAATTCTGTTCCCCTTTTTCTACCCAAATTGAGTGTGTTAACAATAAAAATAACATTGAAATAATGTTAAGAATCAATTAAGACTTAAGAATAGAAACATTAATCACAGTGGCTTCAGAGCCTAAATGTAATTCTGTCTGATTTTCTAAGCAGCGATAAAGTAAAGATGGGTGAGATCTCCCTCTCATCTTCCTAGGTTAGCATTGCAGCCTTTAATTTCCATGAATCTGGTTTACCTGATAGCAATAATACGAATGACACCTTTGAAATAAGTACACGGCTATATCTTTGTATCCTCAACTCATTCCCCTTCATGGGAATCATTCAGTATCTCCTTCTAGTGAAAGGTGTGCTCAGAAAGAATTAGGTCTTTGTTGTTTCTTTCTTTTTTCTTCCTTTTCTTTTCTTCTTTTTTTTTTTTTCACTTTAGAAGGCTGCACTAAGACTGCCAATAAAAATTTCCTGTGGATCTTCCCACCAAACCCAAATGGTAGTGTGTATAACATTTATTTAAATCTCTCTTTGAATTCAAACCTTAACCCAGCCAAATTTTTTAAAAGACAGTTCTGGATTGTATCCAGTTACTTAAAATTACTTCCAAAGTGTTAGATGATGGATTTCTTATACGTGGTGGGACAAAATATCTGATAAAAGCTGAATTCAGTATTTTCTTTTGATGAACCTAACGTGGTTAATATAATAGCTTTTTAAAAAATTGTATCTAAGACGTATAGAAAAGATTAAATCCTGTCTGATGTCTGTTGATTTTGAAAGCATTTGCATGCTTTTGTCACAGCCAGATTGAATCACTGTAATTCTTTGCAGCTTTGCCAACAACATCATTACAAAGTTTGTAATGGCTCCAGGACACAGCAGCAGGGATGATCCTGAACCTGTAGGAACCATAGCTTCCTTTCACATATTTCAAAACTTCCAAAATATTTTCTTCTGTCTTTCAACCTAATCTTAAAAATGTGGGTTTGCAGGGACACAACCAGTGTGATTATTTATGCTGCCATTGAGATTGGTCACAGTGGACATGGGAAATTCCCTCTAAATGTCTTGGCCAGATTGGTCCAATTTTTACTTCTGGAAATTACAGTGAGATTTGAGAAAATGTTTCTTAAAGCATGAGAACTGTGTTTAGCTCTTTTATTTATCTCTCTCTTTTTTTAAGTACATTAGTGATATCCCTTTTCGGAGTAATTACTTAGTAATGCTGCACATTTAATAGTTAATTTGAAATCCTTTTAAAGACTGTACCCTAAAAATTTTAATTTCTAAGATTTCAAACATTGATTTGCTGATTCCTTCAGCTGGCTGTCAAGTATTCAGACATGGGGTGAGAGCAGGCTACCAGTTGATGTGTGTTTTGTAGATCTTTGACCTAGGGACTATTGAGTTTACAAAGTAGTGGCAGATTCTGGAATAAACTTACTAGGTCTGACTATTGGCTCTAACACTTACTACCTGAATGACCTTAAGTAAATTACTTCAATTTTCCCTGCCTTGGCTTTCTCATCTATAAATACAGAATAAAAAACTACCTGCCTCAGCATGGTGATAAGGATTAAATAGGCAAATGCAGGTAAGACATTTCGAAACTGTGACTTACATCCTATGAGCAGGTGATAAGTACCAGTTGTAATTGTGTCATTGTTAAAATTACTAAAGAACATTTTGTCTCCTTCTACTGCAATTCCCACATGGCCTCCTTTCCTCAAAGGAGATGCAGAGGGTACCATTGCCATGCTTGTGATAATTTTTGTAATCTAGAGCACGGTCAGGAAACTAAGGCCTGATGGTCAAACCTGACCCACTGTCCACTTTTGTAAATAGTTTTGTAACTTAGTTCTATTGAACACACTATACTAATTCATTTACATATTATTGGTGGCTGCTTTTACACTACAGCAGCAGAGTTGAGTAACTGTGACAGAGATTACATTATCTGGCCTTTGGAGAAAATGTTTGCCAACCCTTGATTTAGAGTAAAACAAGGTTTCAGTGTTCATTTTGAAGGATCAGTGAGTGACAGGGAGAATACTGGAATTTGAACCCAAAGACCATGGCTGTTGCTCTGTCTCTGCTCCTTGTTGCTATGTGGATTCAAACAAGTCATGTTGACTTTCCACATGTCAAGTTCTTCATTCATAAAAATAAATAAAAACATTCTTAAAGAAGTGACCACAATTTTCAACTTACATAATTAGTAATTAGTCTAAGGTTTAAGTATAATAGCTTGCATAAAAGTGCTTGGTCAAACTTAAATTGCTAAGCAAATTTGGGGCATTAATCATTGCCAAGCTTACCAAATCTATTCCACTCATTCATTCACCTTCTTGATGACAGAGCCTCTTGGCAACTCTAAACTTGTCCTTCCCAGGCTGATTCTGGGCCCAGTCCAGTGCTGCAGCCTCCTCTGGCTGGTAATGAATAATTTCTCCCCAATTTGAGTCTTTAGAATAATGAATTTAGTTATGGAATACAATAAACATATGATTAGGTAATTATTTTCTCTTTGAAGGGCCATCATTAAAAAGTAGTGCTTTCCAGGCAATGGCATTGAAACTGCATGCAAACAGCTCGCCAGCTGACCTCATGAAATCTCTGACGTGCCTTCCACATTTTATTGTAATGGTGTGTTCACTCCTTGACAATTTTGCATTTCTGTCCCAAGGGTCTCAGGTTCACATCTTCATGTATCTTCCCATGCTGGGCTTTGACTCTTTGTTTCTTAGGTAGAATTTCACCTTGTGTCTAATCCCACATTTATCACACTTACTGCCTTAAAGAAAAAGAATACATTCCACAATTGCTTTTTCCCTTTTTCTGAAAACTTAAGATCCTGATCCTTTCTCTCATCCCAGACCAAACTCAAAGAAGGAAACAGTTCTGTCTACAAAGGGACAGGTTTTCCTTTTCATATGCAGCACCCTCCTACCCGTTCTCCTGGGTAGTGCACTGTGGCTTATCTATCATTACTCTGGGTGTCATATAAAGGAGTTTGTTCCATTAAAAGCCTGAGATTATAGAGAATGGAGAATCATAAAGCTAAATCCTATGGATAAAGCCTGTCTTCCATGTGACCAATGACAGCAGTAGACATTTGGGAACCCACAAGAAGAGGCAAATTGTGGCAAAGAGTTCCACACATAAAAATTCTTTAATAACGCCTATCTGAGAAATTTTATCACGTAAAAAGGCAGAGGGTATCTGTTCTTTGGATTTGTGGTAAGTAAAAAGTTTTTATTCTGCATATGCTTATTATCAATTATGATTTTGACAGGTTATAAACATTATGTTACATTATTATTATATTACAAACATTTGGTTTGATTCTTCCAATGAACGTGATAATATACAGAACACTTGATTAATCATACACTAAGCACTAAAGAGTAAACAGCTCAGAAATATTTAAAATTCTGGCTAGGAAAGACATTTATTCCAACAGACAGGCATAAAGCTTTCTTAAAAAACAAAAAAGAAGTGCCATCATGCTAGATCCACTTAGCTTATCTGATCAAATTCCTCAAGGTCAAAACTTTAGAAGGGACCCAAGTTTCAGGTTATAGAGAATTATCAAGACTCCATAATCTCAAAAATTTTGAAAGTTTCAATTTAAAAAGTGACACATTACAAAAATAAAGGTCTACACTGATATAGTATAAAACTGTAAAATAAAAACACAAATATTTTCACCTCCCAAGATCTTCAATAGCCAAAACTATTTGCTATTCTGGCCCAGTTGCTGAAGATTGTGACTGATAAACCAACCACAAAGCAATAGTGACATTTAGTTCTGTTCTGCTCTTCTCTTTGAGTCATCCAGCATTGAAGGGAATTCAGTAAATATCAATAAATATCAATTTTGCATAGTAGTTCAGAGAATAGACTTTAGAGTCAGACAGCCCTAGATTTAAACCTAATTCTAGGGGTGTCTGGGTGGCTCAGCTGGTTAAGCATCTGACTCATGGTTTCTGCTCAGGTCATGATCTCATGGTTCCTGAGTTTAATTAAGCCCCACGTAGGACTCAATGCTGATAGTGCAGAGCTTGCTTGGGATTCTCTCCTTCTCCCCCTCTTTCTGCCCCTCCCCTGCTTGCTCTCTCTGTCTCTTAAAATAAATAAAAAACTTAAAATTTGTTTAGAAAACAAAAGAAAAAAAACCCTAATTCCACCACTCATTCTGGCCTTAGACATACAAAACTTAACCTTCAACTGGCCATTTCCATACCTGCAAAATCAAGATCCTATACCAACTTCACAGGCTGCTATTAGCATGAAATTAGATACAGGTATATATTCACAATGGAATATTATACAAATATCAAAATAAATGAATTATAGC
>NW_026526810.1:71609903-71709903 GCF_024362965.1 Panthera pardus | reverse complement strand
CAGGGGAGCCCAGACACATGCAGGGCGGGCAATACACAAAGGACCAGTGAGTCTGGCACCGGTTTGCAAGCAGACCCTCGGAGAAAGCACCAATTGAATTAGTTGCCTATTTAGTATCCAAAGCGCCAGATCCGTCCTTACCAAAAGCACAAAGAAAATGAAATAGAAAAACAGGATCTTGCTCATAAAACAAGACAAATCTGTCTAATTTATTTTGTACCAGTAAGTGCTAATTAAATGCAAGCTACTCAGATTCTTCCTGTTCCTGCCTCACCTAATTCGCTTAGAATCACGACAATGCCAGTCTGATTTTTCCCCCTGTTTAACAAACATTCATTTGAAATGTACTCAAATACAGCTATAAAAATACAACCCTTATATCACTTCTATTTTTATTTTATATAAAGTCCATGTGTTTTTACTCTGTTGTGAAATTATTTGGGGGGGGGGAGCTCTTGGCAGAAACAAGTCCTTAAACTATCCTTGTGCATCCTAAGAAATAAACAACTTGAGATGCATATAATGAACTATAATTGTTTTCCCCAAGCCCCCCCCCCAACAGGGTTGAAGTAATGTATGTAACCAAATTTTACAGCAATTCATTAAAAGTCAGGAGCCTAACTCTTTTACAGTTTTTTTAAGGCAGACCATGGTAAAAAAGAAAAAAAATAAAAGGAAACAAATATAAAATATACACTAAATACTTATGCCAAATCAAAGCCTTTAAAATGCTGTTCCTTACCCACCCTCCCTGCCCCCTGAATGTCTCTCTTTTTTTCTGTCCTTCTTTCACATCCCATTGCTCATTTTCACATACCTGACTATAACAATATCCTCGGGAGTAGGCAATTCAGTTTACATCTTTAAGGTCAGGGCTTGGGCTCCAAAGACAAGTGTTTGCTCCATTTAGCCCTGCCCTTGAGAACTCCCAACACCTCTTTGGGTCAAAAGCTCAAGGCCACAAAATTAAAAGATGATGACAAATTTATGTTTAGATTTTTAACCTCAGGCCACTGTCACCCACGGCTAGAGGATTGTAGAAGGTTTCTAGGGGAAGAATTCTAGAATAGAAACATATACAATCACAAAATAATTGTTCTCACTTATGTTGCCAAGAATAAGTGTTTGAAAAAATATGTTTGTGCCAGAGATGAATTTATCTACAATATATAATCAGTAACATATTCACTGAAGATCTCTATGATCATAAAATAAAATTAAGGTGCACCTTTCTTAAACTTTTCCTTAGGAAGCTAAATATATAGGGTGATGTTCTCCATTCCAATGTTGGCCTATTATTTATTAGAAATTATTATTTTTTTATTCAATTTATACTTTATATTCACATTGATTGGTTAAAAAATACATTTTGTGTCTTTCTGGGTTACTACCTTGGGCCTCTTGGCATTACTTTAAATGCAAACTGTGTTGCTCCTATTACCTTCCCTGGTTATTTCTGTCTGCTCTAGCACAAATGCAGCTACAAACTTGGGGTGTCACATATAAATGTGGGAACCTCAAGTAAAGAGTTTCCATCACTGAGTTTTCTCAGACTGGAGTTCAGCCACTCCTCATACAGTAGGAACATGTAAAATTAAATCAGGAGAGCCCCGAAGAGATTGTGGTAGATACCCTTTTAAAAATTTACTTTATAATTAAAGAAGCATTACTCTTTTTAAAATAGATTAGGAATTAGAGTTAAAAAAAAAGCCTATTTCTTTGTAAAGTGCCTCCTGAGAATTATACAAATTTGTATCCTTCTAGAACTTTTACATATGACAGATATAATTGGGTATAATAAGGAAGGGTAGGGTGCCAGGTGGCAAAGTCACCTCTGTAACCACAAAGAAAATGTGTGCAGAATCTGAGATACCTTTTCCTAATTTCCAGTATTAAGGATGAATCTGCGATGTATGAATGGATTTTTTCCATTCAATGTATCAGGCAAAGATCTGAATAAAGTTAATGTTCTCTTTTTGACACCCATATCAGACTGAAAACACCTCAATCAACTGTTGGATGGATTTGGCATAATTATTGATACGCTTTGCAGGATTTAAAGAGTGAGGATTCAGTGCTCACATACCACATTTGAAACGAACACAACTTATCAAGTAGAGTTCTGACATGTGTGACTCTTAGTATCATTTTGGAAGTGAAATAACCTGTCAGATTTTAAAATGTGTTAACAACTGGATGGTTAAATGGCAGGGACATGAAGAAAGGACATGGGTTTGGTTTGAGATTTTCTTCTGGAGTGGAGTCACTGACTGCCAGCCTGGAAGTAATCACAACAAAAGTTTTGCCCAGGGGTTCTGAACAAAAATTCTATAGTAGAATAAATAAACTACTACACAGTTAGATTATCTTAACTAGCATCTGCAATCTTCCTTACAATAGCCATTTATTGATGTCTCTCCAAATACATTAGAAGTGGCAGATGATTTATTTTGCCTTTGAAAAGTACGTATAACCATTCACTCATTCAACAAATATTTAAGTTTCTACTATGTGCCAGGCATTCTTTTCTAAGTACATTATCAAAATTGAATAGTACAAAATGCCTAACATCCTTTTATTAGAGATGTTTTAACTTAAAATGGATGAAAGCAATTTATGCAGAAGGCATGGATTAAAAACAAATCCCTCAGACTTTGTACAGTTCTTATCCTGATTAATTTACGTCTGGTGCCTAACACATAGTAGGTAATTTAAATATGGTGCTCTGCTAGTTTTTCTATGTTCCAACCCCAGTTGATTTTTTGTGGGAGCAGAATTGTCTAGCAAAAAGAAATCCTCTGACCTTTGCCATCATTCTTTGGCACTAGTCTCATTGCCATCTATGATAGTGATTTCTTTTCAAGGACTATGACACCTTTTTTGTTATTTGACTTCAATGTATGTTTTCCTTGTTCTTTGCATTCCTTCTGGAAAAAAAGTGGGAGGGCAGTGTGTAGGAGATAGAGTGGATGTGTAGTATTGGGAGAAGACTCAGCATTTGTTTTTGAATTTAGAGCTTAAATGACTCTGTGTGTGTGTGTGTGTGTGTGTGTGTGTGTGTGTGTGTGTGTGTGTGTGAGAATACATGTGTTACACCTCAGAATGAATTGGAGTCTCCCAAAAGAGAGAGATCACTGCCCTTTAAGGAAAAAAGTAATGGAATTGGTAACAATGAAACCTGGGCTGGATACAGTTTTCCTTTTAAGAATAGTGGGTCAGTCAACAGCCATGTTGCTAAGCACCTCTGGTATTGAGCAATACTCTGCGTACCACTGGAATTATTGTTGAAGTATTTAAGATATATAAGTGAGACTGAAACTTCTTTCTGCAGGAATTTGGAACTTGGGGTCTGGACTTTCATGGGACATTTATATCACATCCCTTGGCAGTTTCCTGCTTCTTGAGGAAATTTTGGCTGTCCATTTATGCTTAAAGTTGGTATTTAAGTCCTGTATAACCATGAAAAACCAGAAAAAAACTATTTTGGCTCATGACTGCTTAAAAAAATAGATAACAGTTATCACATACGGTTAGTTTAAAGGGAAATAAGACCTAGAGATCCTCACTCACCTACAGCAGAAAATAATTCCATGCCAAAACTGATCCTCTTGACTTCTACTGAAGTTCTATCACTCTCTGTATTCATACCTATATCCATCTGTAGATCCATGATCTCTTTGCTGTCTGCCTATCTCCTAGATTATTGTAACAAAAATCTACCCTCTATTAAATTAGTACAATAAAAATGTGATCTCAATGAAGCATTATGGCAGATTGTAATCACTGAGTAAACGGTATACACATACCCATATACACACAAATGTAAAGAAGTTGTATCACCTCTGAGATATTTGGAAATACTAATCTATTTCTAGAACCTCAAACATTCTGAATATACATAAAGGGGCAAGCCCTTAGAACTTCTTGGAGGTAGGTTAGCAGTTTCATTCAAAATGCTGAGGATAAAATGAGAAGGCAACGCCTGACAGTAAACATTCAAATAAATATATAAATATCTCCTTTGAAATTCCTTCCTGCCATATTGCACAGTTCACATTAGTGAAAGGAAGGTTCTTCCTGCATAAGATATTTTTTCGAGCTACAGAAACCTATATGTATACATCGTTTCTGTGATCTAAAAATCAGGTACATTTTATAAACCTTTTACCTTTACCCACGCTCTTCTTGTAGGAGCTATCTTACGTAGGATTATCAGTATCTTAGACTTGGACTGTACTTCCAGTTTTTAACCTAATCCTTCTATATCCTACTTTTAATTGTGTTCTTCTTTCTATTCTAAGAATGCAGTGAAAACCTGGGGATCATATTTTTTGCATACATTAAAGTTGTGCTTCTTCTTTCTAATGTAATATCTGAAATTGGAACACTTTTGAAATCAACTTATTGATAATCAGTTCAGGATTTTTTTTTTTTTGCTTTATTTTCAAAATGCAAACATGTTTCTGCTCTCAGATGAAGTATTGCCAGTATGCCAAGTACTCTTTAATCCTTAAGGAATTAAAAAAAAAAAGTCTTCATAACCCACCTCTTTAAAGTTCTGTATAAACTTGAGTTTTTGGATGTCTGGGGGGGTGGTCAGGAAAGTTCACCTGATTTATTGGCTTCCCATTTAGTTAACCTGGTATAGCCAAAATTCCTCAGATTTTCAAAGCCACCCTGTCGTGTGTGATCTTTTTAATGGTTCAGCCTGGTTAACAACTACTATTTCCGCATCGTGCATCCCTGACTGTAGGAGAGGCCAAAGCTTTTCATTCAAACTCTGGAAAGTTTCCTCTTCATTTGCAGGTGGTGGTGTAAACAGGGAAGAAGATTAGGGGTGTGTCCGGGCCATGTCAGTCCTCAGTGCCCCTCCTCTTCTCTCTATGACAAAGGAATGACAAGAGAAGACTAGGAGACTTGAGAGTTAATGCCGGGAGAATGTGGACCATGACAGTGTGAGTAGGGAAGATAAAACACTAATGGAGAAAGTGAAATGAAGGAATATTGGAAAATATGGTAAGAAACATGGGCGCAACCAAAAGGAGGCCCTAAAGCCTCTGTAGACCCAGCTTGTTTGTTTTGCTCTTGACAGGGTGTTAGGAATAAATGTGCATTAGGCCAAATAGAGGTATCCCTGCTCTTAAAAAGGAAAGAAAGGGTGGGAGGTCCCCTTTCCTTTATAACCCCCTGCCCTTATTATTTTGGTACAATGCCTCAAGAAATGATTATGACACAGCAGCCTTGCTTTTTATAAATGCATCATCTTTTCCTATATAAATATTAAGTACATTTGGCTTTTGGGTGTCACGCAATTAGCAAATTAGTCGTTCACTAACAGTATTCATCGAGGTTTTATAATACTTTCCATACCTTAATTTTAGAATATTACATGCAAGGGGAAAAATTGCCTTCTTTTTTATTGCACTCATTGGAATCCCTTCTCTTAATGCTAGGCTCTGGAGTTACAGTGGCAGTTAGCTCTGTCACCAGAATATCAGCACTTTGAATGGGATTTTGAAAATTACAAAGACTACACCAGCATTATAGCACAATCGATGGTTCTCTCTATACGATAAATGCACTCTCATTTTGAAGCTTATGCATTTCCTTTAATATAGCCCCCCTTTGCAATTCAATTCAATTCAATTCATTGCATTTATTACAAGTAGGAGATGGAAATTAGAAACTTCCTCCAAGATTTTAGATCTTTTGTGTGTGGTATTTATGAGAAAGAGAACTTTTTGCTGTTCTTTTATATATGAGATGTAGTGAAGTGAGCTAATGTTGTAAGAAGTGAAACAAACTGTTCATTTGCACTTATATGTGTAAGTATGAAATATAATATTCATATCTGAGAGATTCTAGAGGTAGAATGGAGGGTTTTTAATTCCATATCTAAGGTATTACTTCATTCTTTCTAACATGGTAGACTTCCAAAATGCAATATTCCAAGTATGACATTCAGAGAGGCCCAGATGCGGTGTTGCATCTCTCTGGAACAGCCATGTTGAAAATTTGCCAAAGGACTGTCATTTTGGTAGACTTTGACTAAACAATCTTGGGTTATTTGAAACTGAAGCAGAAGCCATTTTATTTTAGTCCATTTCTTCTAGATTTTCATGATTTGCCCATTGGAAAAAAAATATTCCCCAGCAAATCCAAGAGCAGTTAGTCATACTCTGCCAGATGGAATCACCCTCTATTTGCAATGGCTAGGGGGTACTCAAGAGTGGCAGTGTGCGCCATTCCTGAAGAACTGGAGGAGTGACTTGAACATAATCTGTAGTGCGTTGTCTATCACACCCGTTGAAAGAGTTGTACAATGTAATTTTATTTTTTGAGTTGAGTATTTAGCTCTTTGAATCACCATGCATCGGTAACGAGACCTTGAATAAGGTCCTTGTCTTAGAGAGGAGCTGGCACTGTATAAAATAGTCATATAAGTTCATGCATTTCTATCTGTTTCTCCAAATATGGGTGTTTCTTTACTCATCAAGTTATTAATCCTCTACTTAATATCACACTCAAGCTGAAACCTAATTATACAAGTCCAGAACCACAGCATAATATTATGAAGACAAGTGCATATATTACTTAAAGTTCTAGTAATAGCTTTAAAGGTTTATATAACTTGGAATCACCATCTTGAATATTATTGGTAAAATTATGAAAAGCTGCTCTAGGATCAAAACACAATGGCATGTTAATTTCATAGTAAGATGTGATCTTGCAGTTGTAATTAATATCTCTCTCAAGAGCTATGGGTCATTATATAGTTTAATTCAATTACTTGATTAAATAGAGATAATCCATTGTAGGTATCGGCTAATGTAATTCATAGCAATTTACACAGGATAGGCTTATCAAAGATATATAGTAAGAAATATTTTGTTTAACATACATTTTTACTAGCTTCAGAATTTATAGATCATAATTTACTGTGCTCTGGCAGCACACGCATGCACACATGCACACACACATACACCCTGTGGTTAGTTTATTCCTTGCTACTTTTACAATCAGTTACTGCTTTGGTGAAAGCCTAAAGCTTAATCCATTAAGAGCCATTCAGAACAAAACAAACAAACAAAGCTTTAACCACTTCAGTGAAAACAGTGCAGATCCAACAAGCAGCCTTCTTAGAAAACCCCAGCAATTTTAGGATCAATAGCCTCATACTGGATGCTTCTAAGTGATAAAGGCTAGAACATTTGTGCTGCCAGGTTTTGGAGAATAAAACAAAACATAAAAGTGTCTGGGAAAGATAATTTGATAAGTTTAGTTTGGAAATACCCATGTAGTGCACAGGGCTGCTTAAGTTCTATCAAGAGTCATGATAAAAACAAGCTAACTTAAATATCACTTCAAACTGAAAATTTTACCTCTATTAGTCCTGAGAGTTGAAACTTAAAATGTATTTTAGTCTTCCTCCAAATTCCCCTACTTGCAGGTTTATTATTACTACTTGTAATTGATGTATGTGAGATCTTCGGTAGATCTCCATTTGTCTATTTCTTGGGGAAAAATCTTATCAAATATCTCCATATTAAAGTATTTAGAAGAATGTTACATCTACTTGCTTCAAGGCTACAGTTTTAACAATAAAACTAACAAATACATTTATATATGAGAAGAGCAAAAACAAACATTTTCTTACACAAGATTAAAAGCTCCTTCGTTTCCTTTTAGAATTATTTCATTGTATATTATCCTTTGTGAAAAATCCATTAGCTTCTTTTATACATCCTCGAGTCTTAAATAATAGCCCCTTGCTGCAGAATATGTTTCATGGAAAAAAAATCTACTGTCATTCCATAGAATAAAAAAGGCCTCCTACATCATTACATTATCCTTTTCAGTTATACAAAACAATCTTACAATACTGTATCTCCTGTAGTTATAGTTTTTTTTTAAATGCCTTTACGTTTATACTTAATTATAAACTCTGTAATGAAATAGGAGTATTATTTATTATTTATCTCAAAATGTCAACCGGTTAGACTTTACCCACAAATTATCTGGAGGCATTAAATTATATACCTTCATAGGTAGTCAACAGACACTTGGGATTGCCTGCAGTATGTTTACAAGCTAATTTGTTTACTGAATATTGTCTACTCGTTTACATTTCTGCCCTTTTTTGTTTTTAAAGCAGATCCTCGCTGAAGAAATATACTTAATGTAAGGAATTAAAAAAAATCTTTTTAGTTTTAAAAATAAGCGTCAAATCAAAAGCAAAATAATCTTTTTGCTGAAATGTTATCAAATAACATTGACCATCAACATTTTACAGACTGAAGAAATAAATTACCCTGCAATACCATTAAAATGCATGATTTTCTTGTGTGTCAGGAATGCTGTGCAGTTTTGTCTGGATTCATTAAGGCGCTCACTGCATAAGTGCGTTGCCAACAGGGATGTGGGTGGCTGTAATGGCAGCCTGTAGGTTTGTATGGAAAACAAGTATGGCACAGTGAAAAAAATCCTTCTCTCACCCTACAGATACCTGTACGGAGAGCTTGGGAGGCTTTTCCATAGGCTCATTGTCAAGTGAAAGTTAAGCCCCCACTCACTGGGAAGCGAAGGTAAGTCTGAAAAATCGCATTGAAGGAAAAGGAGAGGGGAGGGGGGGTGGGGATGAAATCACCTAGCATTGAAGCAGCCTAACCAAGTGACAGACACGTAGACAACTCTGATGCTGCCAGAACAACACTCTGCACAGCCCACCAGCAAGCAATTTGTCACTGCGACAAGAATATCCTCCGCAATTTGGCATCAGGGTCCTTGGACAGCCAACTGCGCCTGTACAGCACGAGACGTGCTATGCGGCAACGGGAAAGATGGGAACCGACGTTCTCGTTATGTCCAAACGTGTTATTTTATGAAAAACATATCTTTTGTCATGATCAACACAGAGACAGAACAGTAGTAATTGATGATAACTGGGGACAAATAAGACAACAAATTGAGAAAAAGTATGTTCTTGTATGTTTTTGAGGTACTCTGTGTTGAGAAGATTTCAGGATGTTCGCTGTTTGTCTGATATTTTATGGCACATTCCCACAGTGTTTCCTAGAAATAATGAATCCATAGGTGTAAGAATGAACTGGAAAGATTTTTGGTAGTAAACCAGTTGCTTTTAGCAGAACATACTCTGCTTTGTTTTAGGCTTGTATGTGTGTATATTGTGTGTTGATTAATATGTGGCTAAGTGCAAACCGTTTCTTACTGGTGTGATTTGAAATAAGACAAAGAATTCAAGGTAAGTTGGGTTATAAATGTGCAAAGGAAAGACCCTTTACTCTTTACATTGCTACTCTGGTAATCTATTATAAAAGTGCAGTAAAGGAGAGAAGCCAGGGGCATAGGATAAAGGTATCCGATAAATAAGCAAGTAGTGTTCCCCTTGCCAATTACTTGGCATCTTACTTTGTAATTAATGCCACAGTAATGAAAAAAGTGGTAGGCACGAAGATTGGGCCTTTTGTGCATTCTATACAGAACCAAACACTCATAAAAATCTAGCTCAAAGCTAGCCTAGTTTGGCTCTCTCCACAATCAAAACTTGCTAGGGAATTAGAACAATCCCATAGGGGTGTGTGTGTGTGTGTGTGTGTGTGTGTGTGTGTTGCAATGTATTATATAAGAGTGACATAAGGCAATTGTGGTATTGCTGTCTCTATCACAGAGACAAGACTGTCCTTCATTCCCCAGACATGATAGAAACTTGTACCCATTCTGCCAGTATCTAACATCATGGTATCTATTATGTTGTTCACTAGTTGTGCTATGAAACATTTCAGTTAACTGCTACTTAAGTGGCTATGATAACTGCCTTACAATGCCTCGTGTATTTCCCAGTAGCTTATAGATTTGTGCTTTAAGGGAACTTTCAGAAAATACTAAAGCTACTTTAAATGTAAATAATAGTGAAAGTGGTAATACTACATAGGCACTTTTTAAGATGGAGTAAAGAATCTAATTTAGGCAATTTTGATATCACTTGAAACAGTACAAATTTAAAAAATATTGTTAATATTATATTAATCCTTAAAAACATGAAAAACACATTTTTCTCTAGCTATCCATGTAAACTGGACATTGGGTGGTTTGGAGTTGGGGGTTGGAGAAAGAGATGTTTAACTGCGAGACTTGGATATGGTGTTAGGGGCGGAGTATGTTGAGTAGCTATGTACACAGATAGCTAAATGAAATGACCTTAGATTTATATCCATTTAGGGGTAGGACAGGGAAAGGGGAGAACAGAGAGGTATGTGAAGAGAGAATGTTCGGGGCTAGAGGGTATAAAATATAGTGGAGATCATAAGGAAAACTAACCCCTACTTTTCTAAGCTTTGCATGGGGTGTTTTCCGTGCAACTCCCATTAAAGTCAATGGGAATCATGCGGCTAAAACCCTATGTAACTCTTTGACAATTTACTTCCTAGTGTCTGGAAAAGAGTACTACCTACTAAGGGCAATTTACTCATTTTAGTTTGTGCCTTCCATACAAAGATGAATTTGATAGCATATAGCAGGAGGAAAAGAGAGACTGCATTTAAGATTTTGTTATTGCAAAAGAAATCATCACTGAAAAATGTCGTCTAAACTCTCACCTTGTTTAGCAACAACAATAAACAGAGAAAAGCAATCCAGTGAAAGAATATGAAAAGAAGTATGGACTTGATTACAGGAAAAATGGTGATTGCTATATGAGGGTGTTTTTTCCCCCATTTTAAATTCTCGAGCTCTGAACACAATCGCAGGATAATAAGAATAGAGGACAATTCTTAAGACACCAAATTGAAGCTCTTGATTACTTGCTTTTTCCCATGCACCTCAAGTTGTACATATGTAAATATAGCTATGGTAGCCTTACAAAATCTTTAATAATACAAATACAGTGAAGGGGGTTGTCATAGTTTCTAGTTATGGGTAGAAGTATAGATAAAATGACAGATATTTATCTTGCTGTAAGCAATAACTAAATAAATGTATTGTATACTCTATCTAATATTATTTTTGAAAGCTATAGACTGTGCATGTTAAAAAGTACATGCTATTTATAATCTCTTTCATGAACTTGGAAACAGGAAACTAACACTGGCTTGCAAAGTCTTTATTTTTATTATAGGGCTCTATATTTTCTTACTTTCAAGTGAAATGTCTATTTAGGTGCTTTACTGATATAATTCTTATAACTGTACAACCATATAATAAGCTTATGTGGGCTGAAGATACAGCTCTTGTGTTTTCTGAGTCCCTTCTCTGTGATTTGTTTTCTGACTTTTCCTTTGGAGGGTGAAGAAATAAGATACTACATGGCTCTGCTTTTTAGTGCATGGATCAGAGACACATCTATGAACAACTGCCTACGCAAATTGATTACTGGGCAATATCATTTCTCAGTTTTTATGGGTAAATGAGTGCTTCTCGTCATGGACCTAGCTTGTGCATCAATTTAGGTAAGCATACTGCTGCAGCAGCCTTGAAACTATTGCTCTCTGATTGTACCAATTAGCAAATCCTGAACTTTACCACCAGGAAAAGACATAGCTCCACATTTATGAATGCCTGGCTTTTGAGAATTAGAGTAATTATGTCACCAAACCTACCATTGATTTTCAGGTAGACATCTCAATAATTTTGTAAGAGTAAAAACCTTTCCAAAAGCACACTGATATTTTTATAGCAGAAATAATACATAGGGATGAATGCAGTGATTTGATATGTGAGAACATTTAAGAGAGAGAGAGAGATACTTTACTTGAACAGAATTTACATGTATTTTTGGGCTGAGTCTTTGATTATAAATTTCATGTTGGAGGGTTTTGACTTGTTTGAGAACTTCTGAAATCTGATTTCCTTGAAGGGTGGGGTTGAGACTTCACAAAATAATAAAAAGCATGTGCTATTATTAAAGTAGATTATGGGACTATTGTAAAATCATAGACAGTGATAAATTTAAGACATTAAAATTCTCTAAGTTGTAGTTTTAAAACTTACAGCTGTGTCTTACATCCCAGGCCATTCATTGTTTGTGACCAGATCACATATCCTTAACCAAATACACATTAAAAGATTTCTGTTCCAAATTAAACCTGAATTGAATTTATCACACAGAGCTCTTTAGTTATCCATTAAGGTTTTTTTTTTTCCATTTTTTTCTTCTTATGGTGTTTTTACAAACAACAAGAATAAGTTAATATTTGCATTTAAAGCAAAATAAATTCAGGTATTACAATGGCACTGTTATTCACAATGTTACAGAAACTTGTTTTCCTCCTGTATTATAGTGTCATTGTTTCACTTTGAGTAAGAATCTGAATAATCATTAATACATTCCATGGAATCAAAGATGTATAGGGTTATATATTCTAGGTCTCTCATTTTACAAATTATCTTTGCCATGATCTGAATGAATAAGATATTTTTAATGCAAAATTAATATCTGTTTACTTCAGACTTGTTTTGGTAGAAATTTACTATAAATCAGTATTTGACAGCCCTGAGGCTTAAGACATCTTTCAGTATTCGCTCTTTTCATATCTCCCTCCATGTAGTTAAGAAATTATTATGGCTTTGACATGACATCTATGTAGTCATTTTGTAGTATGTAGGTGGGGAATACATACAGAAATAATATATTTTCCCTTGAAGTATCTCAAAATCACATATTTAGTTGGCAGAACACACGCACACGTGCACACACACACACACACACACACACACACACAGAGTCTGCATTTCTTTTAGCTCAGTGAGCACATTTTGAATATATTTGCCCTGAAAAATTTTTCTAGTCCCGGGAATGGTGTTTCATGAACTGATTTTATCACCTGTACAAGAGAATTATACAAATGTTCTCAGAAAGAAACCAAGTAAATAAGCGTATGATAGATTATATTCATAAGGTGTTTGTTTATATTGTTTTCTTTACTGTGACCACTTTTGTCTTTTTCTTGTATCCCTGTTTATCTTCACTTCTTCAAATATGGCACTTGACTAGCCTTCTGTAACTAAAATACATTTGGAAAGCTAAAGTGTGGATGAGGGTAATTTTGGGGTAAGAGCATAGTACTGTTAATAATGTTGATTTTCTGGCCCCAGAGATCTTTGGGATTGTTCATTGCTCATATGGTAAATTACTGATGCTCCACTTCAAAGGCTTGAGGCCTAAACTCTTCTTTGCTACATCTAAGAAAAGGAAGCCACTGTGTAAGTGGTGGAAGTCTGGAGCAGAAGGTCATCCAATATCACATGTACTTGTTTGGGACCAAAGCATAAGAAAGAAATCCTCCCAAGCAGTGTTAAGTTGTCTTCTGTCTCACTAGTGTGTGTAAACAACTTTAACATTAAGGGGAGTCAAGCACAGGTATTGAAAAAGGAAGAGGACTTTTAAGGTGAAATGAGATCTGGAAGTGTTTCAATGTTACCCTAAAGCAGACAGGAGAAAATCTATTTCCAATAGTAAGAACTTTGAGACTTACAAGTGATGATGCAGAATGAAAAACATGTTTTACAGTTCTAAAATATGTAACAAGTAATGTGATGGCTCAGATGAAATGCAATATAATTTTCATAATTATTTAAGCGTGAAAGGCACATAATTGGGTTCATTCACGGTCTTTGAAGTAACAGTGTTGGCCAATGGAAAAACCAAAAAGATATTTGACTGATTTTTTAATATCATGCTATATAAATCTGGGCAAGTCATTTAAACTGTTTAGGGACTACATGGGCACAAAACAAACAAGATTCTAGCACTCTTAACCTAAGAAGGAATGCAAGATTTGTAATTATTTCAGATGCCTGATGTTTCCATTGTTGTTAGAGCTCTTATGCTTTGAAAGGATATATTCTTTTTACCATGATAGTTTCATTCATTTACTCATTTGTTCCGTCAGAGATATTTATGGAGAACTAACTGAAGAGCCTGACCATCCTTCCTATCAGTTATTCAGAGACTAAGATAAAGTTCCAGACCTTTAATATATTCATAGTCTGGCGATTGAGGCAGTAAACCAAAGTTAACAACACAACAAAACAAGGGTTCTGATAAATGCACACCAACATGTCTATGGGAAGTCAGAGGAGGGGCTTCTAATTTTGCCCCGGAGAGACTGGAAGGCTTCATAGAGAAGGTGATCACTGAACTAGATTGATGGCAAAAATGGGACTACCTTGGTTTCTTGCCAAGAGACCAAAGATGGCCACAGGAGAACTGACTTAATCTGTACTGTTTAGGAGGCCATTGGCTTTAACACATTGTTTTTTTGTGGCTTTAAAAATGTGCATGATTGTGAAGTTCTGCTTTTGCCAGTTTGTTCTGGTATTGGGTGTTCTTTCTTCTCTTAAGGGGAAGACAGTAACTACTTAAGGGGAAATATGTAACTAATATGACTACTTACTACATAATCAGTACCTCCGTTTTTTTGAATGGTGTGCTTGTGTGCATGTGCGTGCTCATGTGTGAGAAAGTAAACATAAGTGAATGTGGCCAGGAGACGTTCATGGTATCTGTTGAGATAATAGGAATGATGCTGGCATAATAACAAACTCAAATAGGGAAACCTACCCTCAAATTGTTGTAAATGTTTGATGGGATTCTAGGGCTTTCCAAGAACAGCCAAATATACAAGCTTTCCCGCCCCCCCCCACCTTTCTATTATAGAATAGAAAGGATTGTGTTAGAAGGATTGTCTTTCTAGTAGGTGTGAAAAAGAAGCAGGTAGCAGGAGGGCTTGGTACAGAGAAAATATTTCCAACAAAATCAGAATTTAATGATCTAGGTCAGTGTTTCTCGAACTATAATGTGCATAAGGACCACCTGGAGAACCTGTTAAAGTACAGTAGGCCTAGAGTTGGATTGATGAATTATCGTTTTTTTACCAACTCACAGGTGAGGCTGATGCTGCTGGTTGAGGATCACACTTGAAGAACCTCTAATCTAGACCTGTGCTTCTCAAATTTAATCTGTATATGAATCACCTGAGGATCTTGTCAAATTGAAGATACTGATTCAGTAGGCCTAGGGTGGGTGGGAACATTTGCATTTTGAACACGCTCAAAGGTTATGCTAATGCTGCTGGTCTGTGGTTCACACTGTGAGAAGCAAGGCCTTAGGTGATCTCCTACATTATGAGTCCAAGTCATATGACTTGGCCTGGTGATTTCAGAAAATAATAAGATCAAATAACGACTTCTGGTTCATTTCCTGAGCAAATAATATTGTGTCCTTACCAAAAAGAGCTAATGAAGAATGAATGCATTTTATTGTATACCATAGGAATAGATATTAACAACTCCACTGAGAGATGTATTCCTGAGCTATTGTTCCCTGTATAAAATACCTGCCTTAGTTATTGTAAAAGTTAGGTGAAACTTAGGTTTCTTATTTTAAGTAGCTTCTATAACTCCCTGGCCTTATATTAAATGCATTATATTTCTCAGATTGTAATAAAGTTGTATTTAGGTACAGAAGGTAAAAATGGATTGGTCTAATAACTCCAAAAGAAAATCTTAGAAACTGTACACTGTTTAAGTTGTGTTATTTAGCCACAACCCTTGTTTAAAAATTCTGTTTAGGGGCGCCTGGGTGGCTCAGTCGGTTAAGCCTCCGACTTCAGCTCAGGTCACGATCTCATGGTCCGTGAGTTCGAGCCCCGCGTCGGGCTCTGGGCTGATGGCTCAGAGCCTGGAGCCTGCTTCCGATTCTGTGTCTCCCTCTCTCTCTGACCCTCCCCCGTTCATGCTCTGTCTCTCTCTGTCTCAAAAATAAATAAACGTTAAAAAAAAAATTAAAAAAATAAAAATAAAAAAAATAAAAATTCTGTTTAGTTAGGCAAGTTCTATTTATGTAAAGCAAAGGTTGAGGGGTGGCTAAGTGGTTCAGTAGATTGAGCGTCAGAATTCAACTCGGGCTGAAACTCAAGGCTCCTGAGTTCAAGCCCCACGTCGGGCTCTGGGCTGACAGCTCAGAGCCTGGAGTCTGCTTCGGATTCTGTGTCTTCATTTCTCTCTGCCCTTCCCCTGCTTGTGTTCTCTCTCTCTCTCTTTCTCTCTCAATAATAAATAAACGTTAAAATTTTTTAAAAAAATATAGCAAAGATTGAATTAAATCTAGTGAAATAAGCCAGAAAATATACTTATTTTTGATCAAATAACAGTCTCTGGTGGATTATATGGATGTGGGTGTCAAAGAGCCTTACTGGTAGGTGTTGGTTGTCTTCCACCTCCATTTTCTCAATAACTGATAAATCTCCATTCCCTCTCTTCTGTGTAGCCCTTTTAAAAAATAGAGGTGTGAAATAGTGGTTATGGTAGTATAGTAAGGGATTTGAAGTAGAAATTTCCAAGAGAACATTCAAATAAAAATGCAAGAAATAGCATCTGTATTATATACTTTGGCTAACTTTGAGTGATTTTAGGCATCCGAGGGATGCATAGGTTTCTATTCTCCTTATGCCCCTCCCATTCACAAATTTTCAAGTGATATGATAGTGTTAAATTCAATGACTCAACAGTTTGAGTAAATTTCTCCATTCTCAGTTTATTTATTTTTTTGGTGGACTTGATCAAATATGTGTAACTGATTATGTTAATGCAAATGCCCAAACCCTCAGCCAAATAAATGTAAATATACTTGAAGTAGTAGTGTAATTTTTAATATTTCTTTTTGTCTGTCCTAGGTGATTTTTGTATTATCATTTCTAAGGCTAAATGATTATCTTAACAAAATGATTATCTTTAATTGATGTTTAGGTGCTTTTGTCATTTCTACTTCTTCCTGTTTCCCAAGTATATTAATTTCTGATCCACTTACCAAAGTGGACTATTTCAAGAAAAAATTTTACTTGCAGGATATTTGACTTCTTAAAATACCACACTCGTGTCTTAATATCTAACCAAATGAAGTTGCAAACAATGTGATTTTAAAATGGAGAAGTTTGGGCTGGAAGGGCAGTGGTTCTTAATCTTTTAGGAAATATCTCTTTACAGAAAATGCTCAGTAAGTATACACAGAGAAATTTTGCATACAAAGTAGTGCATATCTGCTGGCCTTTTGAAGGAAAATTAACAACTCTGATCTTGATAATTGAGGTGAAGTTAACAAAAATGCCATCTTTTTTTCTTTCTTACATAGACCTTGAAACCAGATGGATCAATAGACTGTTTTTCTAAATACATCATTTTGTTTTTATTGCGTAAACCTTGCCTTACAAATAAGCCTTTATACTGATTTGTAACATGGAAGCAAGTGGACATCTGGCTTCTGTGAAAAATATGATTCACTCATTTGCATTTTTAAATTCCATTCATTCCATTTTTAAATTGTTCACTTGTCCTCTTTGCTCTTTCTAAAAGCAACTCTTCTTAGCTCTCTTCAATTTTAAATACCCACAGAGTTTATGTTACTTACAATCCAGATCATCTCTTTAAAATTTTTAAGTGAAAATCAATATTCAAGGCTCACAGAATGTGCAAACCCATAGTATCCAGGTAAGTGAGAAGTTCATTGAAAACCAGTAAGGAATTTGGATGACAAACATGAATTTACCCCTAGTACTTTATAATGGTCTTGGAGGACTTTGAAATATCTTTCAAAGGCCATTTAAAGAAATTCGGGATCTAAATACTAATAAATAATTAATTCTTCCAGTTGGTTGTATATAGAAAAATATTTTGGGTACATAAAGGTGTTTGTGTCACTAATGATATGCTGTAAATAAATCCTGGGAGGAAAGATAATAATGCTATTCAGTTGTTAATAAAATATTGTTTCTGGCAATAGGTTTTGTGAATAAAAATTGAAAGTATAAGAATTTGAAACCTGCAACATTCATTCATTAACTTAAAGACTAGTCCTTCCTCTTTATAGTAACAAATCCAGAATCTAATAATTTTCACAATGTTGAAACCTCATAATAGCTGACAGCAGAATAACTTGAGTTCCATTTCAATTTTAAGTAAAGTATCTCCTGAATATTTTATTCTTTATCTTAAATAATTAGCCTGTATGGAATCCTAGCATTTTAAAATGATAGTGTTGAATATTTAAATAACGTTAGCTCTTTGCATATTGTCTATTTCCCTCAAATCAACTGGTTATGTCCTAGAAGAAAATGTGTGTGTGTGTGTGTGTGTGTGTGTGTGTGTGTATGTGTGTGTAAATGAAAAGATTTTCCTCCAGTTGAACAGAATAGCTGATGGATCTAAGAGTAGGTAATGGAAATAGATAATCATGATAGGCAAAGATGAGAGAATGAGGGAAGTTAGCCCATTATTATCGTCAGCTGTGAATTTTGGACTCGATTCTGAAAGTACACCAGAAGATATTGCTTTTCTAAGAACATCAGCAACGTGAATTTTAAGGAGATTTGTTTAGGGAACATGTAGAATGGACCTTACAGGGGTAGAGATGGGAAACTGAAACCAAGAAGACCTGGTAGCTGAAGTTCTCAAGCTCCATACTAGCTACTGTCTAGCATACTAGCTACTGGGCTAGCATACTGTCAATTATAATTCATGTTTCATTGCTGATGTTCTTTGCTAACATCATATAATTCAGACAATTTTGAAAGAACATACTGGGATTGAAATTAGGAGAAGTGAATTTGGTTAAATTTTCCAGTGTGGATTTCACGATAGCTATCACATTGAATGAAATCATGTTTCCATGTAGGGTTTGGTGCCTATAATTGGGCGGGGGGCGGTGGGGAGGAATAAACGCTTATTTTAATGACTTGGTCCACCTAACTGTGAGAGAATGAGAGCCCCTTTCCGAGTACAAGGCAATATAAACCAGTTTGAGACAAACTGGAGAATTTTAGAGGCTAGATTCATAGATGTAGACCACTCCTAGAATTAACTACCCACTAAAGAAGTTGATCCCTAGAGATAGCCTGGAACATAATCAGATAGACTAACATGATTCTGGTGAGGTAAGACAAATTGGTCCCATAAATCACATCAGAAATAACTCTTTTGTTTTGAGGAGGATGAGATGTACTGTCGTCAGGACACCCACCAGATCTTTTGAGGCATTGTTACTACTTTCATATATGTTGCGTGGAAGTTTAATGTGGATGTAACAATCTTCATTTCCTTTAAGAAAAAGAAGCAGTCTACCTCTCACTCCCACTGATGCCGCTGTCAGAATTCTGGATCAGGGGACACATTCTCTCTCTTTAAAGGAAATTTAGCTGCCCTCTTAGTGGGAGAGAGTAGAGCTACGTAAGGTGTTGAATGCCGATTAGCATGTCAGTCAGGCTGTCTATCTGATATAATCAGAAGAATTGAGGGAGTCTTGAAAAGAAAGGTGTGGAGAGAAATGTGGACAGCTGTCCAAAGCATTTTGTGTCTGGAACAAGCGTTCATGGACTTCTCCACTGAAGGCGATATTAAAAGCTAGTTTCTGAAAAATGACTGGTGGAGTCTGTGTCTGGTAGATTAGGTCAAAGGAGAAATTGGATGTTTGAGTTTGCAGTTCACAAAATAAGTACTGAATCAATCAGTTCTCTTTTAGTAAAAACCCTTTTTAGTAGATGGGTTTGGGCTGTATTTTTGGTTCATTCTGCCTCACTTGTTAGATGGGATAATGGTATTACCTCCTACTCACTTGGTAGTTATGTAGCCATGATACAATAAGATAATTACTTCTAAATATAATTTTTTTATATTTTAAGGGAAAAAGTACAAGCATGTGAAATTCTAAGGTATAAACATTGCATGGAACTTCATAGTGCCTTTCACATGGAGTTATTGTTATAGAGGTATTTATAAGTAAAAGTCCTTAACTTCTATTTGTCATTAGTAAATCTGAAGACCAAAGTCTTCATGAAGCCATTATAGAACCCACAGCTATGGTACAATTTCTTTATTGGTATAACAAGTCAGTAGAGAACATGAAAAGGCAAAGCTTTTTTCTCTCTTATTTTATTCCAGTATAATTAAATACAGTATTGTATCAGTTTCAGCCCTACAACATAGTGATTCAACAATTCTATACATTACTCAGTGCTCAACACAATGTGTGCTTTTAATCCCCTTCACCTATTTTATTCATACCCTCCCCACCTCCCCTCTGGTAACCATCAGTTTGTTCTCTATAGCTCAGAGTCTGTCTTTCGTTTGTCTCTTTTTCCTTTGGTTGTTTGTTTTGTTTCTTAAATTCTACACGTGAATAAAATTATATGGTATTTGTCTTTGACTTATTTCACTTAGCATTATACCTTCTAGATCCATGTATGTTCTTGCAAATGAAAAAATTTCATCCTTTTTAATGGCTAAGTAATATTCTATTATGTGTATGCATATACATGTGTGTGTATATATATATGTGCATACATACATATGTGTATACACACACACACACACACACATATAGGGTACACATATCTTTTTGAAATAGTGTTCTTTGGGTCTTTTTGGTAAATACCCAGTAGTGGAATTACTGGATCAAGTGGTAATTCTATTTAAACTTTTGAGAAACCTTCATACTATTTTACACAAATTTGCCTTTGCACCAACAGCGCATAGGGTTTCTCTTTCTCCACATTTTTGCCAGCACGTGTTGTTTCTTGTGTTTTTGATTTTAGCTATTCTGACTTGTGTGAGGTGACATCTCATTGTGGTTTTGATTTCTATTTCCCTGATAATTAGTGATGTTGAGCATGTGTCTGGTTTCACATGATGTTTTCATGTGTCTGTCGGCCATTTGTATGTCTTCTTTGGAGAAATGTCTTTTGAAGCCTATTTTCATTACTATGTAATTATTTGTTTTGTGTCAAGTAAATTTTCATTGAAGTTAAACACATGTTCAAACATGCACAGATGTAAGTGTACGAAGTATTGAATATTTGAACAAAGTGAACACATCCATGTAACCCCCAATGATTTAAAGGAATAGAACACTATTAGCATATAAGAAATTCACTTTTGTCCCATCTTACCACTACCCCCCAACAAAATCACTTTCTTAATTCCTGTTTGCTTGGGTTGATTTTATGTTGTTGACCTTTATTATTAGTAGTAACATATGGTATATACTTTCTTGTACCCATGCTGTAAACAAATGTGGTGTAATTGCAGTTCATTTATTTTCATTGCTGTAGAGCATTTCATTGCATGAATATCCCCAAAATCATTTATCTTTACTTTGATGGACATGGTTGTTTCCAAATTTTGGCTTCTATTGATCTTCTGATATGTATTTTGGATACATAAGTGGACTTTTCTGTTAAATATGGTATCTAGGAGTAGAAACACTGAGTAAGGTATGTTCAGCGGTGGTGGATTTGACCAAACAGTTTTCCAAAGTGATTGTGCCATTTCATGATTGCACCAGCAATGTATGATGTATTTTCAGAGTTTGATGTTATACTCTTTTTAATGTGAGCCATTTTGGTGGGTAGGTAGTGATATGACATTGTAATTTTAATTTGTCCTCTTTTGACAACTGATAAGTTTTGACCACTTTCCCTGCATTTACTGGCCATGGGATATTGTCTATTATGAACTATTGGTTGCCCATTTTTCTTTTCTCTTTTTAAACCTTTTTCCTTATGGTTTTGCAGTACTTGGTATATTCTACACATATGTCATTTTGTGAGATAAAAGCTTTCCAACCATTTTTTCTGTCTAAAGTTTGCCTTTTTCACTTTCTTACTGATGTCTTTGGATTAATATAATCTTTTAATTTTAATGTAGTCTTTTCCTTTATGATTAGCACATTTTGTGTCCTGTTACAGATGTCTTTACCACAAGGATGTGACAGTATGGTCCTATTTGGGGGAAATTATACTTTTACCTTTATTTTTATATCTATGGATCATGTGAATTTATTTTTGCATATTCTATAGGGTAGGAATTGGTTATAATTTTTTCCTTATGTATATTCATTTGGCCCAATGCCATTTATTGAAAAGACACATCTTTCAATTTTGCAGTTCACTGTCACCTTTTTCATAAACCAAGTGTATGTGTAGATTGTCATTAGATTCTTTTTTTTTAAGTTTCCTTGTGCTCTACACTGTCTTAATTGTACTTTTTATTGAGTCTTCATTTCTAGTAATGTATATCCTTTGATTTTGTTCTTTTTCTTATCCCTTTGAGTTGAAAATTATGTTGCCAATATACACATTTAAAAATGTTTGCTAGATTTTTGATTGGGAAAACATCAAATCTATGTATCACTTTTAGGAGAAATGCTATGCTTTCAACATTGTATTCTTCTTATGAATGTGGTAGTTTTAATAGTCTCATTTAGTTTCTCTTAATTCTTTTAGTTTTAATAGTCTTATATTTATAAAGTTTTAGTAGTTTTAAAATTTTAGTAGTCTTCTTTAATTTCTCTTCAGTATTCTGCAGTTTTATGGGTAGAGGTCTTACACATATTTTGTTAGATTTTTTTTCTTTGGCATTTGCTTTTTGAGATGCTATTGCAAATTGTATCTATATTTTTAGAATTTCATTTTGCAATTGTCAATGGTCTATACAAATACAATTTATATTTTTATATTGACCATTTATGTAGTTCACTTGCTTAATTCATTTAAAATTCTGATTTTTTTTTTAGTTTTACTATAGAAGACTTTGGATTTTATACAGTTATGTCATCTGTAAATGCTATTATATTTCTCTCTATTTTTAAGCCTTATATCTCTTATTTCTTTTTCTTCCTTATCACTCTGACTAGATGTTGAACACAAGAGGCGCTAATGGACATCTTTGTTTCTTTCTCTGTCTTGTGTGGGCAGGGGAAGTTTGTATGTTTTACTACAACACATGATATGTGCTATAGGTTTTATATAGGTACCTATTAACAAATTAAGGACATTTAGTCTGTTCCTAAAAGTGTACCTTTTAATTTCCTAAAATCTGTGGACTTTTCACTTATCTTTTTAAAAAGTTGTTTTCTAATCTAATAGTAATAAAGTCAGAGGATACACCATGATTTCACCTCTCTAGAATTTGTTGGACATACACCAACCTTGATAAAAACGGCATCTATTTTGTTATACATTCTATGTGTACTTGAAAGAATGTTCTAAATGATTCAGTTAGGTCAAGACTATTTATTTTCTTGCTAAGTTCTTCTATATCCTTACTGTTATTTTGTCTGTTTATTATATTATTACTAAGAGAGGTATTAAAACCTCCCATTATGACTTTTGTGCATTTTATATTTCTGTCCACCTTATTTTGCTTCATATATTTTACAGCAATGTCAGCAGATGTATATAAATTTAAAATTGCTGTATTTTCCTAGTGTATTAACCCTTTTATCATTAGAAAATGCTCCTCTTTATCTCTAGCAGGATTATGTACCTGAACATCTACCTTGTTATCTGTCAGTATAGCCACACTAGTTTTCTATTTCTTTGTATTTGTAAAGATACATGGTTTTTGTCCTTTACTTTCAACCATTTTGTGAATTTAAGGACATTTTTAATAGCATAGAGCTGGGCTTTTTTATTTTTTAATCATCAGATATTTTTGTTTTTAAAATGGCATATTTATTCCATTTATGTTTAATGTAATTGCTGACACACCTGAGTTTACATTTACTATCATACTATTTATTTCTTGCTTACTTCATCATTTTCATTTTACTTTTCTTTCTTTCCTTATTTCGCACTAATCAAATATTTTTATCAATCTATGTCCAACCTCCCTAAACTCCTGGCTAGTTTGGTAATTATACCTAACTTTTTAAACATCGTTTACCCTATAGATTATAACTCACATCTTTATTATATGATCATCTGTTTTAAATTTATACTTTTACTACTTCCCAGACCATGCAAGGTACACAGAACACTTTATCTCCATTTACCCATTTTTGTGATTTTTGTCTTATTACCATCAAATATTTTAATTTTAAGTATATTTTAAATGACAAAATAGATTCTTTTCACATTTTTGATATGTGTATATGTTTGTGTAAACAAAGATACATTTTCCATTGCTCTTTATTCTTTGCATTTTTCTCTTTGCTTCTGGATTCATTTTCATTCTGCTCAAAGAAATCTTTTACTCTTTCATGTATCTACTATTCTGAATAATCTTAGTTTCTGTATTTTTATTTCAGCCTCATTTTTTGAAGGATATCTCATCTGGGTATAAAATTTTAATTTAATAGTTTTTTTTAAATTTTCCTCTCAGCACTTACTTTCTGGTTTCCTTTTTTTCCTCCACTTCTTTGACAGTAATGGATTTTTCACCCATTGGGTACTCTTAGGGTTAAACTCTTTATCTATGATTTTTACATGTTTTATGTTGAAGAAACTCAGTGTGATATTCTTTGAATTTACCTGCTTTGGGTTTATAAGACATCCTGTGTTTGTCTTTGCAGTTTTTCCTCAGTATTGAAAAATTTTTAGTAATAATTGCTATAATATTGCCTTTACCACATTTTTCCTCTTTTCTTTTCAAAGACTCAAACTGCATATATGTTAGACCTTTCTAACCACAACCCACATGTATCTTATGATCTTATCTGTAATTTCCGCTCATTTTATCCTCCATGCTTCAGTTGGGATATTTTCTACTGATGTGTCTTCCAGGTCTAAGAACCCTCCTTGAGCTCTTTCCAAACCATTGTTAAGCCTATACTTTGAAATCTAAATTTAAGTTAACATAATTTTTAGATCTAAATCTAAATTTTTATGTCTAGAATTTTTATTTAATTCTTTTTATATGTTCCCGTCGCATGGTAAGATTTTCTGGCTTGTTTTGTTTTTTGAACATATTGATCTACTTGTCTTAAATTGCATGTCTCATAATTCTAATATTTGTGTCACCTATGGTTCTTTACTGTTGTCTATTTGTTCCTTTGATAATTTTTCTTCAATACGACTGTAATTTTTATTGAATCCTAGACATGTGTTTGATTGTAGGAACTGATTTCTGTTATCTCATTTCAGAGAGGATTTATCACATCCTCTGGCAAGTAACAAAAGGATAGAAAATACCAATCTAATGATGAATTGAGCTGACTGGAGGTTGATTTGCTGTCTTTGTAATGATTGATCTTCCTCTTATTCATCCCTTTCCAAAGATAGCTTTCCAAGGTTTTCAACTGAGAGGTTTCCCAGGGCCATGAGAATGCCAGCACTCTGTCCTACTTTATATTTGCATTCTACGTGGCCTCCTAGTGTAATGAAAAATGCAGATTTATTGGTAACTTCTGTGAAGAGAAGAGATTCTTCCTTTCTGGGGGGACTCTAGAGTCCTCAGATATCTGCCTGTCTTGATAGCACAAAACTTTAGTTTTTGCCTTCTCAGCAGGTAGAAGCTGGCCTCTACCTGCTTTCTCATCTCCTTGCCCTAAGACAAGAATTGCATATACCATGATAGAAAAAGAAATATTTAAAAAATTGGGTTTATCTTGGTACATTCCTTTTTCTCCAAAGGTTTGTTCATCAAACCTTGGTTGTGTCAGCAACTCTCCAGTACCTGCAAGCTTATGTCTTTTTATGTTACCCAGCTTTTCCTAATTGTCTTCAGCAAGATCCTTGATCTATTATAAACTGCTCCATGGTATTTGGAAGTGAGAGTAACTTCTTGTGTATTTTTTAAGAAATAATGATATTAGCCAATGATGAATGACATTTTGCATTTTAACAATTTGTTTTAAAATAAATTATTCAAAATTCTATATCACTTTGTATTATAAGAAGTTCCAATAACTTTTGAGCATCCTTTCTTGAGTATGTATATTGTGAATATGAATTAATATAGCTTTCCATTATGATTTAAAATATATGTGTTATATGCTTTACAAGCCTCATTGTGCTTTCAGATATTAGTAAGTCAGAATTTTCATACGTGGCACTTTAGTTGTAAAATGATAACAAAATAGGAGGAAAAGCATCCCTCAGGCCACCACAATAGTTGGTCCTTGAGGGACAAGTATATGTAGGTGTTTTAAAATAGTCAATAATTAAATTCTCTTGAATGAAGTTCAAGAAATCAATTTAGTAATATAATGAACCCTGAATATTGTTAGAATGGATTTTGATTTTTAGAATTATAGCTTTCAGTTAGTTAAGAATTGATACAAGTATTAATCTAAAAGATTTCACGAGTGAGGTGAGGCCTATAATCTCCTACTCAAGGGCCGGACATTAGGAAAACCCTATTTTTACATGAAAAAATTTTGGAACTGCCATGTTTAGCACCTTTCTCCCTTCTGACATTGCATAATCACTGTATGCACAAAAGGCCCCTTACACATAGTCAGTCAAAACTATGGCTGGTCTTTCCTCTGTATTTTAGTATATTCATTCTCACGGAGGTCTAATTCCATGTTTTCCTTCCCATTCTCCCATGTAATTTTACCCGAGCTATATGTCATATACTTGAGGACTGTATTATCAAATACTTGGTCTGATAAACTGATATATAAAAATAAGACAGATATTTCAAGTGAAAAGCTTTAAACATCTCAGTCAAAATACTTCATTATAGTAGTTTTTGAATAAAATAATCTTAATTGTATTCCATTATATGTACATTTTCAAAGAAAAAAAACATCTCTTTTTTTTCAGTAAGCATTTGGGTGAGTTTTTAAACCACAGGTTTCTGGTTATAAACATATATATTTGAAAAAATTCTAAAGATTTTTTCCCTCAAGCCAATTCAAACCTGAAGGATATAGTATAATAACTATCATAGTAATTAAGATATTCTTTTGCCTTGAAACTTTCTTTCAACCAAGATAGCATCTGGTTTTCTTTATTTTGACAATTGCAGTTTTCCAGTTTCAGGACTTTTTTACATTATCCTTCAAATTAAGGGTGCATAGTGTCTGCCAGTTTTCATGGTTTGCAAGTATAATACCCATTGGATGTTTTTATTGGAAATTACAGATTTTTGTTTTATACACTAAGTTTTTAGGAAAGATACAATTTGTAAATCCATGAAAGAATGAATCCATTTCCATTCAGGTCTCTAAATTATTTCATTGCCTCTGTTCTACAAAGATACATTTGTCTCAAGGGCATTCAAGGAGGCATTAGAAAACAAACAGTGTATGTGTTACCACTTATATGTAAAAACAGTTTTGAAGAGATTTTATATGATTCAGGAAAAAAAACATAAAAAGGGGAATGGAAGTATTATTATATTGCTCATGGCCTTTATCCTCAAACTTTGTTGTCTTAATATTATCATAAGCCTTATTTTCAATTACTCCTTTTGTATAAATTATTGACAGCATACTAGTATCACTGTGATTACATTATTATTCTCTTGTATATATCATCAAACACCTTACTACTTAATTATGGGACTCTAAATGCTGTTAATATAAAAATGTTGTGACTTCAAAACATTGAAAATTCCTGGTCTAGCTGTTATAACACCATGTCCACAAGATATAGCTATATGCCTGTTTTATACTGCACTTATGTTTAAATTTAATGCCAACATTTCATTGCTAAGAAACATGTTAAATGGGGATGGAGATGCCATATTTATTGAAGGGCACATCTACATTGGCAGGTGTTTTCTGAATTAAACATTTGTTTCAGATAATATTTTATTCAGGAGCATCTTATCAGCCAAAATGTTTTCTCTCTTTTTTTTTTTCAAGTTTTGAAAATTCCAGTTTCCTCACCCCATATTCTAAGCTGGAAATGTTTGGGAAGAAATATTCTTTTCCTTTGGTCCCAAATGCTTCGAAACTCTTATTTCCTCAGTGAAAATCTTCAGTCCAGGGCTGGTATTCACACAGAATATTTCAGCTCTTCAGACATTGAACTTTATTTCCCAAATGCTTTTCTTTAAAAATAGACTTTTCAATTGGAGGTCTCATTTGAAAATTTTTTGAAATTATTATAAATTTGAAAGACTATGTAAGTGTCCAGGTTAAGGTGAAGGGACTGAAAAAATACCATTTAGAATATAGCACTTGCCTAAGACAATTTTCATAGTACTCTCAGAAAAATGAGTGATGGAGTTCTCTAAGACACTGACTGCTGACAATGTCTGGAATTAATACATTTAATTCCAAATCTGTGCAATTTGACCTTAATTTTTTGTGAACAAAAGTTACACTTTGCACTAATTTGCATTGCTGCTACTTTCATTTTAAATTGGAATTTTTTATCACCATCCATCTGTAAGATACCTCCTGTTACTAATTTCTGACGTGGATTCCCTCATTAATATGAGATTCACAATTGCATAGATTAAGTTATCTGATCATATCTGGCTCATCCCATGTTGTATCATTCTGTTCCTATATTTGATAGATAGTGATTTAACAGCGACAATGTTAGTATATAAAGACAATGAGTCAGATACTAATATTGGAGGATTAAATTTTAATATATCTGTTGACATTTTATTTTACAGGATTTAAAATTATTAGGTGAAGTTTTCTTTCTTAGACATTTTAATAGAATAGAAAACATGAATTTTGTATTTTGAGATTTTATAATAAAGATTTATATTTAAACAGTGTTAAAATGAGAACCTAAATGGTTTTCTAATTAAATATTATGCACATCTGAGTAAGACAGTGTTCTTTCTTTTCTCTTTATGAATAATCATTCTGAAAGCTCTTTAAGTGAAAGAAATTTGTTTCTGATAACAACCTTCACAAGTACATGAAACAATATAGGATTTTTTTTAAGAATGTTTGGAAATCAAAAGGTTGAGTTAGTGAGAGTAAGAATATACGGCCCACAGAAAATCTTAATACTCTTAATTGGTTGTTTACATCAGGGACAAAGAAACAAAACTTCTCACCAAAACATATGAGTGCAGTGAACTGAAGATCCTTTAAGAGCTGGATTTGATAGCTTTGTTAAAGCACTGATAGAGATGTCAAAAATTATCTTCATAATCTCAGATTTCATTCTACCTGAATTAGCCAATGCTGAGATTTGAGTCCACTTGGAAACTTTCAGCATCTGTGTCTTTATTTGAGCATCTCTAACTATTAAAAACTATATCTTCAATATCAGTGATGATTTATTGAAGGTTTAAAAAGGACTCTTGCTGCTCTTTGGTTCTAGTAACTATAATAAACCCTACATAAGGTTGTGCATTTTTAATCTCTATCTTTCCTCTCACCTGACCCTTAGTGCCTACGATTGGGGCTGCTTTTTCCCTGACCTTCTCAGTGTGTTAGTCCTGAGGTGAAACTTGCCCTTTGACTACTGCTTCTTAGAAATTATGTGTTTCTTTTCTCTTCTGGAAAATAAGGATGGCAGTGACTATCTGCCTTTCCAATTGGTCAGACAATAAAGGAAATAATCTTGGTGAAGGTGCCGAGATCAGTGCCTTGTACATAGAAGGTGCTATTACATTTTGACTCTCTTATCATCTATTCTCTTCCTGCTAAACCTCTCTTCACATGATAAGAATTGCTGGTGGCCTGGGTAAGGAGATCTTTTGGAGCCAGTAGTTGTTTGGTGCTCATGTTATGTGGTGACTGCCTACCCCAATAGACTTTTCCCTGTTGTTGACAGGACCCTATGTCAACCTTCTGTATATTTCTTGCTGTTTGACTTAATTGGGACTCGAAGCCTAAACTGTTTTTGAGGCTATAAACTCTTCCTAATAGCATACAAAGTGAAGAGAAGGATTGAAAAACTCAATAAAAAATAGCATGAGAACTTGGGTGACCACTGAGATTATGACAGAAAAGTGGAAAGAACTCTGGCTGAGTGGTCAGAGCCCTTTGGTTTTTCCTAGTTTTAAGTGTGGCATGCTAGTAGGCTACTTTAACTTTTTATTAATCATTTGTATGACCTCAGTGTTAAACTATATTCTGTGCAAAGATTTTTCTAGAACACTGGTATAATGAGATACTATAAGAAAATATTCTCAGTGCATTTGAAAACCACTGTATACTGTGCCCTGCACCTCACAAATCCAATCTTATAGAGTCACAAAATGGCATGAACAGAGTCTGTGAGCTCCTGGAAAATGAGTTTGCTTAAGATTATCTAATAAAGTATCCTCTACAAATTAGTATTTTCTAAATCTCATTCTGAAAGATATTGGACAGCTTTAGTGAGAAAGCTAACTTTAAGAACATGATAATCCTCATATCTTAACTAGCCATGCTGAGAGGAATACATATCATCAAACCTTTAGATTATCTATTAAATCCATTTCCCTAAAAAAGGTGTCACTTTCAGGTCTTTTTGTCTTATTTAGAGTCACAAAATGGCATTGATTATTGTTGGCAGTTAAGCAAGAGTGAAGGTCGCCTGTCCTCATAGAACACCTATATCTTTTGGCCTAATTTTAGAATATGAGATGTGTTATTACAAAAAAGCTATTACTAATTCCCACATTTTAATGGATTTTTTCTCTTTGTGAATTAAATTTAATTTCTTATCGGCCTATATTAATTTAGTCGAATCTCAATAAACTCATATTCCATGTCTTCCATTTATAATATATGGTGCAGGAATGCCTGCCTGATGGCTTGTTTGGGACACTTGGGACAGCAAGCAAAAGTTCATAAAGGTTAAGTGCCATACCCTTTGGCCCATGATGTGTTGAAGAACCTGGGGGGTAAATTCATGAGCTGGCACATGGGTAGAGGCAGAGTGACTGAAGGGATTCCTGACCTTTCTCTGCCAAACACAGCATAGGCCCCTTTGCCCTCTCAGTGTCCCATTTCCTCATGTGACAAATGAGGTATGACTAAATCCCAGCCATTTCTCAAGTCCTTTCACGTTCTAATCATCCAAAGAACTCTTCAGTTAGTTAATAATTCCTTTTCATCATAGTAGAGCCGTACAGCATAATTTTGATCACAGTTATGCAAAGCTAAGTGAAGCAGAATTAATTAATAGGCATTTCATATTTTCTATGTCAAATAGTTTTGTAGAGGAGAATGAGCCCTGGAATAGGTGTCACAGACATATTAGTGTGGGGGTATGTGTGATGCCCAGATTAAGAAGGAACAAACAAGTATAGAAAAGAAGAAAAAAAAAAAGAAGAAGAAAAGAAAAAAGAAAAAGAAAACAAATTGGAGAAGAATGTGAAGGAAGGTGACTGTGGCCTGACCAAGGGTTTTGTAGAAGGGGGACTATAATTTGTATTTGTGCTAGAAGGAGGTTATGCAAAGTGCTGAGCTGAAGGAATGTGTAAAGTGTGTATACTGATGAAAGGTGAGAGTTTGGTTTGAAAGAACTGGTGGGAATGGAGTAATGACTGGGGCATATTTTCAGTCTAAGTGACAGGAAAGTAGGTAAGTGTAGTTTTTGCTATTTCTGACCTGCAAGGATGAATGATATACATATGCCAAATAATGGAGAAAACAGATTTAGGTTCAATTTTGAATTTTAGAGGGGTTATCAAAATAAATACTGCATTATTGCACAGAAAGTTATAGTAAACAAATAAGTACCTTACTCCTTTTTAAAAAAATGCTTGATTGTTAAATATTAAACTTGATATTTGGATTAGCATGGCTGTCAAAATGTTCTCTGTCCTAGAGGTAATTAGACATTTTGTGAGAGCATATACCATTTTCAAGGGTAGCTTTTTGATCAATACTGCAGAAATACTAAACATATAGGAGAAACATATATAATTTGTTGATATACAAGCCAGAAAATTATACTAATGGCTTTAATTTACATTCTACCCTAGCCTCCTATTTTACAGGCAGAAAATTTTTGCTTCCTTTAATTGCACAAGCAATTAGCCATTTACACTCTCAAAATTAAGAGAAAATGGCTAATTGCATATGCAATATCTGTGCCCACTCCTAACAGTGGCTACAAACAATCCTGCTACCAAAATGAAAGCCAGGGATAAAAAGGCAGCCCCGAGTCATTGCCCTTTTTGAAGCTTGGAACATGATTTGCTCATAACTTCAGTGGCTTTGAAAGTTCTACATTTTTTTTGACAGATGTAAGCATTAGCCTGTAGTGCTCCTTACGATCTGAAGTACAAATTATTATCATTTAAATAAAGTGGAAATGGTGACAAATTCTGAACAATTTTATTATAATATACATTATATTTGAAAATTTTCTCTGTAGTATTTTAGACTGCTCGTGTTGGAAATTTAATATGAGTGCCTGATTTTTAAAGTTAGATTTTCTACTCTTAAAGCCCACCCAGAATTTGACTCTAGTCATTTTACACCTTTTCAAATGACACACAAATATTTACAGCCCCCGAATCACACAGGAGTTCCACTAAACAGAGTACATCCACAGAAATTTCTGCAGAGGTGAACAAAGGATAAGCTAGTGTCATACCATCCAACATGTCTATTCCATTTGTATATCACCGAGTTGATGTTGCTTTTTCCTCCCTAAAATATGTAAAATATGCTTCCTGTGTTCAATGTCTATCTTTCAAAGTAAGAGTTTGGAAGAAAACCGTGTCTATTAGCCCCTGAATGTTTCCATTCAGTGTCTCCCAGTAAGAGAGAAAGACTTTTGAAAGACCCTTACCCAAGTTGGACAGCCTCCGTGCAGTCATGAAATTCAGCTATTTTTTTTTTAAATCATTAATAACAGCTGTTAAACACAAACATTCGTGAGATTAAATTTTGCTGTAACCACATACCCCAAATCCCTCCTTTTGCTAAATCTGTTTAGAAGTCCCCAGGAGTAGCTGAGCACAGCCAACTAACTCTCAATTCTACTTTACTCCCTCAGTCTGATATTCTAGCCATTATTTTTGTTGTTTTTCAAAAAATCTAACTACCCTTGCACTTATGTCATAAAAATTCTGCCTTTTTTTCCCTTTTTTAATATTTGTATTCAAGACAAACAACAGGAGGTTGAAATCAGGCCATTTAAAAGAAACATCTGCTGACATTTATTCATATGCTACATGTTCCACTTTCATCATTGAATGTAATGATAAACACACATTCCAGTCAATAATGGCAATTCCCAGCCAAGCTTTACAAATGGTCTCTTTAACACCTAAATTGACAGCTCGGGAGATTTTGAGATAGAAGCTAAATATGGTACATTTGGACACTGTTTGCCTAAGTCTAGGATGTCTTGAAGACTTTAATAAGCAGACATACATTATAAAATAGAAGAAAGTCTTGACTGTGCAGGTATTGGAGCAGTTGAGTTTGACACTTTTTGAGCAGATTAAAAAGAAAGAAAGAAAGAAAGAAAGAAAGAAAGAAAGAAAGAAAGAAAGAAAGAAAGAAAGAAAGAAAAGTGTTCAAAAACAAATGGTCCCTTGGAAGAGTAAAGTAAAATAAATTTCTGGTCCACACTATATAGAGCATAGTTTCATTGAAGAGAGAAAACTAATTGCATCTCACTTAAATTACAGATCTTAATTGTGGAATGATAAATAAGTTAAATATTTATTTTGCTTCCCAAGTTAATTGAAATAAACTCTTCTCTGGGTTTCAGTTATTATAAGAACATTTTGATAAAATATTAAGTGTGTTCTGTTCATTGCTTGCCATGAGTAATTATGTCAGCTTTTAATATGCCGAGGATTTCTGTCAAGGCTAATGCCATAGATTTTAGTATATATTCCTAATTTTTCCTCAGAAAGGGATTCTCACAGCAAAACGAATTAACAACGCTCAAGGTAACCATTAGAGATCTCATGGTAGAATTGAAATTAGCTTGAATCACCACTGTGAGGACATATAAATACATGGTCCTCTGAGACATTAAGGATCCCTTTTTACGTGTATCTTTTATGCATATCCCTTTCCATTTTTGTTCAGATTGATTAACCTTATAACTGCATCATAGACTGTGTTCCAGCCAAGCAGAAAATCACAGCTTTACCCAACTCCATCATGTGTGAAGAGTTTTTCTTTTCAAAACTCTGCCGTTACTGTGGTTTAAAACAGGTCACTCGCTGCTTAACTAAAAAGAAGCTAGACATTTAACAAACTATCTCTGAAACATAACAAGAGGTTTGTTGTTATGTCATACAATGTCATCCAAAGAGCAAGTTGCACCAATCTGTAGTACTCCGATTAATGGTATTTTTCTCTGAAATCAGCTCAATTTAGGAGACAGCTTGAAATTGCTTTTTGTTTTTTTATTTTGTTTCTCTATGCAGGACAAATGGAGCTAAATTTGGAATGTCATATTACGATGTTTTCATCTGCTTCCAAGGCATGTTGAGCAAAGTAGCCAGACAAATCTTAACACCTTATTATTGTTTTATGTGAGAAAATAAAAAAAAATTTAGAAGATGAATTTCCAGTGCTGTATGACATGTGCTATACATGGTGAGCGGAGGATAGGTCGCAAGACTTCCCAGGCAGTATGACAGAGGTCTGCATCGAAACCCAGGTTTTTCAAGTCAGCATTTAGATTAAGAGTGAGCTCATTGTAGATAAACCTTAACACCATCATGTTCTTTTTCATAATGTCACCTCTGTTAGGAATCTTTTGAAACTAGTTCAATGAAATTTTTCTCCAACCAGCCATTTTCACATATTCACATCTTTACCGTGATGTAAAATTATGGTGGCAAACCAATTTGTTAAAGCTTTTGGGCAGAATTTAGAGGAATCCGTTGGTTCTCCTGAGATTCGGTCCTAAATGCTGTTTAAACATGGATGTTTGGCAGGAGGGTAACCCAGACCTGCAGCAACTATACTTGAGCAGAGCGTACTTGATGGTGAAAGGGAGAGGAAGTAGTATGTGCTCTCTCCCAGGCCCCCAAAGCCAGAGTGGAGCGAAGATGGGACGCCAAATAAATCTGCCAGTGATTACGCTAAAGGAAATTATGATCTTGTTATAGAAACCATTAAAGGAAAACCAGAGTTGGTATGTAAATATTGTTGCATCATTATACCACTGAAAAAAACAACCTAGTGCAACATTAGTATGTTATGCAATTAACAAAATGAAAAATGAGCTGCTTGAATTTAAAGCTTTTAATGTTTTTCAAACAGATAATAAGCATTTTCGACACGACTGTAAAACATAATAGAAAAGGTCTCCCTCAAAGGGTAACATATTTCATCAATACTTACTCTGCATTAAGGAGCTGATATACATTCGCATGTCTCTATTATTTGTTATTTTCTAACTCATCAAACAGCAATCACGTATACACACTAAAGCAGGGGGGAAGACAGAAGGCTTGCAAGAAGATCAGGAAGTGATTTTTGTAAATTTTTAGAGATTGTTGGCCTACATGTGTTCTACTGATTGTTTTCTCAAAATCAGAAAAGCGGCTAGGATAGCCAGTTTTGTGTAGGCAAAAGCCCCATTACAAAGTGCTGTCTAAAATATTTTAAATGCAGAAGTATTTGAAAAATACTAATACAATCTTTCGGAGCCTTAGAATTATAAAATATAATTAACTCTGAATCTATTATTCAATATTCTGATTGACTCCTAAAAGCCAGCAATGAATTTGTATAATCAATTACTCTGGTAGAACTTAAAAAATACTTCAGTAGAATACTACAATGGAAAATAGGAATATAAAACCTTCTTTAAAATATGCCATAAAACATTCTCATGCCCTATAGTATACAAATATTGTGCACATAGTATTTATAATATGTGAATTGTAACTATCCTATTCATTTTACTATGCTGCTATTTATAGCTGAACAAAAACATCACAATTATTTACTGTTTGAAAGTCAAAGAATTGCTCAATCAAAAACAGTTTTATAAAAATGAACTTACATTACCAAGAATGAAGCTATTTTACTTTGCAGATGATGGGTGATTTCAGTATCAAATTCAGAATAGTAAGGAAAAATTCATATGGGGACAATGCAACTTCCATAATTTCTAAATGGATGTAATTTACTGTAGGCACTAGAAACTTAATATGTTCTCTAAAGATTTCTTTAATTTAGTTGTTGCTAATTTATTCACACTAATACAGAAAAAAATACTGCAAAATTTTTCATAACAAAAAAACTGTGCATATCTCTGTGTTTTAGCTGGCATGTGGTTCTACACAGATGGTTTGGGGCTTTCTTTGCTGCAAAACAGATGGGCTCACACTGTCCCTTACCAATCAAAAGAGAACTTGAAAATATAGGAATATCTTTACCTACATTGCGTCCTTTAATTCAAGAAATTAAAATGCCTAAAAGTATAAATAACTGCCTATGGAAAATAATTTTTGAAATGGGATGTCATATGTTGAAATTATACAGTAACCCAGTTCATGTTTAATGCAAAAATATAAAAAGTTTGGCTTGTACTTGATACTGTTTGTAACATATAACTATTAACTGAAGAAATTTACAACTATGGAATGACTGTTATCATGTGTTCACCTTGCCTAAAAAACACTGCTGTTTTAAAACTTGCAGTGTAGTTAAGCATATTTCAATTCAAAGTGATCATTCCAGGCAGCATCATACATTGAACCAAGTTAGCAAACATATATGAGTTTGGTACATTTGTAACTGACATACTCTTACAACCAGAATTAAGGTAAAAACAAAGCTCTGAATTAATCTGAATGCTTTAAATACTACTTTGATTATTCACAAGAGAAATTGTGAAGTCTTTTGTACGTTGAATTAGAATTGTGGCCTGGCTTTGGTTTGAAGATTTCTGTTGAAATGTGGAAGTTTGATATTCAGGACTATCAAAAGCACCGTCTTTCTTTTGTATAGATCAGTAAATTGTCCAAAGGAATATGGTGGCACACTGTCATATTAACACTGCCATTGTAGGCTCAGCAGCTTAAAATATAGTGTTGCTTATAGGGAGGGTTCCTACTATTTTTATCTCAAATATACAAATGACATTGTCAACATGTGATGCTGTGACCAATTTTTGGTATTTTGTAAGTATACGTTCCAACAGTCAGTAGCTTTGCTGATCATAGTCCTGGCTAACAGCTTTCAGAGGCTGGTGTCTCTCTCTTTGTGCGTTATGCATGAAGTCTAGTTTAGCTATCTGGTCTACCTTTGTTTACCCAGAATAAGTGGTTTCAGAACACTGTGTACCCTGTATTTTACTTCTCTCCCAAACTATGCATTTGTATATCGTACAACCTATCCGGGAAAGGAAAAGTGATGAAGCTCTAATGCTTAACTATGAGAAAAAAAATCTAGAGCCACTTAGTATATATCTATAACTCAATATCATCTATATATATATTTATATAAACATACATATACATACATATATTTACATGTATATTAGCAACTATACATATAACTGTATTTCTCTCTCTCTATATATATATATGTGTATATATATGTGTGTGTGTGTGTGTATATATATATATATATATACACACACACACACACATATATAATATATATATTTATATAGATCTTTATTCCTTGAAATATTTTACCGAGGAATACAGAAAGACATTTTTTTCTACATATGAGTAGCATATCTTAAATTGGTTTCTTTTTTTAATGCTCAGAATCTGAAAAGAAACTGAGTATTTTTTCTTTTGTCTGCATGATGCAAAATAACAGCTTTGCTTATATTTTTTCAATTACATGAAAACCAGTATCTCTCATAGATCTGTGATGAAAGGTTTTTCCAGGCTAGTAAATGTAAATAAAACTGTAAAATAAATATATTTAAGAAAAGAAACTGTTCTCAAGCGCTCCTAAATACTTTGGCAGCATCTGCATAAACAAACAATTGATACAATAATTACAAATATTTTTTATGCATTCTATAAAACCAGTTTCTAAAGATGTCTTTGAGCCGAAACCTAGATCAAATTACTGTAGTTGAAGGAAATAACACTGCACTCTTAAAAATGTCCCATATTTTAGGTTTTTGATAATTCAAAGAGTCTTTATTATTATTTTTTTTTACATTAGTAAACTTTGCTGGGATGCTTTTCTAGTAAGAAGAGTTATGAAGTTCTCACACTTAATATTCAGTCAATAGACATTAAACTCACTAGAGAATCAAGAAACATAATCAGCAAAATTTGAGCTTTGCAGCATTTTTTAAAAAAGTACCTGAATTACTGGGAATATTCTGACAATTGAGGGGGACTAATATAGTCCAAGATAAGCCCAAACAATGAGGCTGAGCATTTTATGGATTCTTCTTGAACTCCATTGAGACAGAGCATACATCTGCACAACTTCTTGGTATTGGAGAATTTAGATTTTACCATCAGCCATTACTGTTTTTTATGGCTCTTCAGTATCCATCTCAAAATGGATCTGAAGTACCCAAAACATAAGAAACATCCATGTCTATTTCTTAGAAATTTAGAATACTACAGAACTTCTTTTTCAAATTTAAAATGGCCTCCTACTAATTATGTCTAAGGTTAAATTTTGCCAAGCTACATTGACCTGAACAGAAGCTTAAGATCCTTTATTTGTCTTCCATCAAAACTCAGCTATAAAATTGTGTTAGGTTTCTCACAAACAAATACTTGTTATATTAGGAAACAAAAATTAGCAACTCCTCATTTTTCCTTATTTCAACTATTAATATCTAAGAAAAATGTATGAAAATGCAAAAGAAGTCATTACTATTATTTGTCCTTTCACTGTTTCCAGTTATTTGCAGATCTTCCCTTTGATGAATTAGGTTATTCATTGTACCACTGACACCAGGCTTGGCCACAGGACTTTCTTTTCCAATGGCTTGTTAACCAAAGTGATTTACATCATATCTAAGCTGCAGCTGTCATAGCTGTCACATGATTCTGCCATTATTCTTTCCCCAATGCAGTAGATAAGGTTTGTTCTTCCTGTGTGAATCCCACAATGAAAAAGGCAGGGGGCAGAATCATAGCTGCTCCCCAGCTGACTTATAACATGAAGAAGAAATAAACCTTTGTTTTTGTGAGCTCCTGAGATTTAGAATTTATCTGTTACTACAGTAAAACTTATAATAAGCTAACTAACATGGAAATTTCTAAAAGATATTACATCTTTTCATTTTTGTTATATAAAAGGAACTCTGCCTGCAATATGGAGGACTAGTGGGCATGGAGAAGTCTGGAGAAAGGGATATCAGTGACAGGATGTCAAGAAGAATAAGCTTGCATATCTGCCACCAGGTAACTGACAGTTTAGTGGGAGAGAGAGAGACGCAAATTGTTTCCGAGCTGATGCAGAGCTCTGAGTAGTGGGAGTTGGGGGATCATGTAAGGCCATGGGCAGAAGATAAGTATAAAGAAGAAGAAAAGGTAAATTGGAAATATAGTTAGTGATAATATAATAGCTTTATATAGCAACACATGGTAGCTACACTTATGGTGAGCATAACACAACGTAGAGACTTAGAGAATCACTAGAGAATCACTATGGTACGCCTGAAACTAATGGAACATTGTGTATCAACTCTACTTCCATAAAAAAAAAATAAATGTAATTGCATTCTAAGCAAAAAAGTACATAATAAAAACAAGGGGTAACATATATGATCAATAATATGCAGTCTGAGTATCGAAAATGTGTTTAGATGAGTTATTTTAGAACAACATAAAATTTCTTATCCCTTTCCACTTAGAAGTATCACAAAGTTGCTCTACGATCATAAGTAATTCTCTTTCAAGTCTTCCAGAATGCCAAAATGATGTATAGATTCAAACAGCCAAACTGTTTGAGAGTGATGTTTTGAAAAATAAATACATGAAGTAACCCTTGTAAGTTATCAGAATTTAAAAAAAAAAGGTAAATCAAATATCGAGTGAAACTTGGTCAAGGATGATTACGAATGATCACTAATTGTTTCCTGACTGATCTGACATCATTGAGTAATCTGAATTTAGTTCTTTGTTTTCTTTATGATAAAAGACATAGTTCTTTTGGTGTTTCCTGGACTGCATAAGCTATTCCTCATGTTCTTAAAATTTACTTTTTAATTAATATTTCTTTATTAGTTTATTTTTAAAAGCCTTAATTGTTCATTGTAGAGAATTTAGAAAATATAGACAAGCCTCATTTACCCCTTGAACTCCTTCATCAGAAAACCAAAAACAAAACACTAAAAATTATCACCCAGTGATAGCTTTAAACATTTTGATTTTTAAAAAAATATATATTTTATATAATATATGTTTACCTTATACAAAAGAGATGATACAATGCTATTATTTTATAATTTAATTTTTCTACTATGTCACTAACAGTTTCTGTATCATTATATTTTAATCGTTTTACATTACTGTATAGAATTCCATTTATAGACTTAATACATTTAATCCCATTTTATATTGTTGTGTATCTAGGCTATTCCTGTCTCCTTTTTTTTCTATTCTAAACAATTCAGTACACATCTATTCCTAGTAATACATCTTTTTGTTTCTAAATATAATTTATTGTCAAGTTAGCTAACATACAGTGTATACAGTGTGCTCTTGGTTTGGGGAGTAGATTCTCATGATTCATCGCTTACATACAACACCCAGTGATCATCCCAACAAGTGCCCTCCTCAGTGCCCATTTTCCCCTCCTCCCCCTGAGCCTCACCAACCCTCAGTTTGTTCTCTGTATTTAAGAGTCTCTTATGGTAAGAGTCCAAACTCAAGACCTGAAAAACAAATAATCCAGTAAAGAAATGGGCAGAAGACATGAATAGACACTTTCCCAAAGAAGACATCCAGATGGCCAACAGACACAAGAAAAGATGCTCAACATCATTCTTCATCAGGGAAATAGAAATCAAAATCACAATGAGATACCACCTCACACCAGTCAGAATGGCTAAAATTAACAACTCAGGAAACAACAGATGTTGGTGACAATGTGGAGAAATGGGAACCCTCTTGAACTGTTGGTGGGAATGCAAACTGGTGCAGCCACTCCTGAAAACAGCATGGAGATCCCTCAAAAAATCAAAAATAGAATTACACTATGACCCAGAAATGTATCTTTGAAAGCATTTAAGGCATTTTCTCAAATATACCATGTACCAGCAAGATTTGACAATATCTCTTTTTCTCACTCAATAGTCTGGTAAATAACTCCTCTTTTCCTGGCAAAAAAAGTTCTTAAGCTATGAATTGTGGACTTCTCATGCTAGTGAAGAATATTATATTAGCCTATCAGATGGTTTTTGTTTCTTCATTCGTGAAAGGTGCTTTATTGCCTACTGTATTTTTCCCAGTAATCTAGGAGCTAAGTTTGTCTGAAAAGGAATAAATCAAGAAAACACAGTTGTATCCTGTTGTCTTATGCTTGGATGTGCACATCCTGGCAGTACTGTGCCAGATATCAGTTCAGTATTTAGATGTTGAATAGTATGATCTCTGTCTCTGTTGAGCCCATCACCATGAGAAGATTATTTGTCTCTACCTGGCAGGACTTAGGAGTGGCCATATAACTTTCAGGCAGAAGTTTAAAAACCAATATAGGATTGTCTATGTTTCTTCCCCCCCCTTTACCATGAGACCAGGTCCAGATAGTGACTGCTCTGTCACCTTGGCTCCTGTTATTCACATTTGGAATAGGGCCACAGATGCACTGTACAGAAAGCATGAGTGGGAAATAACCCTCTATTGCTGTAAGGAACAGAAATTCTGGATTCATTTGTTATGACCTATTGATTATTTTCCTGAATAATGCAACTGGAGGATAGCCTCGAATGCGTGGAGATAAGATCATGAGTGGCAGTCTAGAGTAGTAGATGAAACCAGTCTCCCTAGTCTGACAAACTGCTTTTGCTTCTGCCTAAGCAAGTAATCTTAAGGGCATGGAAAAAACTTTTCCAAGTTTTTATCCTCACAGGAAAATGGAGATAATAATATCTACTCTCAAATAATTGTTATGAAGATTCTTTTTGTCTTCACTGTTCTAAATATTTTATTTTTTTAATATAAATACAGTTGACACAGTACCATCTGTTTTCATAGAATGCTACTACAATACTATTGACTATATTGTCTTTCCCGTACTTTTTATCTTTGTGACTTAATCATTCCATAACTAGAAGCTTGTATCTCCCACTTCCCTTCACCCATTTTGCCCATCCTCCACCCCCCTCCCCTTTGGCAACCATCAGCTCTCTGTACTTATGAGTCTGTTTTAGCTTTTCATTTGTTTATTCATTTGCTTTGTTTTTTTATTTCATATATAAGTGAAATCATATGGTGTTTGTCTTACACTGTGTCACTTATTTCACTTAGCACAATACCCTATAGGTCCATTCATGTTGTCTCAAATGTCAAGATCTCATTCTTTTTTATGGCTGAGTAATATTATAATGTGTGTGTGTGTGTGTGTGTGTGTGTGTGTGTGTGTGTGCGCATGTGTGTGTATACACACACATACATTATACTATATCTTCTTTATCCATTCATCTATCAGTAGACACTTGGGTTGCTTCCATATCATGGCTATTGTAAATAATGCTGCAGTAAACATAAGGGTGCATACATCTTTTCAAATTAGTGTTTTTGGGTTTTTTGTTTGTTTTTTATTTTCTGTTTTTTGTTTGTTTGGTTTAGTTTGGTAAATACCTAGTAGTGGGATTACTGATTGTATGGTATTTCTATTTTTAATTTTTTGAGGAACCTCCATACTGTTTTTCACAGTGATTGTATCAATTTACGTTTCTACCAATAGTGCATAAGGATTTCCTTTTCTCCATATCCTCATCAGCATTTGTTACTTCTTGTCTTTTTTATTCTAGCCATTCTGATAGTTGTGAAGTGATGTCTCATTGTGGTTTTGATTTGCATTTCCCTGATGATGAGTGATGTTGAACACCTTTTCATGAGTGTCTTGGCCTTCTGTATATCTTCTTTGGAAAAATGTCTATCCAGGTCCTCTGCCGATTTAAAAAAAAATTAAATGTTTTTACTTTACTTTTGAGAGACAGAGAGAGAGAGACAGAGTGTGAGTGGGGGAGGGGCAGAGAGAGAGGGAGACAGAATCTGAAGCAGGCTCCAGGCTCCAGGCTGTCAGCACAAAGCCTGATGTGGGGCTCAAACTCAAGGACTGTGAGATCATGACCTGAACCGAAGTCGGACACTTAACCAACTGACCCACCCAGGCGCCCCTGACCATTTTTAATTGGATTATTAGTATTATTATTGGTGTTGAGTTCTGTAAGTTCTTTATATAGTTTGGATATTAACCCTTTATTGGCTATGTCATTGCAAATATCTTTTTCCATTCAGTAGATTGCCTTTGCATTTTGTTGATGGTTTCCTTCACTGTGCAAAAACTTTTTATTTTGGTGTAATCCTAGGAGTTTACTTTTGCTTTTGTTTCCCTTGCCCAAGGAGATATACCTAGAAAAATGTTGCTAAGGCTCCTGTCAAAGAAATTGCTATGTTTTCTTCTAGGAAATGTATGGTTTTAGGTCTCACATTTAGGTCTTTAACTCATTTTGAGTTTATTCTTGTGTATGGTGAAAGAAAGGGGTCCAGTTTCATTCTCTGGCATGTTGCTGTCCAGTTTTTTAACACTGTTTATTAAAGACACTGTTTTTACCCATTGTATATTTTTGCCCCGTTTGTTGTAGATTAATTGACCATGTAAGTGTGGGTTCATTTCTAGGCTCCCTATTCTGTTTCATTGATCTTTGTGTCTATTTTTGTGCCAGAACTAGTGCTTTGATTACTTCAGATGTAGTGTATCTTGAAATCTGAGGTTGTGATACCTCTAGCTTTGTTCTTTTTCAAGATTGCTTTGGTTATTTGGGGTCTTTTGTGGTCCCATACAAGTTTTAGGATAATTTGTTCTAGTTCTGTCAAAAATTTGGTTGGTATTTTGGTAGGGATTGTATTGAATCTGTAAATTGTCTTGGTTAGAATGGATGTTTTAACAATATTAATTCTCCCAGTCTGTAATCATGAAATATCTTTCCATTTGTTTGTGCCATCTTCAATTTCTTTCATCAGTGTTTTACATTTTTTAGAGTACAGGTCTCTCACCTTCATGGTTAAGTTTATTCCTAGATATTTTATTCTTTTTGGTGCAAGTGTAAATGGAATTATTTTCTTTTTTTAATAATTTTTTAATTTTTTTTTATTATTAGAGAAAGAGAGAGTGCAGGCAGGGGAGAGGGGCAGAGGGAGAGAGAAAGAGAATATTCAGACTTCACACTTAGTGTGGAGCTGGACATGGGGCTCTATCCTATGACCCTGGAATCATGACCTAAGCCAAAATCAAGAGTTGGCCACTCAACTGACTGAGCCACCCAGGCATCCCTGGAACTATTTTCTTAATTTCTCTTTCTGCTATTTCATTTTTAATGCATTTAGAAATGCAACAAATTTCTGTAATTTTGTAGCTTGCAACTTTGCTGAATTCATTTATTATTTCTAATAGTCATGAAGATTGAATGAGATATTGATTGTAGTGTTTACATTCTGATACTGTATAGAAAAATTTCAATATATATCAGCTATTATAGAGAGAGAGCACAAGTGCGGGGAAGGCAGAGAAAGAGGGAGAGAGAGGATCTTAAGCAGGCTCCATGCTGTGGGGTTTGATCCCACGACTCTAGGATAATGACCTGAACCAAAATCAGGAGTCAGACAGTCAACCAAGTTGAGCAAATTAACAAATGAGCCACCTTGGAGTTGGTAAGGGTATGGAGGAGGATGTTTTCGTGTTGATATGTTTACTTTGTTATGGGTCATGACCAATGACAGAAGTAGGAGACATTGTACCTTTGATTCTCAAATCCCTGAAGTATTAAACAGATATGTTTTTAAAATGATATTACTTTAACATAGTTAATTGCAGAACTGGGGGGAAACTGTGAAGTACAAGTAACCTTTGAATGTGCCAATAGCTACTTCTTATGGCTTCATGGTTCTTGAGGTCCTAAAGTAAACTTGGAGCAAATGGCAATATCATCTCATCATCAACAACCAAACAATCCCATCTGCCAGCCTCATGCCTAGGTCTTCTTTGTCATTATGCATATTGTCCTTTGAATGTGAAAGTGGGAAAAAACAATTACCTCCAACAACTGTATTGCTTTATTTAAATCTTTTCTTTCTCTTTTCCATAGCATCAAATATTGTTCATTTGTGTTAATTGTGCATTTATAAAAGTTCCCAAATTAATTGCAGAGAGTTACTTTCACAGAAATAGAGTCCAACTTAAATACAGACTGTTCAGAATATAATTTAAGTAAGTTATATTTATTATAAATTAAATAAGTTAATAAATACAAATAAAATATATTATAAATTATAATTTAAATAAAATAAAAATATAATTCATGAAAAAGTAATATATGTGCATTAAAATGTTAGAATTTGCTAGAATTTAGTTTAGCTTCTGGCTCTTAATACTGTTGGACCATGGGATTCTCTTTTCATGACCTCAAAATCAAGATGAAAATGGGAAAATATCTAGTCCAGTATCTGAATATTTGCAAACATCCAGATGTTTGTTTATGTATAACTACTGAATACTTATAATTTTGTCCATGTAAGTTATATTGGTAAAAAACATGAGCCCTTTTATTTCTGTTTTGAATTGTAAGGATAATGGGGAATGAGGGGAAACACTGCAGACATTCCAGAACCGTTGAGCAAGGAAAAACTTGCAACCGTGGTAATTTTATTGGCCTGACAAGTAAAAGAGCTGCCTTAAAATGACTCAAATTTTCCATGCAGACAAGGGCATTACTGCGGAATGTCTTCCTCTTGTGGAGAAATACAGTGGTATCTATCAGAAGCAGAGCAGCTAATATTTACTGCCCTAACATACCAGCAGGTGAAAGGTGAAATAGACAATGCAAAACTCAAAGGATGGTTAGAGAGTGAGAACAGCATAAGGGATACTATGAAAGCCACACAGAATACTGACATGTATGACAACTTACTAAGAATACAGTGTGAAGAGAGTCTCAGAAGGGGTTGTGAATGAGCCCGGTGAACTCAGAAAAGCGGTGATGGGAAGTTTAGAGAAGGATTGTGGAGGGCTTTGAACATCAAGCCAAAGAGTCTGGATTTTGTTCTGGAGACACTGGGAACCCACAAATAGTTTGTAAGCAAGGGCTGACATAATAGTTTGTGCCATGGAAAGATTGATTACCTGGCAGCAATGTGCAAAAGGGAAGTGTATGCAGAAGGTTTCCTGGTTTTCAGATGACAAGGTGCCATCAAGATAAAAAGGGGCCTTTTTTTTTTTCAAGTTTTGTTAGCAGAAATCTTATATTCCCAATTCTTTTTTCTTTTAAACTTTAAAATCTGTACACATGACAAAAACAATAATCTTTGGCCTTAGATTAAGGTTTTAAACTCTGTAAGAAAACTTGGGGTCTGAATTGCAACTCTTTCCTTTTTATTATTTTTTTTTGCAGTTAGTAACATTCAACAAAAGCATGAATTGTAGAATGGCATAAAGGTCACAAGAGAAGAAACTACTATACTCTAGAAAGCCTTAGTCAGTCTCTGTTCTACCATGTTAAAAAAAAACCTGAAAACAAACAAAATCCCAAAATACTTTATCATACAATCCCATTGTACCATTGTAGCTTTATTAGTCATTATGAGAGGTCTGTAAACTCAACACTATGTAACTAGAGAAACACTATATTATCACAGGCTTTTTTGTCTGAGGAAGACATATGCTATTTCTCTTGAAAAAATGACAATAATATTGTTTCATTCCTTCCTATGGTGTACATATTATTAACTATAAACAAGTAAGTGAAACTCAAATGAGCCACTGACATATTTTACAGAACTGCCCTCTACATAATTTTGACACTTTTAACAAATGTTAGCTGAATTCGGTAGATACATCATAAAATTTTCACCCCCTCTAAATAGCATCAAGAAAGGCAGAAACATTCTGAACCTTTAAGTAGATAACTACAATTACTATAATCTTTTTTATATCATCTCTTAGAACATGTTTGAATTATAAATGCCATGGAGGGATTTCAAGGATATAAAATTTCAAAAACAATGAAGGCAAGTGACATTTTTTTTATATTTGTAACTCACCTACCTTTCACAAAACCCTACAAAGAAACATTTTGTCAACTAATAATTTAATAAATTTAACTTGTGATTTGAAGTGTTAAAACAAAGGATTTTTTTCAATGCAAGTCATAGAAGAGGGGTTTCTGCTGTACTGTTTCAGAACTCTTTCTCAGTAAAGAAATCTCATCTAATCCTGTTTCATCCTTTAAAACTGCCTACACGCTAATCTCCAGGGACAAATTTAATACTTTGCAACAAAGAGAATATATCCCTTTTCAGTTTGAATAGAGGAATTGTTAGGACACCAGTGAGGTATGAATAACATTATAATGCTGCCATTTACTTGGCAAAAGAAAAAGAAAGTCTCTTGTTGCAACCAAAGAAGAAGGCCTCCTTCTTTGGGTTAAATTTTTTGACCCCTGGTATATCCCCAGACACCTATGTTACTGTGCTATTTGGGTCTTTTACCTCTTGCGAAGTAAACACTGAGCAAATCTAAGTAAACAGTTTGTTTTAGTTGAAGATAGAAAGACTCCATTTAATTGAGTTTTGATGATAGATGTGCTCCAAATGGTGCAAACAACTTTGACATGGTAAAATAATATTGTCTTATGGCATGTGTAACACTACATAAAGAATCTTAGCTTAGCACTTTCTGAGTTTACAACATTTAAGTGAGAAAATGACAAAAGAAAGCCAAACTGTCAGAAACAGAAAAACCTTGAACAATCCTAAAATACGGAGTATAATTCTCTTCTTTATTCATTTGATTTTGGGAATAATCTTTGCAACAGAAGGAAGGGAATGAGAAAACAGCTGAACTTTGTACTTGTGAAACTTTATTTTTCTGTGGTCCACTGCATTTAGCTGAAAATAACACCTCAACTAACACTTGAGCATTGATTATATGATATGGTTGTGGGTGAGTAGTTGAGGCAAATCAACATGTCAAGGAAAGTAAACTCAGACAAATCTTTCCATTTTATTTTGTTTACTATAACCATTTATGGAATAGATTATATATAAAGTATATTATTAAAATAATCACGGAATTTAAAAATCAAAATCTATGCCTTTAGTTTCTACATAAAATATAATACTCATCTGAATTTTTTTATTAGAAACTAACTTATTGTGAAATGGCAAAATGTAGTTAGATTATTATTAAACTCAAAGACTAACATTTTTATTCTCTTACCTTTGCAGTATAGGAAATCCTTTTGCTAGCTTTTTTTTTAATGTTTATTCACTTTTGAGAGAGATACAGAGGGTGAGTGGGGAGGGGCAGAGAGAGAAGGAGACACAGAATCTGAAGTAGTTTCCAGGCTCTGAGCTGTCAGCACAGAGCCTGACAGGGCTCTAACCCACAAACCACAAGATCATGACTTGAGCTGAAGTCGGGCACTTAACCAATTGAGCCACCCAGGCACCCCACCTTTTGCTAGCTTTTGAGAAATATTTTATATAGTCTTACTAAACATCATGTGTGTGTGTGTGTGTGTGTGTGTGTGTGTGTGTGTGTGTGTATACATACAGTCTTACATAGTCTTACTAAACATCGTGTGTGTGTGTGTGTGTGTATATATACACACATATATATATACACACACAAATATATACATATATGTGCAAATATATACATATACAAATATATACATATATATATCTATATCTTTTTCATTCCTTAGAAACAAACCTTTTGACATTCAGAAGAGTCACTTGATTTTATCTTAGTCACATAATATAGCTAATCACATTTATAATGTATTTTCATATATGTGCTACTTTGTATTTATGGGACCACCATGGCCCCCTTTAAATGCAGGACAATGTTATCTTGTGGGAACAGAGGCAAAATTTCATGCTATTTCAAAATCAGGAGTGGTGAGAAAAAAATAGAAGCTAGGGGCACCTTGGTGGCAGGGTCGGTTAAGCATATGACTTCTGTTCAGGTCATGATCTCACAGTTCATATGTTCAAACCCCACATTAGGCTCTGTGCTGACAGCTCAGAGCCTGAAACCTGCTTCATTCAGATTCTGAGTCTCCCTATCTCTCTGCCCCTCCCTCACTAGTACTCTGTCTCTCTCTCAAAAATAAATAAACCTTAAAATAAAATTTAAAAAAAGTAAAAGTTAGAAAAAGTGATTTGGGATAACTATAAGCTATCACTCAAGATTTTCTGGATGTTCTCAAATTTATACTACCAGTAGTAACATCCAAATGTTTCTGAGTCCCCACCGAACAAAATTACAAAAGCAAATATGTCACCTATCCAATACTTGCAATATATGTTATAAACTTTGGATATACACTGAGAACTTTCTTAATTTTCTTTCTCTTCTATATTTTCAGTTTCCCTCTTAGGACTTATTCTTGGTTTTGTGTGTTTAAATATTCTCACCTCTTCCATCTTAAAAAGTAAAAACTCTTGAACAGACACTTCACAAAAAATACACAAATAACCAAAAACCCATGAAAAATGCTTAAATTTATTACTCATAATGGAATTGAAAATTAAAACCTCAAATTAAAAACTCACTCTAGAATTACTGAAATTTAAAGAGACTGAAAATATCAACTGCTAGAAAGAATGTGGCAAAACTGAAACTTTCAGAAACCACTAGTAGAAAATTGGAATGATACAACCACTTTGAAAAACAGATTAACATTTTCTTATAAAGTCAAATATACACCTGCCTATGACCCAGTAGACCTAGAAAGATGAAAAAGATTTCCATAAAAAGGCCTGTTCAAAATGGTAAAATGTTCATGAGCAGATAGATGAGTGGGTAGACGACGTATGCTCTATCGGTACAATGGAATACTACTCAGTAACAAAAAGCAAAAAAACTGATGATTCACAACACAACTGGATGAATCTCCAGAATGTAATATTGAATAAAAGAAGTCAGGCCAAAAAGAAAACATACTATATTCTTCTGTTCATATAATATTCTAGAACAAGCACAAATAAGTAAGCTATGGTAATAGAAATTAGAATAGTGATTTTTTTGGAGGATTGATCTGAAGGGGACATGAGGAAATTTCCTGAGGTGATGGAAATATTCTATACCTTGAGTGAGGTGATGGTTAGATAGTTTCTAAATAGTTTCTAAATAGTCTTCAAAACTTTGAACTTTACACTTAAAATTTGTATATTTTCTGGTATAGATATTTCAACTCAAAAACTGGCAAATAAGACCCTGTTTGATTCCATGTAGGCCATCTGATAAAACCCATCTCTTTAACCCAAACTTCTAGAACAAGTTATTTCCATTTGTATTCTCCAATGCCCTACCTTCTGCTCAGCTTTCAACTCAATCGTTGACTACAGTAAAGTCCCCTACCCATATGCTATTCTTCCCATAAGGTCCTCTACCCATGTTATTCTTCCTATCAAAATTCTCTTTCCCTGGATTTGGCCTGCCTAATGCCCACTCATTCTTTAGGTGTCAGTCTAAATATCACCATCTCCTAACTCTCTAGACCATGTTGAATGCTATAGTTATGTTTTCCCATGATATTATCTGCTTTCCTAACACAGCATTTAATCATCTCTTTGTATAATTACTTGCTTAAATTATCTCTCTTTATACTGAGCCATATGCTCTGGGATGGGATGTTTATTTTGTCCACTTCTGCAAAGTTTTTGGTGCATGGTATCTGAAAAACTATTTGTCAAATAAATAAATAAATAAATAGATAGATAGATACATACATACATACATACATAAAGAAACCATCCCACTTACATTTCACATATATGTTCTATCACTCCTGCCTTGATTTCTTACATTCTTTTTCCATAATTCCAGTTTGAGCCCTCAGGATCTCTTCCCTAGGCCTTTGTGATAAATCCGTAACAGATCTCTCTGCCTTTGGTCTCTTGTCTTTCTAATCCACCATTCACATTGCTGTGAGAAACATCTTGATAAAAGTGCCCATTAAAGCAAGTCATTTTGTCTTTCATCAAAATATTTGATTATTAAATAAATTAAAAACTTTTGACATCATTTCTTCAGGATCAGTCCCTCTTTTTCTATGTAAAAGTCTCTTGAACATCTTTTTCTATCCATTTCTGCCTTCTCTTCACCTTTTGCCAACCTCTTAGCTGGTCTCTGCTTCCATTGCCTTTCCATTCTAGTGGATCTTCCACAGACCTGTCAGCATTATCTGCTCTTAAAATAAATGTGACCATACTTCTATTCAATTTAAAATTTTTATTGGCTTGCTGTTGTCTACCGAATAACATTTGTAATTTCTTACCTGGGAGCACAGCACCCTCTGCAATGAAGTTATTAAACAAACAAAGAAACAGACAAAGAAACAAAACATTTGCATATGGGGCATCTGGTTCAGTTAGTTAAGCATCTGACTCTTGATTTCGGTCATGGTCTCACAGACATGAGATCGGGCCCCATGTTACACTCCACAATGAGCATGGAGTCTCTTTGGGATTCTCTCTTTCTTCCTCTGCCCTTCCCCTTGTTGGCTTTCTCTCAAAACAAACAAACAAACAAACAAACAAACAAACAAACAAAAAATAAAACACAAAAACATTTGCACTTATGGTTTCTTATTTTGCTAAAAAGTCCGTTTCTCCATTCTTCACCTTGAAATACTCAGTGAAATATCACACCATTGTGGTCTCATCTAAGCCCCCAGAAATGGCTAATTTTCCTGCCTGTTGTCTATGCTACCCCCGTGGCTTAGTTAATGTTTCTGTAATAATATTTCCATGATGTATAATGATTTTTCTCTTTTCATGTTTGTTTTCCTTGTTAAGATTATGGATCCTTGAGGATAACAACAGTGTATTATTTTATTTTTATTCCCTGTACTCAGTACAGTGGTTGGGGTGGAGAGGTGATCAATAAATATCTCTTAAATTAGTGTACTAATGAATGATGAATCCATACCATTTCTGAATGCTCTTGGCCTTTTCACATGCTGCTCTTTTGCTTCTGTGGTCTGCTCAGCCTGGATTGCCCTCCTTCCAGTTCTGTGATTAGTGAAAACATACACCTCTTAAAATTCTGGTTCATCCGATTCTTTTTATATGACACTCTACTTGCTTTCTCGAATAAGAATTAATTATGCCTCCTGTATATTCCTTTGGTGGCTGTTGCTTATTTATCCATTATTTAACTTCATAAACATAATGTCGTGAACTGCCTACATGGCAGGTGCTATATATGCTATGGAGCTTACATTAGAGAATGTGACCTGGTGGCTACCGTTGAGAAGTTCACTAATGGAGAGAAATATTTGTAAAAATATAGATAAAATTTAGTCTGTTAAATGCTATAATCAAGGTGAGAATAAAATGCTATAAGATGAGAGAGCTTGTAGGAATTAATTTGACATGATTCATAGGCAATGATTCATAGAGTGGTTGAGATTTGAGCTGGTACTTGAAAAAAGCATAGGAGTTTGACAGGCAAATGGGTGGTTGTAAAGATATTCTAGGCAGAAGAAACAGCCTTTGTAAATGCACAGATTCATGAAAAAAGAACTTTGGCAACTGATTCACCCTCTTTTAGCCTCTACACTGATCTCTTAAACTCCTTGTCCGTGGATATGACACTCTTGAACTCCAGCTAACAACTTATTAACTCTCAGCAGTAGACTCTAGTCAGCCTCTCCAATAACTAAACCTTAGACTTGGTGTCACCTAGAATGGTAAAAACTCTAAAATTCTTAATTCCAATATTCCCTTCTCATTGTTCTAATTCTCCCAACTTATTTTGCCACACTTATTTTCTGAACTTGTCATGATCTTATAACCCTTCACTTCACACTTTCTTGAGGGTGTACCTTCCTTCTATTGTTTTCCATAAGAAAGGTATGTTGACAGAGTGGCCTCAAGATTTAGAAAAAATAATAACCAGATAACTAATAACAAATATTGTCATAAACATTTGGACGTTGTAAAGTGTTTTTTTGGAGCTTTCCTGTTGCCATAGTTAGGAACATCCAATGGTGGCTCCAAATACAGAGGATGATATTCTGTAGCAGTTACTTGAGTAGAATCCTGTATCCCTGAAAGGATATTCCTGAAGCCTAACAACTAGAAGAGGGATGAGCAAAAAATAGTTTCAGAGCACAGTTAGGACTTCCTTAGGATCCCTCTTGGGGGTCATATACTCAGACAAGAAATCTCTGAATTAAGAATGAGTGTACCATATTAGATAAAATCGTACTTTATTTAACTAGATTACTTAACTCACTTTCAACTCTGCAACCCAATGTTATGTGTTTAGATATATGATATGTATACATTTCTTTAATTAGCCTTAACTTTTGTGACTGTACATTAAATCTGGAAAACTATTGAAATAATGCATTAAAGGCGATACTCCCAATATTGTAAATAATGCTTTATCTTAATACAGATTGCATTTAAAACATACTGTGTTAATATTGTTCTAAGTATTTGGCAGAGATTATATCTTGGATTGAGTTTGAATTCAAGCTGAGGCAATCTGGATTCAGAGCCTGGGTTTACAACCAACAGCTTTGAGGGAAAATCCTACACATCAAATCATCCCAGCTGTGCCACTTACCACCTATGTTATCTTCAATATGTTACCCAAGCTCTGTGAGCCTCAAGATCCCACATATAGAATGTGGATGATACAGAACTTACATCCAAAGGTTGTTACATATATTAAATGAGATTGTTATATATAGTAAATGGGATTAAATGAGACCTAGAAATCACTCAAAGTCACTTCTGCCCTATTTTATTCACTGAGGCAATTTTTTAATCCTATCCTGACTCAAAGGCAAGAGGCAATATACTGCTTCTTGATGGGGAGTGGAAAAGTTCTGGAAGAATATGTAGAACTGAAAATATTGCTGTGAACATTTTTGGAAATTACAGTTTGCCATATTCATGAAGATTGCCAAGAAATTTAGCTGCAAGAAACATATTCTCCCTGATTTAGCTAGGGCTGCAGTATAAAGACAGTCAGACTAACCTTTTACCTCTGTACTTAATTCTCCACATCATTCAAGTTCAATCTTTATTTTTTTAAAAAGTTTTTGTTTAAATTCCTTTTAGTAAATATACAGTATAGTCTTAGTTTTAGGTGTAGAGTATAGTGATTCAACACATCCATACATCACCCAGTGCTCATCACAAGTGTACTCCTTAATCCCCTTCACCTATTCAGTCTATCCCCCCACCCACCTCCCTTCTGGTAACCATCAATTTGTTCCCTATAGTTAAGAGTCTATTTCTTGGTTTTCCTCTCTCTGTTTTTTTTTTTTTTTCCTCTGCTCATTTGTTTCTTAATTCCACATATGAGTGAAAATCATGGTATCTGTCTTTGTCTGATTCACTTAATTTGCTTAGCAAATTGCTCTCTAACTCCATCTCTGTTGTTGCAAATGGCAAGATGGCAAATTATTTATTTCTTCTTTATCTTCTTTATTCATCTGTCGATGGACACTTGGGCTGTTTCCATAATAAATCTATTGTAGACAATGATGCAATAAATATGAGGATGCATTTGAATTAATATTTTTATATTTTTGGGGTAGGTATCTAGTAGTGTGATTGCTGGATCATAGGGTCATACTATTTTTAACTTTTTGAGGAATCTCCATACTGTTTTCCAGAGAAGATGACCAGTTTGCATTTCCACCAATAGTGCAAGAGGGTTCCCCTTTCTCTACATTCTCCCCAACACTTATTGCTTCTTGTGTTGTTGATTTTAGCCATTCTGAGAGATATGTGGTGATATCTCATTGTGGTTTTGACTTGCATTTCCCTGATGATGAGTGATGTTGAGCATCATTTCATGTGTTTGTTGGCCATCTGCATGTCATCTTTGGAAGAATTTCTATTCATGTCTTCTGCCCATTTTTAATTGGACTATTCAATTTTTAGGTGTTGAGTTTAAGTTGTTTATATATTTAGATATTTAACCCCTTATCAGATATGACATTTGCAAATATCTTTACCCATTCGGTAGGTTGCCTTTTAGTTTTGTTTATTGTTTCCTTCACTATGCAGAAGCTTTTTATTTTGATGTAGTTCTAGCAGTTCATCTTTGATTTTGTTTCCTTTACCTGAAGAGATCTATCAAGAAAGAAGTTGCTATGACCTATGTCAAAGAAGTTACTGCCTGTGTTCTCCTCTATGGTTTTTATGGTTTTCGGTATCACATTTAGATCTTTTACCCATTTTGAATTTATTTTTGAGTATGGTTTGATTTCAATCTTATTGTATTTGTTGAAATCTGATTTATGACCTAATATGTGATCCATTCTGGAGAATGTTTTATGTGCACTTGAAAAGAATGTGTATTCTTCTGTTTTAGTGTGGAATGTTCTGTATATATCTGTTAAATCCATTTGGTCCATTGCTTCATTCAAAGCCATTGTTTCCATGTTGATTTTCTGTTTAGATGATCTGTTCATTGATGTAAGTGGGGTGTTAAGATCCCCTATTATTATGTTATTATCAATTGTATTATCCCTTATGTTTGTTATTGTTTTATTTATCTGGGTGCTCTTATGTTAGATGTATAAATATTTATAATTGTTATATCTTCTTATTTGATTGTTCCTTTTATTATTATATGGTGTCCTTCATTGTCTCAAGTACAATCTTTAAATCGAATTTTTATGTCCTTTTCATTTTATTCCTCACTCAATAGAATAATTTAGAACTTTTCTTATATTTGATATCTTACCTATATATGTAAGAAAATACACCACCCTTAGTTTTCTTTCCTTCCTTATTCAGCTTAGATCACTTGAACCCTCTCTTTACTCTCTTGGTGAATTCAATATCCCCAGTCCCTCCCTTATTCTTCTTCTGTCCAGTATTCTTAACCAGTCTCCAAACCTAAATGCTTCTCAACACCTACATTCTAATGTTGTATTTTCCAGGAAGTTTTCCTCACTGTTTTCTTGTCTCACTGCACATGCTTATTTCACCCATAGCTCAACTGTAATTAAATATGCTAATAAAGCTTGTATTTCTATTGCCATATATACTTAAAGCTCTTGTCCCTTTATCCCCAAATTTCTGTATAATTTTCTCCAGGATGGAGGAGATACCCAAATCTCAACAAAGCATTCAAACTGAATTCACTTTTCCCCTTTACAAGCTATTCTTTTGACATCTTCCCTCACTCTTTTACCCATTTCTTTTAGTCCAGAAATCTTGTACTTTCCCTTTTATTTTTTTTATTTTTATTTATTTATTTATTTTATTATTTTTTTTTTTTTAATTTTTTTTTTCAACGTTTTTTTGGGACAGAGAGAGACAGACAGAGCATGAACGGGGGAGGGGCAGAGAGAGGGAGACACAGAATCGGAAACAGGCTCCAGGCTCTGAGCCATCAGCCCAGAGCCCCGCCCGACGCGGGGCTCGAACTCACGGACCGCGAGATCGTGACCTGGCTGAAGTCGGCAGCTTAACCGACTGCGCCACCCAGGCGCCCCTGTACTTTCCCTTTTTTAGCCTACCATCTACTTTCTATTACCACGACTAATTGATTATACTCCCTTAGTATCTTTAAATAGGATGTCCACTACCCTGTCTGATTTTAGGGCCTCATCATTTCTCAACTGGATGCCTTTATTCACTCCAATCCCCCCTCACACTTTGCATCTAACTAATCTCTATAAAATCTAAGCTTTATCATGTCATTCTTCTTTGTAAAAATTTCAGTCAGTCCTCATAACCTACTGAGTGAAGTCCAAAATCTTAATTATTTCTAAGAAGACTAATTTTCTAGGCTCTACCTAACTTGCCAGTGTTATCTGTATATCCCTGGTTTGAGGAACACCCAATGATTTTCTCTTCTTCACAATGTGCTGATCTGAGACTCTGGGATTTATTTAGGCAGATGCCTTCTCACCTTTTTCTGATAACCCAAAAATTCTTTTTGACATCTCAACAAGTGCTTCTTCCAAGAAAATTTATCTAATGCTGCAAGCTGAATTCCTTTCTATAGTGGCTCCTACAGAAAGCTGTAAAAGTATCTACCAATCAAAACATCATAATGTAATCATATTGTTGGCTTAATGGTTTGCTTAGGTGTAGGAACTGTGTCTCATTATTCTTATTTCTCCATTGTCATTTACAGTTTGTGTCACATCATATCAGCTTGATGAAAGTTTTTTAATGAGTGCATGAATAGATTCTTACCTCAAATATCTTGTCTCTTTCTCACTTTAATTGAAGCAAATCACTAACAAACTTTATTACAAAACTTTCTCTAATTGTACTACTTTGTAAATTCTCTTAAAATATTTTTTTAGGGGGCACCTGGGTTAAAGTGTCTGACTCTTGATCTTGGCTCAGTCATGATCTCATGGTTCAGGGAGTTGAGCCCTGTGTAGGGTTCTGTGCTCACAGTGCAGAGCCTGGCTGGGATTCACTTTCTCCCTCTCTCTCTGCCTCTCCCCCACTCGCACATGCACACTCTCTCTCCCAAAATAAATAAACATTAAAAAATGTTTAGGGTTTCATCAATGTTTATCACCATGAGTATATTGTATGATAATTAACTACAAAAACAGTGGCATTATACAATAAGTATTTGTTGCTCATGCATATAGGTTGGTCACATTGTTTGTTCTAATTATCTTGGTTGGACTTGCTTATACATCTAGGGATGGCTGGCTCTTGGTTGATCTAGGATGGCTTCAAATATTATTAGTAGGGCCTCTTAGTTCTGCTGCAAATATTTCTGGTCCTTCTCCCGGGCTAATCTGGCAATGTTTTTCTTTATAGAATTTGTAGAGGTGTAAGACAACAAACCTCATTGTGTAAGCCCATTCAAGCCTCTGCTGATGACACCTCAAGCCTCTGCTGATAATGTTTTGCTTTTCATCCAAACAAACCACTAACATTATTTTAACCAAGGCATGTCACATGACTAGCAATTTATGCCCCCTCCCTTACCTTGAAAGAGCACTTCAAAATTACAATGCAAATGCTGTAAGTAAGTGGGATGTTTAAGAATTTGGATCAATATTGCAGTCTGTCACAGAGCCATTCAATCAATAAAGTCACCAGTATCTATTGTTAGCATTAATTGTACAAAACATTCTAATAAAATTATATACAAGTTATTAGAGAAAAAATAGACTAGTCATCCTTTTCCTCTAGGACTGAAAAGTTAAATTTAAATTTAAATAAAGAAGAAATCAATGGTCAAAAGTTACATATATGGGATAGGATAAGAGATATTTAATTATCAAAGAAAGAAACTGTCACCAGCAACAAGAATCGTTAAAGAAGGCTTTACAGAGGAGAATGAAGAACTGGATTTAGAAATATTGCTAAGCTTTTAAGAGAGACGAAGAAGGAATTTCATGTAGAACAATCTCCCTTCTTTCATGGTATCATTAGTTTATCACACAAATCGCTTAGTATTCTTTATCTGGAAATTTGCAGACATCATTCCTAAATTGGTCTCGATATGGTGATTGGTGCATTACAAGAGAATAACAACAGTAAATAATTCATAATCAAATCTCCCTTGAAGACATAAGTAAACATATAAATAACTATAATAAATTAGAAGGGAACATGATGACTTTGATTTGATTGACAAAACTACCTGATGTTTTGTCTCCAGGGAGACATCATCAGGCATGGTGCAGATTTTCCACTGCAAATTAGAATTCTGTGCATGACTTTGCTCTGAAACCGAATTACCTTTGAATTTAAAAATGCTTTAGGGAACCAGGCTTGTGTTGATGACAAGGAGAGTTATTAGTTTTAACCACAAAATAGAATATTTACAAACTATGTGGAAAGACCAAGTTAAGCCAAAATGAAACTGAGTTTTTAAGAAGTAACTACATTAAGAGAATTTAAGAAGTAAATACATTAAGAGAATATGACAAAAATCTTAAATGTTCTATTAGAAGTTTTATTTTGTTTTTAATTTTTGTCATTCTGGGTCTAGGTTTCTTTAACATTTCTGTTGCTGTCTGGCTTTTAGTAACTTTATTAACGTAATATTTTCAGTCTTTCATAGGCATACTTTTGTAAACATGGAGGCATTTATTTCTGCCAAAAAGATTTAAAGAGTGAATTTTCATACCAGACTAGGTATTTTTTCAAACAAACCACAGTAAGCCATTTAAAACTGGGCATTTAATTTTCATCTCCCTGCTCCACCATGCCCATCAAATACTATGCCATACCCTGGTCTCTTTTTCCCTTCCTTTCTTCCTTTCTAGGCTGTAAGCCTTTTAATAACTGTGGTTAAAATCACATAGAATCCAATATTTACCTTTTTGTCTGTTCCCTTGGCACCTGAAGATGTTGCCGAAACTGCGACATTAATTTAAATGGCACACTACTTTTAGAAATAGTAACTTTTTTGCATTTATTCAGAGAAGTTATTAATGAAGCAACAATGAAGTGCATTCAGTTTTTGACAAGTGTTTCTCCTGGGGGAAAGGTGATGAAAAAAAACTCCAAGGGCTGGTTCATTTTTAGAAGTTGTTTACAAGGTTACAACACACTCCATTTATCTGTCTAAGAATATGTTGCTTTATGTTGCTTAGTGAGTCATTCCACCAAGGTTCATCTCATTTATAAATAATGATCTGGAACATCACCTAGTGGGAGCATAAAATTCTATGGATTCAGAGGTGGGTAGAAAAACATTGGTTAAGTCTGTAGCCTCTAGATTGTGATCTCAGTTCTGCCTCATTATAAACTTAACTTACATATCCCTTAGCTTCCTGGGTTTCATTTTTTCTTAAAAAAAAAAGTGTAGTATATAACACTCTTTTCTTTATGGGCTTGTTATGAGAAATAAATAGGATACACAGTATATATATATATATATATATATATATATATATATATATATAATTTTTCCATGTTATAGTAGAAACTTTCAACCATATCCACATTTAGAGAGAACAATATAAAAAAATATCCTAGTATCCATCTCTAGTCTCAGCTATCATTTTCTGACCAATCTGGCTTCTATGTTCTTATCCACTTCTCTCTCCACAATTATCTTTAAGCAAATTCACAATATTTTAGTGTATCATCTGTAAATATGTTAGCATTTGTCTTAAAAACTAAGGTCTTATAAAAAATCACAATACCATTATCACAATAAAAATAATGATTATTTAACATATCAAATAGTGTTTAAATTCTCCCTGTTTAATACATTTTTGTAACACTTTGAATCAAGATCTGAATAAGGTCTAATTAGTCCATATATTGCAATAAAATGTTATTTTAAGCTTTGTCACTGCTCTTTTTTGTTCCACATGCCTTTTATTTGTTGGCAAAACTGAGTCATTTATGTTGTAGAATTGTTTCCTCATGGGGTTAGAATACTGTTCTGTCTTTTGTATTTTTTTATTAAGTTGTAGCTATATCTAGAGCCTTAGTAAGATTTAAAGTTCACTTTTCTTCATGTTCCTAAATTTTATTCCTAATATCTTGTAAACAGTGTATTTTTTCCTCTACAAACAATTGATTTCCTACAGTTTCTATTGTCTTTTCAAGTAGTCTTTTCAAGCAAAACCATAATACACTAAACAAGATCACACATCAGAATGCTCTGAAACATACCTTCCATGTGTTTCATTGATGTCCAAGAAAGGATTCCTGTTGCACTCATTGTTGCCCCTTGGCACCCATCACCCACCATCAGAACACATGTTTAAGAGTATGGTGGGTAACTACATTGTTTTCCTCTCATCCTTGTTCCTTCTTTTTCTTATTTATCTTTCTAAAAAAAATTAGTTGTCTGGAGCGCCTGGGTGACTCAGTCGGTTGAGCATCCGACTTCGGCTCACGTCATGATCTCACAGTTCATGGGTTCGAGCCCCACGTCGGGCTCTGTGCTGACAGCTGAGTCTGGAGCCTGTTTCAGATTCTGTGTCTCCCTCTCTCTGCCTCTCCCCTGTTCATGTGCTGTCTCTGTCTCAAGAATAAATAAACATTAAAAAAAAATTTATTAAAAAAAATTTAGTTGTCTTTTACCACTTGATTTGATCCATTTAATATTGCATTTCCCATATGTAAATCATAAACCATGATGATTAAACAGTCAATGCATCATTCAATGTACTCTCTAGAACAATATGAATATGGCTTTTGTAGTCTAGCCCATCTCCCTGCCTCTTTCCTCACATGCAAGCACTATTTCTTTGATTTAAAAATTAATTTTCTGTTATATCTATGCATCTATAAATATTTAGTCTTTACTGAACTTTATTAAAATTGTACACTAAATGATATTTAGAATGGATATTTGTTCAAACTCTGTTCTCAAGTTTCCTCCATTTTGTTGTCTAATTTGTTTATTTTCCCTACTGCATATGGTGTCATTTACCCATTTATGTATCCATTCTCCTATCATTGGGCATTTGAGTTGTTGTTTTCAGTGTTTAATAATTTCACATGATGTTGCCGCAGACATTCTTATACCTGGCTCCTGGTGCACCTGCTCCAAGGTGTCTCTAAAGATTATATCTAGGAGTGGAATGGCCATGTCATATTGCGTGCACATGTTCAACTTTACCAACTGATACAAAACGTTGCCAAAGTAGTTGATCATTTTATACTGCTATCAACAGTATATAAAAGCACATATAGAAAAATTGCATTTTATTGATCAGTGACTTCAACATTTGGCACTACCAGAATTCATGATGTTTGATAAACTAGGTGTGTCAAAAAGTATCTCATTCTGGGCTTATTTGACATGGCACTGATGAATGATGTTGCACTTTATTTTACTTGAATTATTGCCCATACATATTTAAACTTCTTGGAAATTCCTGTTCATATATTTTTCCCGTTTTTGTTTCTGCTTTAGAGGAATCTGTTATATAGTTTAACTACTATTTTTTTCATCAATTATATATGCTGCAGTTATTTTCTCCCATTTTATGGTTAATTTTCTAATTTGTTAACTATGGCTCTTGATGAACAAAAATTTAAACTACCAATGTAATCATATATATATATATATATATATATATATATATATATATATATATATTATCTTTCATGATTAGGAATTAAAACTTTTTCCTTTTTATCCCTATTCTGAGATTATAAAACTATCTTCTTTTTATCTAAAATTTGTAACGTTTTGCTTTCCACCTTGAAATCTTTGTTCCACTTAGAAGCGGGTTTTTGTGTATAGTGTGAAGTACAGTTCCATTCTCCCCCCCCCCCAACCACCCAATATGAATAAACAAGCTCTTGAACATCTTCTAGGGAATAGTTCTTCATATTCACAATGCTCTATAACACATCTGTCATATGTTAAAGTTCTATATATACACATGTATCTATATACTGGCTTTTATTTGGTTCCACTGATCTTTTTATCTCTATTCCAGTATGCTATTCTTCTAAATACTTGAAATTTATAATAATTTTTGAGATCTTGGTGGAAATGTTTTCCACATTAATCTTGTTTCTGAATGTTTTGGATATACGTGGCCCTTTGTTCTTCTAACAAAATTTTGGTGTTGAATTCGTTTAAAAAATCTTACTGGGATATCTATTTAGTTTATACAGAACCTATAGATATATTTGGAGAAACTGACATATATATAAAAGTAAGTTTCTAAATTTGTAAACATAGTATATCTCTCAGTTGATTGGGTATTCCTTAAGATCTTTCAATAAATTTTCTAATGATCTCCACAAATGATGCAAACGTCTTTGTCGACTTCTGCCTCAGTAATGTATATATTTTGTTGCTATTGTAATGCTATCTTTTAAAAATTATGATCAGTTTGCTTCTGATGTACAACAAAATTCTTTCATATTTCACTTGTATCCTGACACTGTGCTAAACTTATTTTTAATAATTTGTTCACAGTTTATTTTTAATTTTCAATGTAGACAAGAATCATCTGCGATAATGACAGTGTTGTTTCTGCTTTTCTAATTCTTAGGCATTTAGTTTCTTTTTCTTATCTTACAGTTTTATCTTACAGTTTCTTATCTGTATTAGTGTGGTGATAGATGTGTTTTTGACCTGTGTATAAATTAAAAAAAAAAAAAAAAAATATATATATATATATATATATAAAATTTGAAAGCCTTAATTTTTAGAAGAGATTAGATCCACAGCAAAGTTAAGAGAAAGGTGCAGAAATAACCCATATATCCTCTGCCCCTACATAAATGTAACTTACCCCATTATGACCATCGTCCACCAGCGTAGTACATTTGTTACAACTGATGAAGTTACATGATTAATCATCAGCCAAAAGTCACAATTTACATTATGGTTCACTGTTGATGTTGTACATTTTATAGTTTGGACAAAAACATAATGACATGTATTCACCGTCATGGTTTCATATGCAGTAATTTCACTGCCCTAAACATTCTCTGTGTTCACCTATTTCTCCCTTTCTTTCCCACTCTGGCAACTACTGGTCTTTCTACTGTCAACATAGTTTTGCATTTTCTAGAATATCATGTAGTTAAATCATATAGCATTAGTCTTTTCATACTGGCTTCTTTCTCTTTGAAGGCATACTTATTTTTTTTCTCCACGTCTCTCATGTATTGAAAAACATTTCTTTTTAGAGCTGAATAATATTCCATTGCCTGGATATACCACAGTTTACTTATCCATTCACCTACTGAAGGAAATCATGGTTGCTTCCAATTTTTGACAATTGTGCATTAAGTTCCTGTGAACACTGATGTGCAGATTGTTATATGGACATAAGTTTTCAATTCTTTTGGGTAAATACCAAGGAGTGTGATTACAGTATGGTATGATAAGAGTTCTAGTTTTGTAAGAAAATGCCAAACTGTCTTCCAAAGTGTTTGATCTATATTATATTCCCACCAGCAATAAATGAGTGTTCCCATTACTTTACATCCTTATCAGCATCTGGGTTTTGTTCTGGATTTTGCCATTCAAATAGGTAGGGAGTGGTATCTCATTGTTGTTTTAATTTGCATTTCCCTGAGGATATATGATGTGAAGCATCTTTTCATATGCTTATTTGCTATTTCTGTATCTTCTTTGGTGAGATGTCTGTTAAGGTCTTTGGCCCACTTTTCTCCTTTTTTGTTTGGGACAGGATTGCTGAGTGGACTGTAATTGGGTATTTTCTTTCCCCAGGTCAGTTAGGTTCTATTAATACCCAAGCAAGTTACCTTCTGGTAAAACAGTTTCTCCTGAGAGCTGTCCTTGCTAAGAGCAGAGTGCTCTGGAGTGTTTGAAAATGGTTCCATTTTAGGGGTGCGCCTGGGTGGCTCAGTCAGTTGAGCATCGGACTTCAGCTCAGGTCATGATCTCGGGGTTTATGAGTTCGAGCCCCGCGTCAGGCTCTGTGCTGACAGCTCGGAGCCTAGAGCCTGCTTCGGATTCTGTGTCTCCCTCTCTCTCTGCCCCTCCCCTGCTCATGCTCTGTCTTTCTCACTCCCAAAAATGAATAAATGTTAAAAAAAAATTAAAAAAAAAAAAAAAAGAAACTGGTTCCTTTTTTTCTCTCCCTGCCTGGGCCAGACAAGATTTTTCTCTGATATTTATTGTGGGAATATGTTTGAGGTCCTGGAGGTAAATCTCACAGAATTGTGAGGGACCCCCAATGACTGGGTCTCCCTGGAGTTTTTAACTTGCAGGATTGTCTACACTGAGCTGCTACAATTTATCAGTTGAAGTTCAGGTTTTTCTTCCTCTGACACTGATTGCCCGAGGCAGTTTCTGCTTGTGCCTCAAGGACCCCGAGATGCCCTGATTCACCTGTCTCATCACTCTTGCAGGCAGAGTTTTGTCCTGTGTCCTCTCCTCATTTATGGATCCTAGAAGAGTTGATTATTTCTTAGTATATTCAGCTTTTTACTTGTTAGAACAGAGTGGTGACTTCCAAACTCATATGTAGAACCAGAAAAATTGTAGCTAATTTTTTAGGGTATGCTTCATAAGTTCCTACATTAAAAATGATTGCTCTAAACTTTTCACAGGTAACTTTTAGGGAAGTTATCTTTTATTCCTACTTCGGTGTGTTTTTAAAATTATGAATGTATGTTGAACTTTTAAAAACTTCTTTTTGCATGTATAAGGAAGTTATCTTCTATTCCTAGTTTAAGTGTACTTTTAAAATCATGAATGCACACTGAAGTTGTAAAAACTTTTTTTGCATGTAAAATCGTAGTATGGATTTTCTATTAAGAATGCCAAATAACTCTTATATTGTTCATATAAATACTACATGTTCATGATATATTTTTTTGTATGTTGCTATTTTCAGTTTGTTAATATTTTGTTTAGATTTTTTAAATTGATGTTCACAAATTACACTAACCCTTTCTTTCCTCTTCTTGTCTTTGTCTGGTTGTTGTGGGAAGGATACACTGATCTCATGGAATGAGTTGGAAAGTTTGTCCTTTTTTTTGTATTTTCTGGAAAAGTTAGCTTAAGATTGTAATGCCCAGTTCTTTGAATATTTGGCATAAATTACCATTAACCCTGGGTGATTATTGTTTTTCTCCAAATAAAAATAAACATTCAATTTAATTGACTATTAAATTTTTCTTTCTTAGTTGCTTTTTAAGTTATATTTTACTGGAGTATTTTCATTTCATCTGAAATTTTCCCATATATTGTCATACAGTTGTTCAGAGTGTTCTTCTTACTTCTTTAGTGGCTATGCTATTTGAAATTGTGTCTCCTTTTTTTAATTCCTGGTGTCATTTATTTGTGCCTTCTCCTGTTTACAACGTTTTTACATTTGTCCATTTTACTAGGCTTTTCAAGTATTAGTCTTTGCATCAGTGGCACATGATGGGTAGGTGGTGAGAGTGGTCTTCCCTGGATACAGGCAGTTAGGAGGTGTGTTTCCTGTAGAGAATTTAAAAACAATTGGTAAAACTGACTAAAAGTTGACAAGCTTTTATATTATTATCATGCACTGGTAATTCTAAACAATATCGGTGAATTAAAAACTCTTTTTTTGGCCAAAAGTCTAAAAAAGTTGATGCGGTTGTTATTAAGGTTTCAAAAAATCTGTGTCAATTTCAAAGTACTGTGTCCTTATTATAATTTGCATTATGAAATATCATCCTCGAAGCTAATGGGAAAACTAGTTATCGCGTCTTCATGTAACTTATTTAGACTCAGTTGTTTGCATTCATTTAGAGAGTAAATGCATAATGACTTGGGTTTGTTAGATCTTAATTTAGACAGTTTGTGTCTCCAATTGCTGTGGTTTTACATGTTCTTCTGTGTATGCAGTAGATTAAAAATAAATAATAAGAAATAAAATCAAGTTACTTCATTTCTGTCATTCTAGGTTGCTCTTGGAGTTTTTATATACCTTTACAAATTTAAACAATGAAGTAGAGTAGGAACTACGGGGTCCAATGCTTCTGTTGTTGAGGTAAAAGTTTTAATTCAAGCATGAGATACTTTATGGAATTTGAAAAATACCTCTAAAATAAAAATGTATTCTTTATTAGTTGCTATTCTTTTTATTTAACTTCCCTTTGCTATTAATTATAATGTTATTCATTACCGTAACAGATTATATAGATACAAGTTTTTCTTTTTCAATATAAAACATATTAATATAATTTAGAAACATTCCATTACATTTTTCCTTTTTCTATCCTTGATTTTTTTAAAAAAAATTTTTCTACTGGCATGATTGTACATAAGTTCAATAAAATAGAATATTCACTTTTGGGGCTCCTGGGTGGCTCAATAGTTTAAGCCTCTGACTTCAGCTCAGGTCATGATCTCGCAGTCCGCGTCGGGCGCCGTGCTGACAGCTCAGAGCCTGGAGTCTGCTTTGGATTGTGTCTCCCTTTCTCTCTACAACTCTCTCTCTCTCTCTCTCTCTCTCTCAAAAGTAAACATTAGAAGATATTCACTTTCTGTCTTTTATAGCCATTATTATTAGTTATTTCATTTTATGATTATTACTGACAATTATTTTATCATAGAGAGGACGGCATTGTTAAAAGAAAAGATCTACTCTCGCTTTCAAATACACCAGGTTTGATTCTACTCTAATGCATCTTAGTTTCTCTGTTTTGGGGATTTTTGTTTTTATCTTCATCATCTCATTTCTCCAACTCTCTTTGGATTTACTTTGTGGTTCTTTTTCTAACTTCTTAAGTGGTGTGCTTAACTCCTTAATTCTCAGCCTTTTTCTTTAGGCTTTAGATTTTTAAACAAAATATTAACATTTCAATTTAACAAGTAAATCTTCAGTGAATGTGGAGAAGTTCAGTAGCACCCACTTTTTTTTTTTCATGTATAATTATCTGTTTATTCTGTTACATTGTCTTATGTCTACTAATAAGCTACTGAATGTTTACCATTATACACAGCACTGCACTAGGTGATGTGAGGTATGTGCTACAAAGATCTAGGAGGACATAATTCCTACCCTTAAGGGTATTTTATTCATTGTTAGTAATGGGTGTGTCAAAAGTCTTCTTGGATTATTCCTTTACTGTGCCCATCCTAGTAGATAGAGATGGGTGCTCAGAAGAAGTATGGATAATGATGGACACTGGACCTGAGGCTGAATGTGGGTTCATAGAAAGTCTATTTGCTTTATCCACCATTTGATAATCTTCGACCAAAGAGTCCTCAGCTGCATTGCTGACCATGACCTGGCTCCAGCAACTCTTCCTTGCATTCCATAAACTAAGCCCTGTGGGCCTAGTTCCCATGGTCATTAACTTCCAATCCCTCTTCTGTTGGACTTTAAAAGTAAAGTTTGCATTGCTGCTGGTACTCCTGGCGACAGAAGGATGGAAACAGGGGAACGAGATGATATTTAGGGAAAAAATTTAAAGAAATGAATGAAAACATTTTCATCACTCACTCAGGTTAGTGATTTAGGGTTGTTGATTTCCACAGATGATGGGAGAAAACACAGATGGGAACAGGAGGCAAGAAGTGTGTCCATATGAGGTTCATGGGTAGGTTGTTTGTTTTCGGCAAGAATACTTTGTAGGTAGTTTTGGGTACTTCCATTAGGAGACAGATAGTGTCTAGTTAACTTTTGTGATGTTACAGCAATTGATGGTCATTGCTCAGATTCATATTTAATTAGAATGTGATTGTGATATGTTATTTTGTCATTTTCTCTTCATTTATTAGCTGAAATGATTTTTTAAAGATACAGTTACCCTCGGGGCGCCTGGGTGGCTCGGTCGGTTAAGCGTCCGACTTCGGCTCAGGTCATGATCTCGCGGTCCGTGAGTTCGAGCCCCGCATCGGGCTCTGTGCTGACAGCTCAGAGCCTGGAGCCTGTTTCAGATTCTGTGTCTCCCTCTCTCTGACCCTCCCCCGTTCATGCTCTGTCTCTCTCTGTCTCAAAAATAAATAAACGTTAAAAAAAAATAATAAATTAAAATAAATAAATAAATAAATAAATAAATAAATAAATAAAGATATAGTTACCCTCATTGTCTGGTGATCCTGAATTGCAGTTGGTATGAGAAAGTTGGTACACCTGCTTTATCTTTACCTTTATTTACCAACTGTAAAAAAATGAGTCAATTCATTAATGTCCTCTGAAGGAGACCGATAAAGTTAAAAATTTTTTTGTGTGTTTTTTAATAGAGTCTATACAAAATGATGTATTTAAGCATATGTCCTATGTTTCAATTCATGGCAGTCATTATCCTTACTGATGTTCAGATCATCCAGTCTTTGGCCAATAGTAGCCTTTTAAAATATTAGATCTTGAGTCCATTACAGGTAACCCCTATAGAAATTTGCTTTTTGATATGTAAGACGATCCAGGTACATATTATACATTTCTTGTCTGATGCCTAGAACTAACTATTTCTCTAAGTCTTGCAATTAAAGAACAGGGGCCAAGTGTACACATTGTTACTGTGTTAGTCACTGTTTCAAGACCTTTTGGTGGATAGAAGTAGGAAATACCTAAATCCTTTGTGTATATGTAATCGTAAATTCTTATTATCACAATCCATAGTAAAGACTGTGGGGATTTTACTTAACCTTAATAATATTACGATTGCATTTTGTTAATTCTATGTTTAGATCTTTGTTTCTTCAGAACACCATTATAATTACCCATTTGCCTTAATTCACAATACATACTTAACAGTTGCAGTATAATGATATTGATAATCATTAACTGAAAACAAAATTTTTTTTTCTGTTTATGTTACCTTTAGAGTATACCCCACTAGGAACGTTTAGTAAAATTACTAACTTTTTACTCGGAATAGTTGTTCCTTGTGTGGCTGTGGTAAAATTTGACATACGGATTTTACTTTGACTTTTAGGAATTAGAAAGTTACTTTTTAAAATTGATCTTGCTTTAAAGTTATTTAAAATATAGAAGTGGGTTCAAAGTAACGCTTGAAATTTACAAAACAGCGTATTCAGAAATGTTCAGTTTTTAATCACTGTCCTGTTCCCTCTTCTCCTAGGAAGATCATTATATATTTGTTATTGTTGTTTTTATAGAATATATTTTTTGATCTTATAATTTCAGTTTTATATTACTATGATATTATAATGTCAAAGTTATATAATGTGTTACTAGTTACTAATTACTACAATATCGTAATGTAAATTTTATAATATATGTACATATATTCACTTCCTTAAATAAATAGCATATGACATATGCTGTTTTTCACCTTGACATTTTTCACCTTTCTTGGAGATCACGCCATAGTAGTATAGAAAGATATTCCTCATTATCATGCAGAGCTGCACATTGCTCCCTTGTGCTAATATACATGACTTCTTCCCAATTTGGTGGACATACGCTTTGTTTCAAGGCTTTTGCTATTTATTGCAAAGAGTGCTATAATAAACCAACTTCTGTATATTTTACCAGTAAATTTTGGAATGGCTTCCCAGAAGTGGGACTGCTAGCTCAAAGGGTAAATATATATGTACTTTTGTTACATATTGCCAATTCTTCTGTTTATGGGTTATGATATTTTGCATTCTGACTGCAATGTATTACAATGCATTTCCCCACAGCCTCATCTATACGTTATATTATCAGACTTTTGTATTGCATCCATTCTGATAGGTGAGAAATGGTCTTGCAATATTAAGAAAGACTGAACATTGCTGAAAGCCCTAGACCATTTAGAATTCGGGTGCTTTTTCCCCACTATTATTAGAAGTAAATAATATATTAAGGGCATTACCCCTTTGTGATATGATTGCAATTCCCCCCTTCCCCAGTTTGTCTTTTTACTTTGCTTGGGGTGTTTTTTCCTTGGGAAATAGTCTTAAAATTTAGTAAGAAAGATTAGCCATTTTCCCTTTATTCCTCCTGGATTTTGAATTATAGTTAGGAAAGATTTCCCCAAGGACAAGTTATGGAGCAGTTAATTTGTGTCTCTTCTAGTGCTTGTTTTGCTATATTTATTTATTGTGACAGCCAAGTCTCTGATCCTTTTAGAACTTATCCCGATGTATAATGTAAAGAATTGATTCATTTTTATTGCTTCCCATGTGGCTATCCATCCCCTCTCTGTTTCTGTGAGTTTCTGGCTTTCTTGCATGTTGAATTTTCAAACACAGTTGTGTCTACTTGCTCTCTTGTCTCCTACCAACCCTGTTTCTGCTCTCTTGGTATTAAAATAAAGACTGGTCCCTCCCATTAAGGATGAAGGTGTACCTGTTTAATGTTTTCAAAGCTGTCAGTAACACAAACATATAGTCAAAGAATTTATGGCCTTTAAATGGTAAATTTTTATGTAAATGTACTCTCTTCCTCCATGTGTCTTTAACAGAGAACATGACTGTTGACCCTGTATCTAACTCACTCTGGAGTTGTTTGGGGTTCCTACAACCCTACCAGTTCCTCAAAGCTGAAGCAGATTTATTATGCATTCCTTAAAAGCATAATACCTAAAACATATGGCAGAATTGCTTCTTATGGTAAGCGGGGACACTGGTATGCATTCACTAATGCACCTGTTTTAGTATCTTGTTAGAGCTTTGAGACTAGTCTTTTGAACCATTTAGTCTTAGAACAAACAACACGTGAGATGCACCATACCTGCAGCAAGATTTCCGAAATGACATTTAGTTGAAAGATTCCGATTAGAAAGTTGTTTATCAGTTCTCCGGACACACGCACATTTGGGTTATTGCCTTATTCTTCTGCTTGCCTATAAGTTACTAGAAAGCAACTGTTTTAAACAATGGCAGAAGGAAATAAAGAAAGGGGGAATTCTCTTGCACTTTCAGGAAAACTGAGTAGAAAAGAACTCTCTGGAGACTTCATTATAAATGGTTAGAACAATTATGCTAAATGGAATTGATATATTTATGTTGTTTTATTCAAGGTTTATCATGTTCTATTATGAAACAATGAAATGCAATTAATAAATTGTCAGTTCATTTTTCTTGTTTTATTTGAAAATGCTTCGGCATATTTTAGCATATCATTTTTAGAGTAGCAAATAACTCTAATGTATAACATTAATAAACGGTGATAGACTTTACTATAAATACTGCATCTGTTGCCAAGAAAAGTTACATACAAAAACAGAGCTTTGTAAACAGCAGTTCGGTAATTCTTTTTGTAGTCGAGACATGGGCCTTCTGTATCATTTTAAGTATCTTTCCACTACTTGACCCTCTGCACTTTGAGAATATTGTTTTTCATACATCAACAGTTTGCTGACTTTAAGGGATTAACACCATATATGTGGTGTTGTGAGAGCCCAGGAAACCAACTGAGCAGTTTTTTTCCCCTTGTGTTTTATTTGAGGATAAGAGTTAGGATTGAGGAAAAGCTGTGAGAAACTTTTCATGTGGATGATCATAGCCAGATATTGTCACAAAAAAATAACTTAAAAACATCAAGGTGGTGGAACAAAAAACTGAGATACAACACAAAATAAAAACCAACAGTGGAAAAGTTTCCATAGACTAAATGATTCTGAATTTCAAAAACCTTAATATTAACCAAACCTAAATATTAGATAAATATTTAATAAAATACATATGGATTCAAAATACATTGTTTTCTGGTGTGGTCTGACATATAAAAACAGATACTAATTTTATTTAACTGGAACTATTTCACATTTATCAAACTTCACTCTGAATTTTATCTAAAAATTTCTCTTATGTATTCTGTCAGTTCAAAGGAAGCTCAAGGTTTGAAAAGCACACAAGATACCACGAAATCAGAAAACCAGGTCAACTGCTATTGTTTTTCTTCTTCTGCCTTCTTCCACGTTAACCATTACAAGAAATGTGGCAAAGATTAGAATTTCTTTTTTACATAGGAGGAGACAAAATATTTTATATATTTTACACTTAAAAATAACAACTTTACTGTCTAAATGCATTTTCGTCTAATTTAGCAGATATTTAGGTTGACTTCTAATACTGAATAGTCTTTAATTTGTGGCTACCGAATTCCTGAATATATCAGGAATTACATGCTAACAAGACAGAAAATAGATGATGTCAAAGTAGGTGATTCTGGGGCAACTGGATAGCTCAGTTGGTTAAGCATCTGACTTCACCTCAGGTCATGATCTGATGGCTCGTGGGTTCGAGCCCTGCGTCAGGCTCTGTGCTGACAGCTCGGAGCCCACAGCCTGCTTCGGATTCTGTGTCTCCCTTTCTTTCTGCCCCTCCCCTACTCATACTCTCTCCCTTTCTCTCAAATATAAATAAACATTGCAAAAAATTTTTTAAAAGTAGGTGACTCTAAAAGGTAAAATAGACGAGATCTCTGAATTTCATAGAATACATGTGTTGTGAATAGTTATGTGTTATGAAAAGTTTGGGGAAGTCCTCTCCCTCCCTCTACCTTCTAGTCCAACACAATTCCTTCATATTGGCCTGCCTAATTGTTTCAGGGTTTAAAATTCCCATTACAGAATCATTTCGTCAGAGTAAGACTTTTCCTTTTTTTTTTTTAATTTAAAATATGTTTATATTATTTTCATTATTTTCATTCTAATTACATGGAAGGTTGATAATGCTATGAACATATTGTTTTATTTCATTTATTTTATTCATTTATTTTATTTTTCTTCTCTATTTTTTTCTCTATTTTATTTAAATCCAAGTTAGTTGAAATATAATGTAATAATGGTTTCAGGAGTAGAATTTAGTGATTCCTCACTTCCCGCCCAGTGGGCACCCAGCGCTCATCCCAACAAGTACCCTCCTTAATGCCTATCACTCATTTAGCCTATCCCCCCTCTCACCACCCCCTCCTTTCTTTTTCTTTTTAAAATGTACACACAATTGAAAAAAATAACACGTTAACTTAGTAGTCACTAAAAGTCCATTTATATTTCAAATATGAGTAAATTAGTGATTTTCTGCTCAGGCAAGATAAACTTGATGAGACAATGGAAGCTTTCTGAGCATGGTTTTCTGCCTAAAACCTTACTGGCAGGCTGCAGCAGACAGGCATTGTAATGTGGAAATGGGGAAAGCAGGGATAGGTTCCAAGAAATTTGCTTGCACACTTACCAATTTCATCATGTTCAGTCTCTTACTCTTCTCATTTCATGTTTTCTGCCCTCAAATATACCTTTTTTTTTTAAAAAAAGAAGGTCTTTAAAATATAAGAAAATGCAAATATTTTCATTTGAAATATTTTCCTTGAAATATTTCCTACCATCTAAAAATTCTTTCACTGGCAGACTTTTACAATGAATGATCAATGTTCACAGTGTCCATTTTATTGACGTTCATTATCCTACAACACTTTGGATCTAGTGTATCCATCATACCACCGAAACTTCCATGTTGAAGAATTTTTAGAACTGGGATAATGTTTGTTCTTTTCTCTAACTCCTTCCTGCCTTCTCTCCTTCCTTCCTTCCTCCCTTCCTTCCTTCTTTCCTTTTTAGTTTAAACAACAGTTTAAAGTTATTTTTCAAGGTTCTGGTGGTTGAAAGTCTGAAACAGGGTGATAGCATGATCATGTTCTGGTGAAATCTCTCTTCTGGGCTATAGGCTGCCAATTTCTAGTTGTATTCTCACATGGCAGAAAGAGAGCTAGCTCTCTATCTTCTTCTTGTAAGGACACTAAGCCCATTCAACAGGGTTCCACCCTTAGGACCTAATTACCTCCCAATGGCTCTTATGGTAATTTTCAGTTACCTTATCCAAAAATACCTCCTAATACCATCAGATTGGAGGTTAGATTTCAACATATAAATTTGACACAGTCCGTAAGAACTATCAATCCTTCAATGTCCCATATTATTCCCAACACTTGAATAAAAACTTGGCTTACTCTTTCAGCTATGAACCTTCTGTGAAGATCTATGACCTATGGGGTTCCTACCACATAGGAATTTTGTAGTTAACTATATTCCATCCTTAATTGTCCTCGGGACTTCATCTGAGGATTTTAATAACGTAATCGCTCAATCTTAGATTTTTGCAGTATTTAGGCACCACCTCTTGGCATCTGTTATTTCCGTCGGCCCAAGGGCCATTATAATACACTTGGGAAGTTGACTGCTCCCACTGTTCTGCCCTAACCCTTTGAGAGTTTTCAGATTTCCCAAACTAGTCTAACCTTGGTTGAACAACCCTGAAAGTCACAGGAACGTATTTTTTATATCCCTCTGATGGCAAAAACATACATTTTACTATATTTTGGAGGTTCAAGAGGTTATGAGATCATTACACATTAAAGCAAAATCTGTTTGAACTTAAAATTAAAAAAGAACAATGTGATTAAAGATTGCAAAGTTGGTGGATGAATTGCAATGAGATTTAGATGTTCCAAGAAGTGAGTGTGTCTGAGTCAGAATCTGAGAAACCAGGAATGGAAGCCAAGGACCAGAAATGGCATTGAAGATTTAGAAGACTAAATTCTTACAGTGGATTAAGATTTATGAACATAATGCTGTATGTCATATAAATAAACCCTGTATGTGTGTGTGTATGTGTAACATGTATATACTTCTCTGATATTCAAAGTAGTTTCATATTTACTCTGGATCCTTGGATCTGTAGATAGTATTAGGGAATTGGTGTTCTAAGATATTAATTATAAGGTAGAATACTATTCTTTAACTTCCAACCTTGTTATTTTTCTAGGATAAAAATTTCATGACCAACTTTTCAAAATACTTCATCATGTAAATTAAAAAGTACATAAACTAGTCTGGATTCTCATGGAGATAGGATAACTATTCAAACAAAGAATGTTTGAAGATACCCATTTTATTCTTTCTAAATAAAGGGCAATTACCACTCTTAGTGTAATATTTGACCTATTGTTCATTGTCATTCCAGGCCATAAAAAAACAGATTTTAATGCCTGACTTTCCATCTGTTTTAGTTGGCAAGATTAATAAATATCTGCCAGATGCTGTACTAATTCCATGCTTTTAGCTTTTATAACAGGTGAGTCTTATTTTTTTTTTTTGATGCAAGTATATTATATACTATATTCATCCATCATTCAAGGTGAGGGGTCAGGAGGGAAAGCATGATTATAATCATAATTACAACCATTAGAAAAACTATTTCTCAATTACATTTGTTAGCATGTTCTGTTTAGTATATACATTTCCACTTAGGTTTCTGGTAGATCAGTTTTTGAAAATTGTACTTTTGCCGTCTTTGTATGGTTTTTAGAGGGGTAGGAATCAGCGAGTAAAAAGCAAGAAGTTTCTCATTTGATGTGATTAACTCAGACTACTTTTACTTCCATTTCTTTCCACCTTAGACTGACAGCTGCACTTACAGGGGTCCTTAACTGTTGGGGTTCGTCTACCACATGCTGCTGTGTGTGAGGATAAAGGAAAATGCGAGTAGAGAGTGGGTAGCTGAGATTCATCAGGATACCAGAGAGGAGTGTTCCATGGATTAGTAAAGGAAATCTTAAGTTACCTTATCCAAAAATATAGAACCAAGCTAGGGAATTTGGGAATCTAGGAGCAGGCTCAGTAATCCAAGACAAGGAATTTGGAAGGGTGGTGTGGATGAAATCTGAAAAGAGTATTTTCTGAGAATAGATATTTCCTTAATATTAGAGGGAAGTACTTCTATATAGCTCACTTTTGCATTCTCCAAAACATTTGACATGATATTTTTTACAGTGAGGTATTGAATAAATACAATTTGAATGAATGCTTACATCACAAAATGCCACATATTATTTTTCTATTAAATAATACATTTGATTAGATTTCCAGCTAGATTGGTTTCTGTGGATAACAAAGTGACATTGAACTTAGAACTATGCTTTTAATGCAAGCCCCAACTTTTCTATCTCTGTTCTCAAAATAATTTTGAAGTTGTGTAATGAAATTTTGAATATAGGAGAGTTCTGATCTTTTTGCATAGCTTTCTGAAAGGTCATTTTTCATCTGCTTTACCTTTCAGAACTTCTTTAGTATCAGAATTTTAATTATTTGTAACTTATCACAAAGAAGATCAATTATCAAAAAATCCTTTCTATACAGTTTCTAGTTGCTGATCTTTATCTTTGTCCTCAAGTTATTAGGTCCTTTCAAATGAATTGTGATTTTAGTCTTTCTGCCTATGTCTGTGTGTTCCCTTTCGGTGTTTGGGGGCAGGGGCAAACTAGCAGATGGTGGTAGACACAATAGCTTTATTTTGTTGAGGCCATCTTCCAGAAGTACCCTTTTGTTATGACTTCAAAAAAAAATATCCTTTGCTCCTAGGTCTCTCTGTGTGCAGATAACAATCCTCAGTTTCCTTATGGAACTTAAATAATAGTTATTACATGTAAGATTCTCTGTTTTGTTTCAATAGACAATGTAATGACAAAAATACATGGCAAATTAGGTAAGACTTACATATCCAACAACTTACCAAAAGTTGTCTAACTTATTAAAAGTTGTCTAAGCATTTCTGTCCAATGGAAATGTAATGCATGCCACCTGGGTCTTTTAAATGTTCTAGCATCTACATTTTAAAAAGTAAAAAGAAACAAATGAAATTATTTTTTATAATATATTTAACCATATTTAACCATATATATCCAAATATTAACATTTCAACATATAATCAGTATTAAAATTATTGAGATAGTTTATATTCTTTTTCTTATACTAATATTTCAAAACCCAATGTGTATTTTCTACCTACAGCATTTCTCAATTAGAACACTAAAATTTCACTGAATATGCTTCATCTTTATTTATATATTTTATAAGATGAGGATTTGAAAACAAAGATTTATATATATGAGTTGCTCAAACATAATTAAAGGTTTTATAATAGTTAAATCACATATGTATCAGATTTTAGATTGAGCTTTTTTTAAAAATAGTTTTAGAGCAGTTTTAGGTTCAGAAATTATTATCAGCACAGTGATACATTTATTGCAGGTGATGGGATTACACTGACACATCATTGTCACCCAAAGATCATATTTTATATCAGGGCCTACTCTTGGTATTGTCAGATTTGGACAAATGTATAATGACATGCATACACCATTACAGTTTCACACAGAGTAGTTTTACTGCCTTAAAAATCTTTGTTGTTCCACTAATTTATCCCTCCCTCCACACAGTTCCTGGTAACTGCTGATCTTTTTCCTGTCTCCATAGTTTTGCCTTTTCTAGAACATCATATAGTCGGAATTATACAGTATGTAGCCTTTTCAGATTGGCTTGTTTCCCTCAGTAATATGCATTTAAGTTTCCTCTATGTCTTCTTATGACTTGATGCTCATTTCTTTTTGGTGCTGAATAATATTCCCTTATCTGGATGTGCCAGTTTATTGATCCATTTACCTACTGAAAGACATCTTGGTCGCTTCCGAGTTTCACAATTATGAATAAAGCTGCATATTTGCCATCCGTATATCTTCTTTAGTGAGGTACCTCTTCAAATCTTTTGCCTATTTTTAATCAGTTTTTTCCATTTGTTTGTTTTCTTGTTGAGTTTCAAGAGTTCTTTCTATGCTTTGGATAATAGTCCTTTGTGAGTTATAGCTTCTGCACATATTTTCTCCCAGTCTGTAGCTTTTTTATAATTCTCTTGATAGTGTCTTTAACAGATCAGAAGTTTTCACTTTTAATGAAGCCCAGCTTATCCATTCTTTCTTTTATGGATCATGCCTTCGGTGTTACCTCAAAAGTTATTGCTAAACCCAAGGTAATTTTGATTTTATTGTTATATTCTGGGAGTTTTATAGGTTTGCATTTTACATTTAGATCTGTGATCCATTTTGTGTTCATTTTTATAAAGGAGGTAGAGTCTGTATTAAGGTTTTTTATTATCATTTTTGCATGTGAGTATTCAGTTTTATGTTCAAATTGAAATTAATTAAAAGTAAATAAAAATAAAAATTTAGTGTGTCAGTTGCAGTAACCACATTTCAAGTGCAAAGACCACCTATGATTAGTGACTATCCTATTGGTTAGGGTAGGTCTATAGGATTGGCAATTGAACTCTTCTAAGTGTCCCACCTTTCCTCAGGAATCAGACCTTTCACAACATCATTTATTCAGATTTCTAGCTTTTCCTTAGAATTTGTAAATACTCTGACATAAAGAGCTAACTGATCTAGCTTCTCCAAGGATGAAATTGATTTCAGCTTATTCTTGGCTGTGTTTGAATTCTTTGCTGTAGTGTTTCAACCACTTCTGTCTGATATCAGCCTTAGCAATCCAGTTGGATTTCTTTCTTGTTATACCTTTCATGGTTTATTCACCACGGCAATCTTATATAAGTGTTACAAAGTCTTCATTAAGACCATTCTCAATTCGCAGTGTCACAAGAATTGGTTCCTTCTGGTCTTTGCAATTCTAGACACTGTCCATGTAATTAACAAAAACTGCTTTTTATTTACGACAACATAGCAAAGCATAAAGACAGATACTCTGTAATCAAAGATTGACTTTTATGTATGGAGACTGAGGTTGGAATCTTTGTTTCCAAGACATTTATACAAGTCTACAATATATTAACATTACCAAACTTTGGACAACCAATGTACAGTATTATCAAGAATTGAAAGTTTTTTAAATTTCTTTTTAAAATTTTTTAATGTTTGTTTATTTTTGAGAGAGAGCAAGAGAGCAAGAGAGAGTGAGAGCACCAGTAGGGGAGGGCAGAGAGAGGGAGATACAGAATCCAAAGTCGGCTCCAGGCATAGAGCCTGACACAGGGCTCAAACTCACAAACCATGAGATCATAACCTGAGCCAAAGTCGGGTGCATACGTGACTGAGCCACCCAGGCACCCCAAGAATCCAAAGTTTGACTGCTTAACTAAAGTTATGTTTTTGACCCCTTTTGTACTAAAGTCATTAGTATGAAATATAATTTGAAATTGAGAAATTGAGCTAGCATTATTTTTTCAACATGTCAAAAATTATCTACTTCAAAAATATCCAAGCAGCTTTTTTTAAAATGGCAGATTCCTGGGTCTCCCCATGGAAATTCTGATTCAGTAGCTATTTTAGTAACCTAAAAGAATTTAGAATTTTAACACTGATTCAAATTTCTGTTTCTCTTTGTTTCAAAACTGGTATGTTTGATTTCTCCCCTTATTTTATGGTTGGGTGGCCCTTTCTTTTGAGGTCCCCCTCATATGTGTAGGTAGAAATGGAGCAAGCAAAAATTAAGAAAATATAAAAACCTCATCTTCTATTCCTTAACTTTCAGTCTGTGTGTCCTTACATCTAATGTGATTCTCTTTTAGGTGGCATATAGGTGGGTCTTGTTTTGTTTGTTTGTTTGTTTGTTTGCCCATTCAGCCACTCTGTCTTTTGATTAGTAAATTTAGTCCATTTACATTTAAAGTAATTATTGATAGGTATATAATTATTGTCCTTTTATTGTTTATTGACTGCTTTTGTAATTTCTCTCTTTTCTTTCTTCTCTTGGTCTCTTCCATTGTGGTTTAATGACTTTTTTTTAGTGATATACTTTCTTTCTCTTTCTGTTTTGCATATTTACTATAAATTATTTCTTTGTGATTACCATGAGGTTTATTTATAACAACTTATATCTGTAACAGTCTATTTTAAGTTGGTAACAACTTAATTTTGATCCCATTGAAAACCTCAACATTTTTATTCCCTTCTACATGTTTTATGATTTGATATCATATTCTACTTGTGTATCCCTTAACTAATTATTTCAATCATAGTTACTTTAACTACTTTCCTCTTTTAACTTTCATACTATTTTTATTACATTTACTATTTATCTACTGCTTTTATTATTTATTTACCTTTCTAATGAGATTTATTCTTTCATATGTTTTCTTATTACCAATTAGAACCCTTTCTTCTTAGCTTAAAGAAGTCCCCTTAACATTTCTTGTTAAAGAAGTTTCCAGTGATAGATAAATGGATAAAGAAAATGTGGTATATATACACATTCTCCATAAAAGAGAATGAAATCTTGCCATTTGTAACAACATGAATGGACCTGAAGGGCATTATGAAAAATAAATTAAGTCAGGTAGAGAAAAACAAATAGTGTATGCTGTCTCTTATATGTGGAATCTCAAAAAACAAACAGACAAACAAAAACCCAGGCTCATAGGTACAGAGAACAGATTGGTTTTTGCCAGAGGTAGGTAATAGGGAATAATACAAATGGGTAAAGGGTGTATAAATTTTTTAAACATTAAAAAACAATTAAAAATTAAAACCTCATTAATTCGAATTTAATTAGTTACATTATATGTTCTTTAGAAACAAAACATTAAAAAAAGTAAATACTGGACCCATTACAGGTTATATATAGAGAAATTTCAGCTAAAACCTGGCACACTACCATATCTATATTTAGACTGTACAAAAACTTCTGCTTTTTATTTTAAATTTCCTACCTGCCCATATGTTTTTAAAAAAAAATTTGAGACACTTTAAAACGTAATGTTTTTTAAAAAAATTATTTTAGGAAAAGATTCATTTTAGTTTGTTTCATTTGGTAAATAATGTTAAAATGAGTCATATTTTGTTTGCAACTTTAGTTATTTTAATAATTTGAATGTAATTCTATTTAACACTATTTACCTGGTTGCTCATAATGTATATATCCTTGTTTAAATCTCATTATGTTTTTAATTGTTGTATTTGTCATTTCCACAGTTTTTTTTCCACATGTGTTAAACCTGGAGGTTTTGCCAAGTGGAAAGCCAAACAAAGAGAACGAAATATATTAATTACAGCAAGAGTAATTAATATGCATATATGCACTGTATGCAATTATCTATGTTTACTTTATTTGTTTTCTCACCTTCCACCTCACAGATATCTCTCCATCCTCTACTTGCATATAACTCATGGAGGAAAATAGAAAATAGTGGATGAGAACTAATTCCCTCATCTTCTGACCAGTAAATAGATACATGCCTAGCTCCATTATCATCATCTTATTTATTTTCATATGTTAAAATGCAGGCTGTGTCTTTCCTCCTATTAAAGATCTATTCTTTCAGTTATAAGTGGATCCTATACCCTCTCATCTGTTTGGATCTGTGATCCTCATGGAGTCTCTATCACAACGTCTTATTTTCCTTTTTGTTTGCATGCATCATTGTATACTTGGTATTTATCTGTCTAGTTTTCCTGACTACAAACTCCATAAGGGCAGAGACCATATCAGTCTTCTTCACTTCTGTGTCCCTAGCTCCTGGCACAATGCTTGGTCCTTGGTCATTTCTCACTAAGTATTTATTGAACACATAAGTAAGTTTTTCCAGGTTGGTACATTTTGATATATCATAGCATAATAATTCCCCTATAGGTCAATATTGATCTCTAACTTTTTCTATAACAAACAAGATACCTTGTTTTATATATCCATTTCCATGTATCCATGCTTTAATTTCTGTGACAGTGAATTACTGAGGTGGGAATGATATAGGCATTTAAGATACTGGTAGTTGGAAATAAGAATCTTAACACTTATTAGGTTTATTCTATAAGAGAAAAATCTCCATCTTGTTCAGCCCAAATCCTTTTCTCATGCCTGCTCCTTCCTTACTCAGGCATTGAGGTATTTATTTACTTTTTAATTTTTTTTTAATGTTCATTTATTTTTGAGAGACAGAGAGAGACAGAGAATGAGTGGGGGGAGCAGAGAGAGAGAAAGACAGAATCTGAAGCAGACTGCAGCCTCTGAGCTGTCAGCACAGATTCCGCTGCGGGGTTTGAACACACAAGCAGTGAGACCACGACCTGAGCTGAAGTTGGACGCTTAACCGACTGAGACACCCAGGCACCCTTTGAGGTATTTACTTTTAAATAAAGTTATTTATCTATTATTGATTTTAATGCCAAGGGGTATATGTCAAGTTGTGGGTAGTGATTTGTCTTTGGGGCTTCCGCGGACACCTTTTAGTACCAACTCTCATTCAGTTGACTTCTGCAGAAGACCTTGTCTCCTTCCCACATTCTTTCCAAATGCTGGCTTTATTTTTAACTCTGGGAATGGCAGCAGGCTGCCGCTGCTATTACTGCTGCTTTAGATATTACTCTTCAACTGACTGTTCCCCGTCTGCATTTTATTTGCTATGATCAACATCCCCTTTACCTGTTTTGGCATTGGAAATATTTGTTTCAACCTTTTCTGATGTAAAAAGTTGCCTCTTGCTAGAAGCTTGAACTGAACAGTTTTCTTATTTTTCAACCCTTTGAGAAGAATCAGGACTCTTACTGGTGCTTCAAATAATCCGAAAATATTTAAGTTCATGCGAGAACTAGCCTTGTGACGCTCCAACATTCTTCTTCCTGTTCAGCATTATTCCCTGTTTCCCTGAAATCCTGTTTTTTACACAAATATCTACTCTTCCTTTAGGTATAAGTCAAAGCATTCACTGATTTTCTCCAGATATACCAAAGCAGTCTTTCTTATAGACAATTTGTAATTATCAGCCTTAATTAAGAAGATTCATGTTTTATTATATTTCCCTGTTCTCATGTGTCTTTACCTGCCAGATTCTAAGCCCTCTGAAGATAGGAAGCAAGTGGTTAAAGGCATCTAGCTGTGCCTCCAGAGAGATTTGTGTTTGAATCGATTTTTGCTACTTTCTGGCTGTGTGAACTTGGGCAAGCCACTTAGATGCAGTTGCCTCATCTACAAAAACAAAATAATTAAAAAAAACAAAGTTAACATTGTTGCTGTGAAAAATTGAAAAGGTAATTCCTACTATGTGCTTAGAATGGTGACTGGAATCTTTTATGTGTCCAATAAATGCTATCTCTTGTGGCAGTGATGAAAATGTACCTTTTACTTTATTTTTTAAATGTTCTTTAATGTTTATTATTTTTGAGAGAGAGACAGAGAGAGACAGAGAGAAAGCAGGGGTAGGGCAGAGAGAGAGAGAGGGAGACACAGAATCGGAAGCAGGCTCCAGGCTCCGAGCTGTCAGCCAAGAGCCTGGCACAGGGCTCGAACACATGACCTGTGAGATATGACCCAAGCTGAAGTCAGCCACTCAACCAACTGAGCCACCCAGGCGACCCAAAAATGTACCTTTTAGATTGCAGACTATAGAGCATCACTGACCCATAGCCTCAGCTGCTGCTCTCTAAAATGCATCCTTGTGTTTGCCCTGACACTGCACCTCCCACAGCCTATTCTTAGCCAATGAGAAATGTGGAGGGGACATTAACAGAGGCCCATTCTTGGGAAACGTGAGAGCACTCCTGCTTTATTTCCAGGACTCCCACCACCTTCTGAACTGCCTTAGAATTCCACTGCAGTCTAAAGTTTTTCCAAACGCACTTCCTTCCTTCCCCTTCTCCTTCACAAGTGTCAGATCTGTATCACAGTCTTATGGCTTTCCCACACTCTTCTGGCTCCTTTTTTATGTTCACTTGCTGGTTTCTTGTATTTCTAATTCTGCCTTGACGTTGGCTTCTTGGAGGACCTGGTCTAGCATAAGTGGTTCTGAAAGTGGTTTGAGAAACTGTGGCTGTGGTAAGTTCATTTGGAATTGGCTCACCTATAGCCTGGTGAGTCCAAATGATGCTATTCTGGTTGGTAGATGGGACATGAAGAGATTCTGGCACAATTTAGTAGTTGATAAGCATTTCACCAGGGGTGACCTGGAAAAATGTCCCTGTAAGGAAATGCTTTGGCAAGTGCAGTAATGCAGGTGTTTGAAAGATATGATGGAAAAAATGCCAGTAAGACAGAATTGGCTGGTTATTGGTAAGTCATGTACATGTCTCACAGAAAGATAATGACAGACTAAGGGCAATAAATGACTAAGCATGATAACCAAAGAGCCTTCATGGCAACTTATAAAGAAGGCCCTTATTTTCTGCAGCAGAAAAGCAGATATATAGAGCAGCAGCCTGAAAATGTCATTATTAGGGTTGCAGAACTCCAGAGACATCTGAATACTCAGCCAGCACAGGTCTGTTATGCAAAGGTCAGAACACTGGTGGGGAACACCTAGCACTGTGAAAATGGAATGGGGCATATGGTTTATTTCTTGTGATGATATTGATTCTGGAGAACCCATAGATTCTTTGGGCTTGTAGAAGTGGTCTCCCTTCCCTAATAACAGCTAGGACTTCCCTGTACTGTATGATACTGAAGTCTTTCCTCCACAGGCTAACAGGTGCCTCCCTCAGGGACTATCCTCACCTTCTGTCTTGGTAGCCAAGGTGCTAACTAGGATTAAATCTCTGTGTAACCCAGATGGGCCTCATAAAGGAGGGAAAAAGACAAAAGATTTGCAAAAATTCATTAGTATGTATCAGCAGGAGCCAGGGGAGTACATCAGGGATCAAGAGGGCCAGAATGTAAAACTAAATAGGAAGAATTTATTGACTTGGGAGCATTCTTGGGATACAGGATTAAAATGATAATAGGAAACCCAGGGGAATAGCCCAAACTTGTTGTTGCTAAAGTGATCCTCAGAAGCTGTACAACATTTAGCAAAGTGGAACGAAATCCTGAGTTATCTTGGAAGATAATGAAAAAAGGAATAAAGGGTCTGAGGGAATTGGGCATCCTGGGATGGACGTCTTATGGAAGAATGGAAGACCCGTCAGAGGACTGTGTTCCTCAACATGGTTCAGAGGAAATACCATTCATTCAAAGCCATCAGGAATATACCAATAAGAGGGGCATCAAGATCATGAAGAAATTCAATGGTGGCTTTCCTCCTCAGTCCAGACTGACTACTGGGGATATAGTCACAGATGTAGGCTCATTAACATGTTTGGAAAGATGGAACCCAAAGAAATAGTCCTATGGTGGTGTCATGGCATCTGATTTAGAGCACAGGCCTTCAGGAAGTCCTGGGTAAGATCTTGTTCCCAGTATAACCACTGGGTCTGTGGACCCACTCCGTGGTCATTCCCACTTACCAAGTATATATATTTGAAACTGATATACTTGGCAGTTGGAACAAAACTCACACTGGGTACTTGGTCTGTGGAATATAAGCTATCATGGTAGGTGTTGGAGGGAGATTAGTGCCACTATCAAAGTTCTAACCATTGTACTTTTGGGAGTCTCTATCATGTTTCTGTTTATTTTGCCATATTTACCTTATCATATTTCCTTTTATTTTCTGTTTAGTTTGGGATTATAGAAACCCCATCCTGCAGAGTAACTCTACAGTTACTTTTTTAGTGCAGACTTTTTTTTTTTGATAGACTGGTGGAGACTTAACCAAGTAGTAGTCTTGGTAATGGTTTCTCTGCCTTATGTGATATCACTGTTGAAAGAAGATTATTAATATTTTAAGTACATGGTATGTGATCAGTAATTTGACATATTCATTCCTCTTCATTCCACTTAGAAAAGTAGATCAGAAACAGTTGCCTCTCGGATACATGAACTTTCTTGCTTCTGTTGGAATATAGTCCAAAGGAATCTGAAATGCATTGACCATCACACAGAATGTCACAGAGATCCATTACAAAAATGACATAATGCTGATTGGATAGGATAGGCAAAAGGTGGCTAGAATGCTGGTGGATTTGATAAGACACCTGTACTCCAAGGATGGGAAATAATCTGTAGTCAGTTTCAAGGATCTGCTACTCCTGTGAAATTCATGGGTACACTGGCCAGCAGTGTGCTGGGATATCTCCTCCAAAGTAAAAGATAAATTGCTGCATCTTGCATCCCTACACAAAGTACCAAGTACCTTGGTAGATCTTTTTTGGCTTCTGGATACAGCACATCCCACTCCTAAGAGTACTTCCTTAGTGCAGTAGTGGGTGACAGGGAGGCTGTCAGCTTTAAGTTGAGCTGGGATCGGCCAATAGGTCTGAAGTTCCAGGCTGCAGTGCTTCAGCCTGGCCATGTGAACCATATGATCCAGCAGACTCTAAGGTAGTCAGGTATTAGTATTGGGAAAAGATGCAGCCTAGAGATGATGACAGGACCCAATGGGAGAATTCAGTTGAAGGCTAATGGAATCTGGAACACCATGCCATCTGTAGCACAGATTATACAGTCTTTGAGAAATAGCTCTTAACATGGTACTGGTCCTTAGTTGAAATGGAATGCTTGACTTATTTATTTATTTTTTTGACCGTGATTTACAAAGTATGTTCCTTTTTTAAGCTTGCTTGCTTGCTTATTTATTTATTTATTTATTTATTTATTTATTTATTTATTTATTTTGAGAGCAAGAGAGAGAAAGGGAGGGAGGGAAGGAGGAAGGGAGGGAGGGAGGGAGAGGGAGAACTGGGGAGGGGCAAAGAGAGAAGGAGAGAGACAGAATCCCAAACAGGCTCTACATTGTCAGCACAGAGCCCAACGTGGGGCTTGGAGTCATGAACCATGAGATCATGACCTGAGCCAAAATCAAGAGTCAGGTGCTTAACAGACTGAGCCACCCAGGCGCCCTAGAATGCTTGACTTTTGAGCAAACACCAAGTGACCAAGTATCTGGAAACATTCACTAAAAGCTAGATTTGGTCAGAACTGCCAAGCAGCACTTATTCTTAGTTGAGAATGGGACATTCAGATTGAGCCCAAGCAGGACCAGATGTACAAGTAAGATACATGAGTAAGTAGCCATACTCCCATGTCACCCATTGTGGCTGATTGTTCCAGTGCTCCTTTCCTAGTTCATACCTGTGTGAGCCCTTGTAAAAATCACAGAGGAGTAGGAAAAAGTCTGACCTTGGCACATTGTAGGGGCTTAATAGACAGTGAGTGAATGCAAGGATTTGGTTAAGCTTCTGTTTTTGTGTGGGTATCATTCCTGTTCTATAGATGAAGAAACTGAGGCCAAGTGACATAAAATTCATTACATATAAGATGTGAGTAAGGGACTGGAAAACAGATGTCCTGCCTCATGCTATAATATGCTTTCTATGACATGCTCCTGTTTTTCATGTTTACCACAGGATGTTATCTTCAGTTTGGAAGGAGAATCAGGTTCATTATTAGAAATTAAATTATAACACAGTTAATGTTCCACATTTAAAACGTTTAAAGTGCCATGCCCTATTTGCTAACCTAAAAACTGGTATCCACATATGTTGAGTCACTTTTTTTCAATTATTTGCAAAAAATGGATGGAGATTGGGAGGGGCTGTGAATTTACGCATACTAATGAAACCTTAAAATAAAATGTTTCCATGTGAAACTTCCAGTCTTGTTGGATAACTTTACTTGATTGAAAATTACTTGAGAAAGATGAAATCATAAATTACCTTAAATTTACTGAAAGCCTGTGAACACCTATATTAGGTGTGAAGCCGATGAAGTTTCATCTTGAGTGGAAATAAGTTGAGAAAACACAGCTAACATTTCAGATATATCTCCTGAAAGAAGACTGACATTATTAGCTCCATTGGGTCCAATACTGAGCAACACTTCCAGTACATTTCTGCTATCGTTACAATTGCTAAAGTTCCAGTTAGCATTCACAATTTCCACTGCTATCACCCATATTTCCTTTTGTGCATATTTATTCTTTTTCTACTACTGATGACTCGTTCATTCATTTATTCCTTCATTCAACAAAGCTTTACCTTACCATATGGTGGGCACCATGCTCTTGTAGAATTGTTTCTACCTCATTAGTGGTAAATAACATATTGTTAAATTATGACAAGGTATCATTTTGCAGATAAAATGAAGCAAGAGATATATAGTAACTTCTTCAGTGTCACACAGTAACTTCTTCAGTGTATGAAGGATTTGAGCTTCAGACCAGGAAGTGTGGTTCTGGAGCCTGTGCTTTTAACCATGATATAATTTCTCACAAAGTTAATTGTGTTGTATCATTTCTCTGATTTAAGGCATCCCTGGTATATTTATATGGGAAACATATACAGAATTCTGTCAGGAGAGTAAAACATAATGGCGAAATTAGGAAAGTCTTTTGGGGTCCATTAAATATTTTTGTGGGACTGTGGCAATTTACCTTGGGCCTTGGAAAAAGGCTTACTATTTTTAAATATATATGTATCACAAAGCATTTTAAAAAAACTGATAGGTGTTATGCCTGAATCAACTGTCTTAGAATTTGGTATTCTACACATGAAAATTAAATACACCTGGATATATGACTTAGTCATACAAAGTCATACTAAGTCATAAATTATGGGAATACAATTTGGATGAAAATATGAATGAACAGTGGCAAGGCTATTGGGAAAAGATGTCAATGTAATGCATTTGGAGTTGTATTTGTATGAATTTTTTGTGATCAATAAGATGTGGGTGATGATAAGCTCATTTTAGAATTCTTCAGAAATATATATATATATCATATATCATATATATGATATATGATATCATACATATATATGATATCATATATATATGATATATGATATCATACATATATATGATATCATATATATATGATATATGATATCATATATATATGATATATGATATCATACATATATATACATATATATATAATCATAAACCTTAGACATATCATATATATATATATATATGATATGTCTAAGGTTTATGATTAGAAATAAAACAGACCAGTTACCTAATACTCAAAGATCATGTTGACTGAGGTTGACTTGAGAGATCTACTGGATAGGACCCTACCATGATTTTGGAATGGTGAGCTCTTTCTCCTTAAGGTCATTGTAGTTTTATCGCAATAGTATTTTTAAAATATGTGCTATGTTTTGATGGATACAAGTTTGTATATACTAGATATTAAAATCTTCAAATGATTGAGGTGAAAGAGACCTGGAGTGCATGCAATTAAGAATAACCAGATACTGTCTTTTTTCTTTTAAAAGCAGAAGTAATTCCATAGTCCACGCCAGTAAGAAGTTTTTACTGTTTTCTAATCACTATATTGGGTGTTCTTGAAACCTATAACATCCTTTGAAATTGATTCAACAAACTGATTTTACTAAAGTAAAAAAATAAACAAAAAGTCTGTCACAATTTGGACATCCTGGACTAGGAATCCTATATTATTTCCAACTGGTCCTGGGGTTTTGTTTCCCAGTTGTGTGCAGTCATGGCCATCTGCTTTCATGGCACTGTGACAGCTCACACTCTTGTTGGAGTCCTGACTTGCTTAGCTAAACAGGGGTTTCAAGTTGATATTCAAATAAAAATCTTTCTACCGAGCTCTGATCTATTAAATTCTACCTCCATTCATTTTTATACTCAGTAACAATACAGCACTTTAATACTCATCCATAATTCAATTTATCCACAAGACCAAGTTTTCTTTAACAAACTTTTATTATATAATTGATTTAGATTTACAGAAAATTTACAAAGACAGTACAGAGAGTTCCCATATACTCACACCCAGTGTACCTCATTATTAGCATCTTACAGTGGTATGGTGTTTGACACAATAATGAATCAATATTGATAACCTCAGTAATAACTGAAGTCAATACTTGATTCATATTGGCTTACATTTTACCTAATTTACCTTTTTCTCTTCCAGGATCCTTACATTTAGTTGTCATATCTCCTTGGACTCTTCTTGATTGTTACTATTTCCCAGACTTTCTCTGATTTTGGTGACCTTAAGGGTTTTAAAGAGTATTGGTTAGGTATTTTGTAGAAAGTCACTTACATAGGACTTGTCTGATTATTGTATTGTGATTAAACTAGGATTTTAGGAGGGAGATCACAGAGGTAAAGTGGCATTTTTGTCAAATGATTCGTTACTGTGGATGTTGTCTTTGATCACTTGGATTAGGTAGTATTGGAAAATTTTCCTTACTGGATAGTTAAGTTTTGAAAAATCCCTAGTTTATGGGGTGCCTGGGTGGCCCAGTCGATTAAGCATCCAAATTGTGCTCAGGTCATGATCATGAGTTTGAGCCTCTTATCGGGCTCTGTGCTGACAGCTCCGGGCCTGGAGCCTGCTTTGAATTCTGTGTCTCCTACCCTCTGCTCCTCCCCCGATCACACTCTTTCTGTCTGTCTCTCTCAAAAATAAATGAACATTTAAACCATTTTTAAAAATCCCCTGTTTTTTCTGTATTCTTTGAAGAAAGTCATACTGAGAAGCCAAGACTTAAGAAGTGGAGAGTTAGGGGCTCCTGGGTGGCTCAGTTGGTTCAGTGTCCGACTTCAGCTCAGGTCGTGATCTCATGGCTCGTGGGTTTGAGCCCCGCGTCGGGCTTTGTGCTGACAGCTCAGAGACTGGAGACTGTTTCCGATTCTGTGTCTCCCTCTCTCTCTGCTCCTCCCCCACTCATGCTGTCTCTATCTGTCTCTCAAAAATAAAATAAAACATTAAAAAAAATAAAAATAAAGAACTGGAGAGTTATCCTCCACTTCAGTGAGGAAGAAGTGTCTACATAGTTTATTTGGCATTCTTTTGTGTTGGGGATTTGTCTATTATCTCCCTTTTATTTATTCAATCATTTATATGTCAGTATGGATTCGTGAATATTTATTTTAGATTTTGGACTAAAATTCAATGCTGTTTTACTTACTTTTTTTTGTTCAAATTGTGTCGGTTTTGGCCACTGGGAATTCTTTCAGTTGGCTCCTATGTCCTTTTGATATACCCCCATTTTGTGTGTGTGTGTGTGTGTGTGTGTGTGTGTGTATGTTGTTAACACTTCCTTACTTTCTGGCATTAGTATACACTCTAGCCTCATTTTGTATATTTTCTGCCCAGTGCTAGAATCAACCAGTTTTTCAAGCAGCTCTGATTCTTTCCATTGGAAAAATGGTGGTACAAACCAAGTGAGTACTAGTTATACTCATTTCTACTGGGATGTCTTTGCTTTTAGGCCCTTTCATCTGACAGAGAAAAGAAAAAAATATATCAAATAACCTGTGTGTGTGCATGCATATTGTATCTATATTTATATCAATCTCTATATCTATATACCCCCTCACTGTATATATCTATGTATTGTATGTGTATGTGTATCTACATATATGTAGAGAGGGGGGGAAGGAATTTTACATATATATATATATATATATATATATATATATATATATCCATCCATCTGTATCTATATTACGTTCAAATTGATGTCTCTAATACACTACCACATGAATCATTCTAGCTTTTTCTTGCTCATTTATAATTTCTCATTCCGACAGTGAGAAACCTGGCTCTTACCATCTAGCACCCATTTGCTTACTTATTCAGTTCCAGCATACATGCACAGTGGTTTCAGAATTGTTAAACTTTACCAACTTTATGAGCTACAATATGGTATTTATGCACACTTTCTTTTGTGTTTGGTGTTAGAGTCCACTCATTTCCAGTTATTTAGGTCAGCATTTTTCCCTTACCACCTTTAGTGAGATTATTTCATACATTTGTAATGTAGTTAGATTTTTTTTGTTACATTCTGTGATCCCTTGACTTCCTAAATGTCTTTTTTAAAACTTTTATTAAGTTTCACTCTTCTTCCTTTAAAGTCTTATGGATTTGACAAATGTACCATGTCATATATCCCCAATTACAGTATCATAAAGAACACTTTCCCTGCCCTAAAATTCCTCTGTGCTTCACATATTCAACCCTTCCCCATTCCCCAAGACTACTTTTCAAGTTACACTCTACCCAACTGTCATTTTCCTCTTGAAATATTTTACATAGAAAGATGATCTATGTTTCAATTTCTAGTATTTTATAGTTGATAGTATAAAAGGTTGTGTGTCTGTGTATGTGTGTGTTTGTGCGTGAGTGTGAAGAATACCAATATCCAGTTCCTTGTTATTTGATGATGTAAATATGTATATTCATGTAAAAATGAACTAACTTTTGCACCAGTGAGAAGCTAAGCGGTGCTTACTGTGTAATAAATAACCAGATGAACCTCTTATTTCATCTTCTTTTCATTTTAATGTCATGGGATATAATATGAGAATTGGGTGTATTGCACCGTCACATTCAGTTAATCTATATTAAAGCCTCACAAGTTGAGAGAAATCAATGACCCTCTGTGACCAAATGGTTAGTGCTAGATGTTTAGTAGATGGCTGATAGCTAAAAATAGACAGGGAGTAAAAGAACAAAGCTGATTTGTTTATATAGACATCTACATCAAATCTTCTTTGTATTCTAATTTTCCTTTCCAAATATAACTTCTGAAACTTGAATCTCATTTATTTTTTGCACTGTTTTTTGTTTAACTGACACCAGGAAAATATGTCTGTTTATTGTAGAACAAATACAGTTTTCTTAAAACATTTTAAAAACATGCAAAAGTTCATGTTTTATAATGATATTAGGGTTTCTTTAGGTAGGAGTTCTGCATTTCAGAGGATCCATATGTGATACAAACAGTGAACAATTGGGAACACTAGCTGATAATGATATGATCATTTTTGGCAGTCTCTTTATGTAAGTTCTGGCAGAAGCATAGTAATACATTAGTCATTTTCACAGAGAAGATACTGGTCCATGCCAGTCTCTTATTTGGGGTGCCATCTGCACCTTTTTTTGTCAGTAAATTCAAAAAGAAAATAAATCCATTGATGGATACTATTTCTATTTTTTAATCATTGTTTGAAGCAAACTATACCATTCTTAGAGTGTAACAAATACTTCACACAACTAAAATTGCTTCTGGTTATCCTTTATTAACTAGAATACCTGACTCAAAATTGCTCCAATAAGTTTTAACACTTCCATTTAATTTAAATTGTTCACAATTTACTATCTCTTGAGCTCTTGGTTAAACATACAAGGAGACAGCGAGTCCTACTTTTTGCTTCCTTAATCATGGAGCAACTCACTTGACCCATATTGTTTCACTTCCTTTATCTGCAAAAGTGGTAATAAGGATGCATGGTATTTGAAAAGATAGGCTGTATTTCTATTAAGGTTAGCAGCAACTAAAGTTGATCTAAACTTGCAAGTTAGTGATAACATTATAAAGTCAGGCTTTTCAGTTTGCTGACTCACTTTAACTAAAATATGCAGCTAGATAACAGAAATTATACACAGTTTATAAACTCTTTGAAGACAACGTCATATTTTACTCATGTTTTGAATATAGTGAACACTAGATAATTGTTGTGCTGAATTGAAGCATGGATGGACTTACTATAATGACTTAAGAGAAGCTTCTGAAATAGTCAGGGAGGGAAGTTCACAGGCATGCGTTGGTATAAAATAGCGTTTAGAAAAATGGTTTCTTACTATTATTATTTTGGATGAGTAAGAAGAGAAAACTGTTACTTCCTCCCAGGTTAACTTGAAGAATTTTATGGCTTTGCTAAATTGTTTAGAAGTTATAACAAAGAAAAGGTCATTCAGAATAATGAGTATCACTTAAGTAACTACTATATAAATAGAGTTGAATTTTCCAAACTATGCAAGTAACTAAAGAGAAATCTCATTTTTTAATAATAACTAAAAACCCTGTTTTGTTGCCTAAATTTACCAGTGAAAGGCCATTTTGCCAGTGATTAAGAATGAATGAAATATTGAGAAATAGTAATATCCTTTGAACTAACTACGACTGAAAAAACATCTTTAATTTTTTAGGTCATAACAGCATGGTATCTTTAATCTTGTATTTAAGATGTAGTACCTCATATAAAGGTAACTGTCTGATTGCTTGTGATTTCTCTAGGTATCTCAGATGGCTATCTCCAGTCCATAGAATAGACTACTGAGAGAGAAATTTATTAGAGCTGGTTGTCCAAATGCTTGGAGAGTAGTTGTTTCTGTAGCCATCTATATCAACAGTCATTCCTTAATTCTGTTCAGTTAATGGCCCCAGAACACTCTGGATTTGGTATGAAATCTCACAATGGGTTCGTTTTAGTTATATCCTGTACAGTCATTTTAGTCATTTTAGTACATGTGGCTCTGTAGGTGGCAAACAGCATATATTGTTGGGTAGGCCACTGAGCAGGATGTTTTTCTTCTATACGGTTGATACCAAGTTACTGGTTATTTACTGAAGGAAGATTTGTTTACTAAAACAAAACAAAACATAAAACCAAAATAGGTGAGTGGAAGCAAGGCAATTATATGTAAGTCATTCCTTTTCAAGTTTTGTATTTTGGATGGATGTTCCTAAATTAGATTTGTACCGTGATGCTATAAAGCATTGGAAAAAGTCTCCCCAATCCTATTTTATTTGAGTCAAAAGGGTATCCAAGGCTTTGAGAAGAATTTGAGAAAGTCAGGATCAACAGACAAATGGACACAAATACCCTTCCCAGTTCTGAAAATGAGGTTTATAGGAGTGGAAAAGGCTTGATGTCTTCAAAATTAGACTTGATCCTGGGTAAATACTAGTATGGTTGTTAACAAATATCCCCTGTGTAATTATATTTCTAAGATAGATAGATAGAGATGTGGATATAGATATGTATCTAACTGTAGGTAAACCCCAAAAGGCTCTGCCTGATCCTAGAGACATATCACATGTAGGGTTTACCCCTTATTAAGTCAGAGGCAGGTAATAGCAGTATTTCCTCCTCTGAAAATATCCTATTTTCCTTATCAGGCTCAGTGATATGAGTAAATAGTTGCCTGGCCCTGGAAGTTATGCCTTCATTCTGTCATGGACTCTCTCCCAAGTGGATTTCCAGTTGTTTAGAGTCATGTAGAGATATGCACATAGGGATGCTTCAAATGCACTTCATCTTCATTTCCCAAAAATTTCAGAGTTAAACCTGAGAGCACTTACCCTCCCTTCTGAAATCCAACGCCATCGCAATTAACATAACTGTTATATATGTTATAATCGTAAAGTAAAATCATCATACTCAATGTCAGCCACATTATAAGCCTGACAAATAATAAGTATTCCTGTCTTTGTGGGGTATTATTCTGTGAATTTATAAACCAAATAAACCACTCTAATTTTTTTAAGTTTTTTTTTTAATTTTAAGAGAGAGAATCTCAAGCAGGCTCTGTGCTGATGTGGGGCTCTATCTCACAACTGTGAGATCATGACCTGAGCTGAAATCTAGAGTTGGATGCTTAACTGACTGAGCCACCAGGGTGCCCCAACCACTCTAATTTTTTAAAGCTATTTGTTTGGATTCTAAAATCTTCCACTGATAACTTCTCAAAACTGCCATATAGTGAACACAAGGAGGAACAGGAACGTTTTCTTCTAAGCATTGCAGATAAGCAAACATGTATCTAAAAATATATTATCTTATAATCAAAGATCATTCTAAATTCCTCTGGTTAGTAGGTACCTTCATCAGTTGTATAATGTTTAAAATCCCACAAACTCTGTACCTCTTCCTCCATTCAGAAACCCCTGCACAGTTTCCCTGCAGCACTGGAAAAAAGGCAATGCCTTTCCACTATGATTCTCAAGTTTGGAATGTGTTTTGAAGTGCGTAAGAGTTATCTTGTTGTTTAATTGTCAAGTTGACAAAGTGAGGTTTTCCTGTCGTGAAAAAGCCTGTGTAACATCAAGCGCTTACCTGTCTTCTCAAATATCTATGCCACCCAATTTATTTAACCATTCTTTTGGCTGTTGAGCTAGAATTCCACCATCACATATCTCTTCAGTCCCGATGACACAAAAACACAAAGCCAAAGATATAGCAGAGAAGACTGAGCTTTCAGAAGTACAAGCAATCCTAGGAGACCTTACTTGATGTTTTGACAATCTATCTTCCCAAGAGAGAAAAATTAAATAGAAGGAGGATAGAAAGAATAAAAAAAATAAGTAAAAAAAGGAGAGGAACTCAAGGGGCTTCATACTGGTACTCTATAAGTAATGTTTCATGAAATAATTTTTCCCAAATGTATTTCTTCATTACTTAATAAATAATAAAAATCTTTTCATTATATCCAAGTCCAACCTAGTGTACTTTCTGTTCAATTTAAAGTATGTAATGGTTAACTATTGCATGCAAATAATTTTAGAGGAGAATGATTGAAAAAATTCAAAGCACAAAACTAAATCTTATTCTGTACCTTTGAAGATCCCAAAGATGTTCAATAAAGAAGGTTTGCTAATGGAATAATAGAATACCAAAATTTTCATCAATAAAAGTTTCTAAGTTACATATGATATTATTGATTAAATTGTATTCAAACCTATCATTGTTTGAAAATAATTTCCTAGGGTTTATACATTTCATAAATACTTTATGTGATTTTTCAAGACTAAAGCTAGTTGGTTTTAGCTTATATGACTCATATTTTCAGTGATTATTATTATTTTCATATGGAATGCTTCACAAATTTGCATGTCACCCTTGTGCAGAGGCCATGCTAATCTTCTCTGTATCGTTCCAATTTTAGAATGTGTGCTGCTGAAGTAAGCACTTTCAGTGACAATTTTTAACACTTAAATTGAAACTCAGAGGACTTTTTCAATCTTGTTCAGTGCATACAAATGTGAGTCAAAATGAAATGATAATGGGAATTATGAAGGTTTGGTACATTAAGTAATGATGATGAGTACTAGGTTATAAGAAGTCAAACTACATTTTGTGCAACTTGGTAGTAGCTAGAAGCTTGAGAATTTGAGTGCCTCCACAGTGGGAGAGTACCAGTGAACACCTATGCAAGATGTCTGCTAGAACAACAGGACAACCAACAGGCTACATGATAGAAAAAAGCAAAGTGAAGTACTGATTATAAGTGGTGCTTAACTTTATTAAGTCAAGAGAGTACTCAAAGTCTGTGTCTGACAAAGGCACATTATTTTGTCATAATCATGTTCATGAGCTGTCTTGTGGCTGCCAGTCAAGGCCTGCCATTTATCTAAAAGAAGTGGAAGCCTTGAAAATGTTAATTAGGTTATAGCCTGATCAACATTGAAGTACCTTTAATTTAGAAGTTTCCATCATTTTCTTTGAAATGCTCTCACATGTTCATAAGAAAAACAGACATAGAATTGTGACAGTATCAAAAGTCAACCTGCTACACAAACTCCTTTGAAGTCTTCAACTGTGTCATCACATATGTCTAAATGAAAACCTAGTGATTATCTCTTTGGAAATATTTCTAAAATATCAACAAAAAGTGAACTTGCCCTTCCATCATGGAAATCTATTCCCTGTAGGTATATGTTCTCTTAGCTTAAAATACAATGTACTGTTGGCCTTATATTCAGGTAGAGTAAGTCCTATTTGTGATAATTTGGTAAGATAGCTATGATGTTTCATCCTCCTATACAATTAAGCTTTTTCATACTGACATTCATTACTGGACTTCAGTTCTTGTATATGAAGCCATCTTGGGAGAGGTAACACATTAGACTGGTTTTGCCATCATTTGTTACTGTGAATGAGTTTATCGACTCTTTCTTTACCAGCCTTTAGACAGGAACTCTGGGAAGATGGGTTTAAAGAAAGTATAAGCACTTTAGAGAAGTATAAAACAAACTGGAAGGGGAATGTTAAGGTTTCAAAACAAAGGCAGAATAATATAAACTTCTGGCTATAATTTCCTTTAATTTTGGTAATCTATAGCAATATTCTTGGTAAGAATGGAATGACAGAACCAGCTGTTGACAGATTATTTTTCTATAATCCATATTAACTAAACACAAACTATTAATGCAATATGTCTTCTACTTTGGGGATGTGAGGAAATTTTTTCAATGTCAGTAAATGATCTGTTGAAAGGGAAAAAAAAATCACATACATAAGTTGGATTGACTTTCCAGGTACGTACATTGGAAATGACTAAGAAGTAAATAGTATCATTACAAAAGGAAAAGGAAAACCTGAAGAATAGCAATTGCCTTTTTGAGTTCCTAGGAACAATTACATGGAGTTTTCTTTTTTTTTTTAATGTTTATTCATTTCTGAGAGAGAGAGAGAGAGAGGGAGAGAGAGAGAGAGGAAGGAGGGGGCAGAAAGAGAGGGAGACACAGAATCTGATGCAGGCTCCAGGCGCTGAGCTGTCAGCACAGAGCCCAACACTGGGCTCAAACCCATGAACCGTGAAATCAACCTGAGCTGAAGTCAGATGCTCTACTGACTAAGCCACCCAGGCACCCCACAATTACATGGAGTCTAAATCAGGTCATTGGTGAATTCTTTTAAAGTTTATTTACTTATTTTTTATAGAGAGAAAGTGAGTGGGGCAGAGGCAGAGAGATAGGAGGACAGAAGATCAAAAGTGGTTCTGTACTGACAGCAGAGAGTTTGATGTGGGGCTTGAACTCATGAACTGTGAGATCATGACTTGAGCTGAAGGCAGATGCTTAACCAACTGAGCCACCCAGGTGCCCCTACTGTTGAATTTTTTTAATCAAAGTATTCTTTTTTTAAGTTTATTTATTTATTGAGAGAGAGGAGAGAGAGAGAGAGAGAGAGAGAGAGACAGAGAGAGAGAGAGAGAGAGAGAGAGAGAGAGAGAATACCAAGCAGGCTCCACGCAGTGAGCACAGAACCCAATATGGGGCTTGAACTCACAAACAGTGAGATCTCGACCTGAGGTGAAATCAGAAGTTTGACTCTCAACTGACTGGGTCACCCAGGTGCCCCTTAATCAAAGTATTCTTAAGTATATAGAATTACTAGTTCTATCCTTTTAAAAAGAATAGTTGATACTCATTTTCTAAACTTTTCTACCTCCTGTTCTTTTCAATTTATTCTGTTCTGATTTCTTTCCTCATCACTCCACTGAAAGAGCTCTCAGTAATGTCATTGTTGACTTCTGACCTGACAAATTCAACAGATGTTTTCCAGTATTCCCTTTGTTCTACTGATGCTGTTCATCTATCCTTTTTTTTTTGCATCTCTTTTTTGCTTTAATTTTTAAATGTTAACTTATTTTTGAGAGAGAGAGAGAGACAGAGCACAAGCAGGGGAGGGGAAGAGAGAGACACACACAGAATCCGAAGCAGGCTCCAGGCTCTGAGCCATCAGCACAGAGCCCAACGCAGGGCTCAAACTCAGGAGCCTTCGAGCTGTGAGATCATGACCTGAACTGAAGTCAGATGCTCAACTGACTGAGCCACCGAGGTGCGCCCTATCTCTTCTTGATATTTCTTCTCCTTGTCTTTTCTGTGACTCTCTCTTGGTCCCATTTTCTCTTAGTGTTTTCACCACCTAAAAGTCTAACTCTCAGTCTTCTTCATAAGCTCCTCTTCCTCCATACATTCATTATACACAGGCATACCTCAAAATTCCACTTTCTATTCTTCTTATTTATATCCATCCTTAGATGATAACACTGACACCTAAGATTTACTTACCATTTGTAATGATTGTTCCTAACAATCAGGAAAATAGAGGATGCAGGGTTAGCTCTGCTGAGTCTAGAGGTGAAGACTGTCTAGTGAATGGAACTGGGGACAATGGAAAATAGCACATCATCTCCATATCCTATGCAAAGCCTTGCTTCAGACCATCATCGCCTCTCACAGACTATGTGCCAGGCATTGTCAGAAGAAGTGTATATGAAAAGTTATATAAAATAAATCAAAAGGTCATGATATTCTACTTGTCTAGCATAAATCTACTCTTAGGAGTGATTGAATAACCATTTGCTAATTGTTTGGGTCTACTAAATAGGTCATAGGAAGTTCATCTGGTCTAGCAACTTCCTAGTATTACTCAAGAATTAAAAAAAAAGACAAGAACAGATGCTGTTGTAGAGGTCATGCCAAGAAAATGTGAAGCTTTGAAGCTTTTCATTTCCTTGTAACTACCACCATTACCTCTTCAAATTTCAAATTGAGTGTTTGTCAGTATTAAGTCAAAGAGACAAGCTGTTCATGCCACAAATTCATCATATTCTCTAAGTATACATGACAAATGTATCTTAGTTAGACTGTTCTCCTTAAGGTAAAACCTTTAGGCAATTAGCTTAAAAGAAATTGTTATTTTATTGGTAAGCATATAAAACCCCTGCTTGTAGAATTCATAG
>NW_026526810.1:71554903-71604903 GCF_024362965.1 Panthera pardus | reverse complement strand
CATGATGCATCAACATATATTATGTTCTTCGAAATTACAGCTGAGCTTTCTGTGTAGCACACTGTGAGAGCAAATAATATTTGTACTTTAATAGCAGAGAGTGTGAGCCTAGGAGAATGTCTTTCTAATTTTTCAGTGTCTTCAATGTCGTAGAACTATAATACATCAGAACAGCAGATAGCAATTAGAAACTAATATATTCTTATATTACAAGAATGTTCTTACTACAAAGTTATAAAAAATGTAACCATTTTATATGAGGTTTAACATTGTTAGAGCAAATTCTACAATCAAGTTGGGCATAGAAAAAGGTGAGAAAATGCGAGAGAGAAATAGCCGATAAGCTCAAGAAAGGTAATTTTTAGCTTACAGGTAGTGAACACATTTTGACATGCAAAAATAATTTGGTTAAATGCATCAATTGATAGAAGCGTAGAAACATGGAGCAAAAGGAAGTAATAACTAATCTTTTATTCAGCTTAAAATTACCAATGTAAAAGCATATACATGTCAATACATATGTATATATGTGAAGCCCAGAAATGGCCCAAGGAGAAGCATATTTAAATATATAAAACAGAAATTTATTATATGGCATAGGAGACCTTTCAAATCTATGAGCAAGACAAGGATTCTGGAAGTCACTGTATATCAAAAATTAATTGTGAAGAGAATAGATTCTTGGGTCATACCTCTTAGTTCTAATTTTAGCTCTTCTGTTTAATAGCTGTATTACCTTGAGCAAATCACTTAACTGCTCTTCACCTTCTTTGTCTGAAAGTTGAGGAGCATAACACTACCTACGCTGTTGGGTTGTAAGAATTAACAGATAATAAATACAAAGCATTTGGCAGAGTGTCTGGCTCATAGTAAACCCCCATGAATGCTAGTCCTTATTATTATTATTCAATAAATGGCTAACCATTTAGAAAACACCAGATAGCTCCCCTCTCATAACTATCAAAAATAAAATCAGGTGGATTAAAGTGTTAAATTTTAAAAGTAGAAAAGACTGTATATCTGTATATCTGAAATACTGATAATCTAGTATTAAGGGAAAGCAGGAAGCACAAAGCCTTAGGTCTATAGAATGCTGCTTAAATTTTAAACTTCTAATGGGAAAAATATTTATAAAAATAAAAGACACATGACAAAATGGAAAACATAATACAAAGGGTTATCATAATTTATATAGAGAGCTAACTTGCTATCAATTTTTTTATAATTTATCAAGTAGGTAATAAACATAAACAGATGGTATAGATTGTAACTTCACTTCTCTTTCTAACCTCTGAGATATATCAAACTCTTAGTAACTTTTTCTCCACATGAAGGAAACAACTTAAATGTTACTTCAGCAGGAAGATCTTTTCTGTTCAATCTAAATTAGATCTCCCTCTATTTCTTTCTCATGGTATTACCCCCCCCCCCCCTTTTATCATGGTTCCTGTTGGTCTTTATCATAGGTTTATGTGTGTGGGTTTCTTCTCCTTTTCTCTCACTAGACAATATAGGGATAGACCATAGAGTATTTGCCACTCTATGGGAAGCCCATAGCATATAGCAGACATTTGAAGTAATGAAAGTGAATATCATAAAAGGTCTTGTACACCATGTTAAGGCATTTAGCCTTTATAGCTAAGAAAGTCATACAAGAATTTTAAGCAGGATAAATCCTTCTTGGGCTTTAGTGAAGGGTGGGTGGGGAATGAACTGGAAGGGAACATGACTGGAAGCCAGGTGGTGGATTTGAAAAGGAATTGAAACAATCCCAGAAATTATGAAGATCTAAACTAAGGAAGTTTAATGGAAATAGAAAGAAGAGAAATGGTTCCAAATATATTTAAAATTAGACTATTTTAACTGAAGCAGAGTACATATAGGGAAATAATGAGAATGAAATTTGATTTTGGATTTTAGGCCAGACTGTAAACCTCTAATCCTCTATCAAGACATTTGTAATTCCTTAAGGAGTAAAAAGTCAATGAAGAATTTGAAAATAGGGGTTTTGTTTTTGTTCTTGTTTTTCTTTTTGTTTGTGTGTATGTTTAATCCATCTTAATTGGCAGTACTAGGTTATTGGGACATATGGAATGACTTCTAGGACCAAATGCAAGTTGAATATTTAGTTTTATGAATCAATACTCTAACTGAGTCATAAATCTTTAGATTCAAGGTCATCTCAATGAAGAAATTTTGGGATCCTGGCAATTATTGTCAAATGAACTTCCTTTATCATTATCACCACCACCGTCATTATCATCACCACCACCACAATCATTAATAATGGCAGCAAGGCCAGCAGCAACATCAGCAAACATTTATTGAGCAGTTATTCTGTATAAGGCTCTACAGTTTGTGCTTGAGTACATTGAAATCTGACACACTCCCTGACATCAAAGAGGGTGGAGTCTGGGCATTAAAATACCCTAGCCATGTAGAGTAGCATGTGATAAAATGAGTTATAGGAAAGTAATTGCTGCTGGAGTTCAAATAAGAGACAGTTGACCGTAGTTGAAAAGTCTTTAGGAAAAGCTACATGGAGGAGGTGAGACTTGAATAGACCTTCAAGGAAGGAACAAATTAAGATAAATATAGAGGAAGGGCAACTACTCAGACAGCCTTGTAAGAGCAAGAGTGGAGGTGGAGTTCCCACATCTGTTTCCAGGACAAGCAGACAAGTGGACAAATGCTTTGACTAAAGCATCAAGTTCATAAAAAGAAGTGAGGGAAGTGTTCAGAGAATTGGATGGAAACAGATTGTAAGGTGTCTTTGATGTCAAACTAATGATGGTTTATTTTGAACAGACTTACGATCACTTATTTCAAGGAAAGTGGAGAATCACTTACAAGTTTTGAGCAAAGTAGCTACTTGTGAAAAAAGTTGTTTTTTAGGGTTTTTAGAGGATGAATCTAATGAGCGTGTTCTGAGTAAATCTTAGAGGTGAAAATTCACGTTGATAACACTAGTTACTATAGCAATATTTTAGGAAAAGAAAATGAGCGGCTGATGTGAGACTGGAGAAGGAGAAAATATATGAGATTTTTTTCTTTCATTTCATTATGAAAAATTAGAAAATAAAAAAGTATATGGAATAATGTAACAAGCCCCCATATATTCACCAACCAACTTCAAAAGTAATCATTTCATGACCACTCTTTTTTATCTCTCTTCGACCTACATCTTTAACTCTAAGTTTTTTGAAATCAATCATCAATACCTTTAATTTATATATATTTGAGTTTGAATTTCTAAAAGATAAAGACTCATTAGTGAACATTGGTATATGCTATTACCATATCTAATATATTAACAATTTTAACAATCCTAAGTATGTAGTCAGTAGTAAGTTTCTATAATTTTTGTATGAAATTGTTTATAAGTCCTTTCTTTGAATAATATCCAAATAAGGTCCATTCATTGTATGTAATTGGTTAATGAAGTTTCTTAAATATTTTTAATCTTTAATTTCACCTTGTATCTCTTTTTTGATCTTGAAACACATTAAAGTGACAGAGACAATATTTGCTAATTTCATATTCATGGTAATATTTATAATGTTCTTCTATCTCCTGTATTTCCCACAAAATGGTGATTAAATTAAAAAACTTGATCAGATTTAGACTTTTTTTTTTTTTGGCAAGAATTGCTTATAGGTTGTGCTGTGTACTATCAGCGGGCATATAATATTTGCTTGCTTTTTGTTTGTGTGTGCTATAGGAACTGTTTCCAGTGGGTTTCTTTCTTTATTTCAAAAGAAATAAAATAAACTCATGTTAAAATATATTTGATGCATTTCAATCTATTGCAATTATCTTTGTTAATGTTCAAATTTGTCCTATCTTTGCTGAATTGGGAACCTCCTTAGGTTGACTTCTGTGTCTTTTTGATACAATCCTGGTAGGCTTTGAGAGCTTTCTAACTCCTTTATATGGCAAGATGTCTCAAGATCATCTTTTAAATTTTCTATCCAACACTCAGAATCACCCATTCTCCTAGAAGACTTTATTGTGTGTGTTGTGAAATGGTAAAGACCACAAACGGGTGCTAAGAGTGCTCAATGTTTTACAGTCAGTCATTGTTTTTTCATATTTCAGAGCACAAGTCTAAGAAGCATGTATTTTTTAAGGATAAAGTTTGTGAGTTTGTATAATTGATATTTATTGTCAGTTCTAATTCAAATTCAGGTGTATGTGATTATTACCTAACCTTATTGATTTTACATTTGGTTCCTATTTCTCTCATGCCAACACTTCTGGTTTTCCGTGGTAATCATATATAAAACGTCATTTGCGGGGCATCTGGATGGCTCAGTTGGTTAAGCGTCCAACTTCAGCTCAGATCATGATCTCATGGTTCATGGGCTAGACCTTGCGTCGGGCTCTCAAAGCTCAAAGCCCAGAGCCTGCTTTGGATTCTATGTCTCACTCTCTCTCTGCCCCTCCCCCACTGATTCTTTTTTTTCTCTCTCTCTCTCTTTCTCTCTCTCTCAAAAATACATCAACATTAAAAATTAAAAACAAAAACAAAAACCTCATTTGCTTTTTCCCTCACTGCAAAGGTAACAGTCTTATAGTTGCACTACTTAATATATATCCTCAAATGTAAGTCCTCAAAATGTATAGTTATTATTTCAAACTTTGTTTTTTTTGACCTCAGAATATATTAAACTAAGGATATACAGTCACAATATATATCCTCAAAATGTAGGATTTGTTATTTTTTCAGGCTTTATTGTTTTGTACCTCAGAATGTATTTAACTAAGGATATACAGTCTACTTGTGTTTTAAAGTCACTGTAAATATTTTCTTTTTTTTTTTTTTTATGTTATGTCACTTTGTTTCTCCATGCATGGATTCCATACTGTTTTAACTACAGAAGCTTTATAATGTGTGCCAATTCCTTCTAGGGAAAGGTTATTCTCATTCTTCTCTTTTTTAGAGTTATCTTTTGTTTCAGACTTATTGCTACCTTTTTTGTTTTGTTATGTTTTTCAATTGAGTTCTCTTTAGCTTTAAGGAAAATAAAACCCTAATGATATTTTATTGTGTTGACATATTTATGTTAGGTCTTTCCTCCAAAGAACATAGTATGTCTTTTCATTCATTTTCTTCTACTTTTGTGTCTTTCAGGATTGTTTTTGAGTCTTCTGAATGAGAGATAATAAAATGGTGAAATCTTAGGACTGGAATATCAAGGAAGAAATAGAGACAACCATGGTTTCCAGACTCTTTTATTGGAGAATAATTCATTTGTTGGTTTGTTTGACAGAAATGGGATTATTTGAAGAGATCAGCACAAGGAATAATGGTGAGTTTTCATTGTAGTACCAGATCTGAGTTCTGTCTAAGCTTTAGTGGCAACCAAATATATCAATCAAATTTATATAGGAATAAATATTATTAAAATAAATTAAAATGGATCTTTGAGAGAGTAAATCACATGAGCTAGTTATTCAACCTACTTAGTCACATGACATGAAAAAAATGTTCCTCTTAGAGCTGTGTAGTTCCATGCAAAATTGTAGAGAAGATTTTCCTCTACTGTCTTTTCACATGTTTCTTACACTGTAGCATCCACCCTCTTTGCAACTTCCTTACCCCTACAGCCACCACCCCATCCTGGATTTGAATGTCTATATCATACTGTAGTCCTTCAAACACCTACTCTGTCAGAAATCAGGGTCCTATACTGGACTCTTCCCTACCTCTGTCATCCCCCATATCTACTGCCTACCAAATCCTATTGAGTATACCTCAAAAAAAAAAAAAAAAACCAAACAAGGAGACTGAGTCTACCTCCTTAAAAGCTCTTGAAAAATGTCTTACTCCTCTCCATTATCATTATCTGTGTCATTGCCTTACCCAGAACATCATTTTCTTACCAGTTATTGTGAGATCAACTATTCATTACTCATTTTGCTTCATTTATCCTCATTTCCTCTCTTATGTGACTGCCTGTGGCAATATTTATCGGATTTATATCTTTAAGCCACTTTTTGTACTGTTATCTGAGTCATCTTTAAAACTAGAAGTAATTACTTCTATGACCCCCATTGTTTAAGCATATTCCCAATGTATATTCTAGAAAATGTCAAAGGGTCCCATAGCAAATACCGCATATTATATTCTTAAGAGAATTAGGGGGTAAGTTGGCTATAAAGAACCCATTCTAGGCACCTGGGTGGCTCAGTTGGTTAAGTGTCTGACTTCGGCTCAGGTCATGATTTTGCAGTTCCTGGGTTTGAGCCCCAGATCAAGCTCTGACAGAGCTTTGATCCTGCTTCAGATTCTGTGTTTTTTCTCTCTCTGCCCCTCCCTTACTCATGGCCTGTCTGTCTGTCTGTCTGTCTCTCTCTCCCTGAAAAATAAATAAATATTTTAAAAATTGTCCCTTCTAGCAAAGAAACCTGTTCAAATGTGATCAATTTTATGGCCTGAATTCATGTGATTATGGATTATTTTAAATACACATGAATTTTTTATCAATCAGTTGTTCTGAAAACCTGCTTTAGGATATACTAATGTAAAGAATAAAGTTCAAATTTCATTATCATGAATGACTTTAGTATTGCTGTGGCTTCAGCTTCCATAGCTCCTTCTTATTCCTAATATTCCATCAAGGATATAGCATTGCACAACACCAGTGCACAGTTTATACTCACTCATGTGCAATGTTGGCAGTTCTCCTAAATTTGCCATCCTAATTCATCTGTATTTTTGTGTATGCAGCACCATTTTCCACATTCATTTTGATCCCATCATCATCCTAATAATTTCCACTCATCCTTCAAAAGCCAGTTTAGATGTCACCTCCTCAGTGCTAGTGTGAACATCATCTATACAGAGAAAAAGCAGAAGAGGTATGATGACTCAAAGAATAAATACAAAGTGAGACAAAAGCCAAAAACATACCTTCAGCAATGTCTCTATTTAGTAACATGTCCATCTTCTTTAGGAAGACACCCATGAAGGAGATAGAGAAGGAATTTTTAGAGTTACAGAATGAAAAGCATTGGGAATTTTGTTCCACTAGCCAGTTAAAGTGAAAAATTATTAGTAGGAAGGCTCAAATACTACAGAGTTATAAATAGGAGAAAGGAGAAAACTAAGAAGATACAGAGTCTTATTGATAATTTTAATGAAATAGTTTGAGGAGGGTTATTGAATATTGCTAGATAACCATGGTCCTTTACCCCCTATGCTCATACTCCACAAATACTCAGATGACTTGAAACTCCATTCACCAGCACAAAATACACACACACACACACACACACACACACACACACACACACACACTTTCATATTGGGAAAACCAGTTGGAATAGATTGACAGCTTGGAATGAAGTTAAAGAAAAGAAGATAAAGGATCCTGAGGTAGAGGGCATTGAGGAAGCATGGTAAATGAGAAGGAAGCTGTTAGAAAAGAGACTTCCTCATGTTTCTCCTTGGAAGAGACGGGAGATCCTGCTAAAGGGAAAAGTAAAAAACTTTTGTTCACCATTCTCTGTATTTGATGTGTACTTGATTGTCTAATAGGGACAAATTTTCCACAATTTCAAATGTGAAAGGGATAACAAAAGAGTTATAAAAGGAAGAAGATAGTGCTATAGCTTGGAAAGAAGGTAGAATTGAGGAAAGATTTTGCTAGCCTGAAGGAGGGAGACAGGAGAAAGTAACATGCTACACAGGCCATAGAAAGGAAAGAATTAATGGAGCAGAGTACTAGAAGAAGGTATCTGTGTATTTGTACGTATGTGGTATGTGCATATGTGGTGTGTGCGGGTATGTGTGTGATGTGATGTGGATGAGGAAGGGATTAGATAATGGTAGTATGGTAACATTTTTATTTCACATTCAGTTCTTTGAGCAATAACCCAGCCTTATAAACCCTTAATGTTTGATACCCCTATACACCTCTCCCATGCACTGATCAAGAATGTTACCTTCTCACTATAACATTATGCGGGTCTCATTTTACATGTATTACCACAAATATTATTTTAAAAATCTTATGTTATAGCTCTGTGAACATTTCAAGAGAAAACAATTTTAGGATTAAATAGGGAAGGAAAATAAATGTGGCTTTTTTATCTTATGTATAGAAAACTCACATTAATATTCTCCCTAGACATAGAACTAGCCATATATGCTTTTGGTTGTTCTTTTTTGTTCTCAGTATACTGGCAACATGGAATACATTTTAGAGGTTAGATCACTTAGGGAATACATAGGGAAACTTTGAGGAAAATAAATCTGCTAGATATTTCTGTACTGTTTTCATAATTTAATGTTACTGAAGTCAGTCCTCAAGGAGAGAAAAGAATCATATATTTCTTTTTCTTTTTGGAATGATCACAACATTATTTAACCAGAAGAGAATTTTTAATTTATTCCACAAAATCTTTAAGAAAGGAGTGGGATTGGTTCACGATCTATGAAATAAAGGTAGAATAGAAGTAATAGGAGGCCTCCTCGGTACATTGTCACTCAAGCATTCACAAGTTTTATCCTGCCTGGAACATTCCTTACACGTGATTCTTATTTCTTAGCTTCAAACTACACCTAGGAGGAATCTTTTGTTCTCAGTACTGCCAAAGCTCCCATCTTCCAGCAGTGACCTCAGTTTAGCACCTGTTCATAAGATGTGTTTGCACATTGTTGGTACGTTTTGGTGACATGTATGTTCCCATCAAGGAGACTGTCATAGAATTCAGAAGATGTTAACATTTTTTCCATCTGTGTGTGAAAGTGACGTTTCCTGTTAATTTTGTTCTTTTGCTGAACTCTCCAAGCAAAAGCCTTCTGTGGGAGGCAGGATGATGTCATTATAGTCATAGCATAAAATTTTCAACCTTTAGAATGAGACATATTGTGGCATATATTTCACTACTTTTAAAAGCAGTGAAATAAAAACTTGGATGATGATGATATCAATTTTATATTTTCAAGTGTGGGGGTTTCCAGAGCCTTGAGAATGACTCCAGGGCTAAAATTTCCTCTGGCACATGGATTTCTTCTGTTGCCTTGGGAGAGGCAAGCCCATCCATGGATGTCTGTGTTTATGAGACCAACAGACTTGGTTAGTTAATTTCAGAGGTATTGAGACTTTGTGCAGGCAAAATAGTCTAGCAGTAGTGATTTAAAAATAAAAAGAAGTCAAACTTCTGATTTCAGTTCTGACATGTAAAAGCTGGGAAGTTGTCACTCCCATTTTTGCAACCAAAAAAACAAATGTTGAGCAAACAAAATCAATGGCTTTTCTTGGAGTTATCAGAGGATGATGGTTGCAGAACAAACTGGCACCCTGAAATCCAGAAGGACAGGCAAATGAGAAATCAGTCTCCATCTCCATTCCATACGAAGAAGGTCCTGGAGTCATACATTGTTGAAAACACTTAAATGAGCATTTTGATGAGTTGTTAGAGGCTGAGTGTAGACTAGCTTGAAAGTGAGAGGCTTCTGAGAGCTTTAGTCTTAAGGGGTCCCTGACAATTACTTGGGTTTTATCTAGTGGAATTATACCAGGTTCTCACCTTGAAGAGCCAAGAAAGATACCCTTCTGGCTCTCACAAGGGAGGGGAAGAGTAGCCATTGTGAAATACTGTAAGAGTGTTCTCATATCAAATGGCTACTCTTCAGAGGAAAGACTTCACCAGAGTCTTAGCTACCTAAGGGAAGGGCATTTTCTCTGCTCCAGCCTCCTGTAGTTTTTCAATAACACGTAAGGGGGAAAAAATCTAAGAACTATAACTTGTGAAGGTTACATCCCAGATGCAGAGGCCCACTAAAAGACAGAGATTCAATCGTAATAGTGTACAATTCTTCTTCTTCCCCATTCCCTTCTAACACATCAAAAGGTATCTAGTATCTTAACAATATTATAGCTCAAGGAACTGAAAGACAGACTTTACCTAAGGAAGAGTTCTTAAGGAAGCCAAAGACAAACAAGACAAAAGCAAGGACATTAAAGGAATTTGAAGCCTCTGGTCCAGCTATAGCAAACATTAAACACAGCTCTGCTCCTAGCCATATTAACATAAGACCTTACATTAAACACCTATTTCCCTCAGTTTCTATTACCTGTTACGTCATGTCTGGCTTTCAACAAAAAATTATAAAGTATGCTGAAAGACAAAGGAAAATCACAATCAGAAGACAAAGCAAGCATCAGACCAGATTCAGATATGACACAGATGTCAGAATTATGATACAGGGAATTTAATTTTTTTAATATTTATTTATTTTTAGAGAGAGTGTGACAGAGTGCAAATAGACGAGGGACAGAGAGGAGGGAGATACAGAATCTGAAGCAGGCTCCAGGCTCTGAGCAGTCACCACAGAGCCTGATGCAGGGCTCGAACTCACGAGCTGCAAATGAGACAGGGAGTTTGAAATAACTATGTTAATATGTTCAGGGTGCTAATGAAAAAAGTAGACAGTATGCAGGAATATATGGGTAAACAGAGGGATGGAAATGTTAGGAAAGAATCAAAATAAAATGCTAGAAACCCCAAACCACCATAATGAAAACAAAGGATGCCTTAGAAGGGCTCATCAATAGGGGCACATGGGTGGCTCAGTCAGTTAAGCATCCAACTGTGGCTCAGGTCATGATCTTATGGTTTGTGGGTTTGAGCCCCGCATAAAGCTCTGTGCTGACAGCTCAGAGCGTGGAGTTTACTCCAGATTCTGTATCTCCCTCACTGTCTGCCCCTCCCCCTCTCATGCTCTGTCTCTCTTTCAAAAATAAACATTAAAAAATTAAAATCATTAAAAAAGGGGGAGGCTCATCAATTTATAGCGCTGTGAAAATAAATGAGTTTGAAGATAGGTTACTATAAACTTTCAACAAAGAAGCACAAAGGGAAAAAATAATGAAAATAATGAAAAGAGCATTCACTAAGTGTGGTACAGTTACAAAAAGTATAGCCTCCATACAACTGGGATACCAGAAGGAGAAGAGAGAAGGTACAGAAAAAATATGTGAGGTAATAATGGTGAGGTTTTCCAATATTAATAACAGGCTCTAAACTACAAACCTGGGAATTCCAGAAAATACAGTCAGGATAAACAACAACAACAAAAACAACAACAACAACAACAAATGTAGGCAACTCATATTCAAACTGCAGAAAACCAAAGACAAAGAGAATATATTCTTAAAAAAATGGCCACATTTTAAATAACATCTTACTTATGGAAGAAACAGAACAAACATTAGAGCACATATCCTTTCTAAAATTGTGATAGAAAGAAGAGAGTGAGATAAAATATTTAAAGTGAAAAAAAACTCAACCTATAATTAAATATCCAGTGAAATTATTTTTCCGAAGATAAGATTTTCTCAGCAATGCAGACTTTGTCGGCCAAACAGTAATTGAAGGAATGTGTCACTAATAGGCCTCTGAAAGGAAATATTTTTTTTTAATTCTCTAGGGAGAGAGAAAATAATATTGTTCAGAAACTCAGATCTGTATGAAGAAAGGAAGAACATTAAAGAAGAAATAGTTGAAGGTATTTTGTTAAAATTTAAATATGCTACTTTTCTTATTTTTAATTAATCTAAATGATAACTGCTTTTAGTGTAATAGTAATGATATATTGTGTGATTGTAGCTCATGGATAAGTAGGATAGGTGACAACAATATAAGGGGCAGAAAGAAATCAGGAATACTATTTCGAGGGAGCTGCACTACACGTGAAGTGGTATTATGTAGTTTGAGATGGACATGGATTAATTCAAAGCATATATGGCAAACTCTAGTGTAACCACTAAAACATCTTAAAATAAGCATACTTGATATGCTGAAAGAGGAAGAGCAATGGAATCATATAAAATGTTAAATTAAAACCAGAAAATGCAATAAATGAGGAGAAGGGCGCAAAGAACAAATGCAATGAAAACAAAACAGAAACATGGTAGTTATTAATCCAACTATATCAAAATATATTTTAAATATGAATGGCCTAAATAGACAAATTAAAAGACAGAGATTATTTTATTTAACTAAAAGATAAAACTGTATGATATTTAGAAGAAAGCCACTTTATATATAAAGACCCAGCCTCAAAGTAAAGGGGTGGAGAAATATCATGTTAATACTAACAAAAAGAAAGCAAGGATAACTGTACTAATTTCAGATATAGTTGACTTTGGAAAATTATTAGGGGTTAAGGTAGGCACTATATAATGATAATGGACCAATTCTCTAAGCAGACATAACAATTAACAGGCACACGCACACAGACACACACACACACCCCCCACAGCAAAAAAGCATCAAAGTATGTGAGATAAAAAACTGACAGAATTTCAAGGAGAAATAAACAAATCTACTGTGATAGTTTAGCATCCTTCTGTCAGTAACTGATAAATCAACCAGACAGAAAATCAGGAAGGATATAGTTGAACTGAAAAATATTATGAATCAACCCAAACTAATAAACACTTATAGAATACTCTATCCAACACGAGCAGAATACATGTTCTTCTCAAGGTTACCTGGAAAATTCTTAATAACAGACCATATGCTCAGTCGTAAAACAAACCTTAACCAATTTAAAAAAAAGTATACCATATAGGGTATGTTGCCAGACCATAGTGGAATTAAATTAGAAATCAATAGCACATAAATAGTTAGAAAAAATCCCAAATTCTTGGAGGTTAAACAAACACACTTTTAAATAACATATGGGCCAAAGTAAAAATCTCAAGAGACATTTTAAAATATTTTGAACTAAATGAAAATGAAAATACAGCCTATCAAAATTTATGGGATTCAGCAAAACCAGTGCTTAGTGGGAAATTTATAGCACTGAATACATTAATTTTAAAAATATATAAAAAACCTTCCACCTTGGGAAACTATAGAAAGTAGATCAATGTAGGCCTAAATCAAATCAGAGAAAAGAAATAATAAAAATTAGAGCAGAAACCAATAAAATTGAAAAGAGGAAATCAGTAGAAAAATCAATGAAAGCAAAAGCTGGTTCTTTGAAACTATCGACAAAATTGATTAACCTGTAGGCTAGTTAACCAAATAAAAACAGGGAATAAACAAATTCATAGTATCTGAAAGGAAAGAAGGATAATCACTACTGGTCCAAGTACATGAATAGAAAAACTACAGAATATTATTAACAATTCTATTCCCCCAAATTGATATTTAAAAATGGAACAATTTCTTGAAAGATACACGCTACCAAAACTTAAAAAGGTGAGTGTCTAATTTGAGTAGCTTGTATATATTAAACAAATTGAAATAACATTTACTAACCTTTCAAGAAAAACAAAGAATTAGCCCAGATAGTTTCATTGGTGGATTCTACCAAACATTCAAGGAGGAAATAATACCAGTTCTCCAAAATCTCTTTCAGAATACAGATACAGAACACTTCCTAACTCTTTTTAAGGACAGCATTACCCTAATACCAAAGCCAACAAGGATATTACAAGGAATGAAAATTATAGATCAGTCTCTCTCATGAATGCAGATTAAAAACTCCTCAACAAAAGATTAGCAAATTGAGTTCAGTACCATAAGAGAATAATAATAATAGTTATAGACCAGGAGAAATATTTGCAAAACACACACCTAGAAAGAACTTGTACACAAAATATACAAATCACTCTTAAAATTCAACAACTAGGAAAATAAAAACCAAATTTAATGATTAAAAAAACACTCACCAAAGAATATATATACATGGAAAATAAGTATATGGATGATGATGAAAAGATGATCAGTATAATTTGTTTTTAGAAAATTCCAACTTAGGGGGCTCTTGGGTGTCTCAGTGAGTTGAGCATCAGACTCTTGATTTTGACTCAGGTCATGATCTCAGGGTTTGTGAGTTTCAGCCCTGTGTTGGGCTCTGCACTGACAGTTCAGAGCTTGCTTGGGATTTTCTCTCTTTCTCTCTCTCTCTCTCTCTCTCTCTCTCATTCCCTCTCTCTTTTCCCGTTGTTTGCGCACTCTCTCTCTCTCTCAAAATAAATAAATAAACTTTAATTAAAAAAAAGAAAATTCCAAATTAGAATACCAGTGAGATACCACTACAAACCTCAAAGGTGGTGAGAATTTGGAGCAACATTACTGGTTGGGTGGCAAAATGCTAGTCAGTCACTTTGGAAGACAGTGGAAACTTTCTTATAATACTAAACATATTCCCACCTATGTGATTATATCACAGGCAGTCATGCTTCTAGATATTTATCTGACTCTTTTCACCACTTATTCCACATGCTTGTTCCAGTGCTTGTAACAACTTTGTCATCACCAAAATCTAGAAGCAATCAAGATGTTCTTCAACAAGTAAATAAACAGTTTTATGTCTACACAATGGGATATCACTCAGTGATAAAAATAAACTAATAAGCCATGAGAAGATATAGATAAATTTTAAATGTTTTTAAAGTTTTTATTTATGTATGTATTTTTTTTTGAGGGAGGGAGAGAGAGAGAGCATATGAGCATGGGAGGGGCAGAGAGAAAAAGCGAGAGAGAGAGACTCCCAAGCAGGCTCCGCACTGTCAGTGCAGAGCCTGATGTTGGGCTTGAAGTCACAAACTGTGAGATCATGACCCGAGCCAAAATCAAGAGTCAAATGCTTAACCTAACTGAGCCACCTGGGCACCCTGATAAATGTTAAATATATATTTTTAAATTAAAGAAGCCAGTCTGAAAGGATTATATACTATATAATTCTAATCATGTGACATTTCAGAAAGGAGAACCTACAGAAGGTAGAAATATCAGTGGCTGCAAGGAGGGAGGAAAGGAATTGAATTGGTGAAACACAGAACATTTATAGGGTAGTGACACTGTTCAGCATAATCTGCAGTGGTAGACATATATATTTTGCATTTGTCAAAACCTATGGAACAGTGCTGTATGAAGAATAAAACAATGTATGAAAATTAAAAAAAAATTATTTAGGAGATCCTGAGATCTCAGGATGGAATGAAATAGGTGATAAAAAAAATATAACCTTGTTACCAGTATATGAAATCTAACTGAAGGTGGTGGGGAGAAAAGGTGCTGACTTAAGTAAGTTTGGAAATAAGTAGAATCTGTAAGTCTAAAGGTAGAAGAACCATGCATGAGCACTATACTATGGTTTATAAAGTGTTTTTTCTCCATGGGACTATGGGTTAACACTTCTCATACTGCCATACATGTATATTAGAATTAAATAATCAAGTAAATAGTGAATTGTGGAGTCATCTTTCTTAGTGTCAGAATTAGAATTAATAAGCAAAGGAAAAAGAATAAGGTGATCAATGTGGTAATGGATTAGAGTTGAAGACATTAGTATGAATTTATGTTTAGCTTAATATAGATATAGATGGTTATATATAGTATTTATAGATATAGATACCTGTATATACATGGATTAACGTGCACACAAATATTTATTTGCTCTGACAACTTAGAGTGCCTAAAAGAAGTGGCACTCCATTAGCAAAGAGCACACCTAGTGCCCAGATCTTGGTTTTTAATACCATTCTCCAATAAGAGGAACCAGAGTGCCACATAGAAATGATTGATTCTAGATCTGAGGCAGGAAATATACAAGATGAGCCTGGATCATCTTATAGTACCAGGAAGTAGAGAAGTGCTACACACACCCCCACACACACGTACTCTGATGAGGGTATGTTAAAAGGGACACAGAATCCAACTGAAAGAGCTCTCAAAAACTGGGACTAGAACCACGAACAGAGAATTAAAAAATGTAGCAGTGGACTTTATCCAAAGTATAAATACCATAAATCCATATTGATATAAATAAATGACTGAATGAATAAATGAAGGAGAATAGATGAAGATCCCTTATAGAAATTCTTTGCCCCCAAAGAAATGAAATGTACTTTCCCAGTCTTTAAGTGAGTACTGTGCATAGTGACTCCCTTCCAAAAAGTCCAGTGTGGAAAAGGGTAAGAACAATTACATGACTGTGGGGAAGCCTGGGAAACACTACCTCAGCTAGGTGATCAAGGTTCACATCAACAGTGATAAATCCTGTTGATTTTATCTAGATAGGATGTGAGGGTAATGGCACTTCAATTCTATCATCTTCCTCCTCAAAAAGCATATAACTCCAATTTAGTTAGGAGATATACATCAGACAAATCCCAATAGAGGAACTTTTTACAAAATACTTAATCAGTATTCCTCAAAACTATTAAGGTCATCAAAACCAAGGGAACTCTGATAAGTGTCAAAGTGAGGAGTAGTCTATGGAGACCTGACAAGTAAAATGTAATGTTACATTTTACTATCCTTGGATAGGATTCAGGAAAAACAGTGAAAAAAAGACATTGAGTAAACCAAGGAAGTCTGAATAAAGTATGGGCTTCAATTAAAAATAGTACATCGATATTGATTCATTGATTGTAACAAAATACTATATTAATGTAAGATGTCAATAATAGGGACAACAAGGTACAGAGTTGTATAGGGAAATCGCTACTGTCTTCATGATTTTTCTATAAATCTGAAATGTACTAAAAATAAAGTTTATTAACAAAGTATACTACTTAATACATATGAGATAGAAAAAAAAGCCTCCAAATAATGCTAATAAAATTTTATACCAGTGGGGTGCCTGGGTGGCTCAGTCAGTTAAGCGCCTGACTTTATTTTGGCTCAGGTCATGATCTCATGGCTTGTGAGATCAAGCCCTGCATCGGGCTCCACACTGACAGGATGGATCCTACTTGGGATTCTTTCTTCCGCTCCCTCTCTGCCTCTCCTCACCCGCTCAAAATAAATGAATAAACTTAAAAAAAAGAAAAAAAAACTTTACATCAAGACACAAGGAAGGATATAATAATTAAATCACTCACCCCTATGAGTTAACAGTTTTAGAACCGGGAGTCAAAATGGAGATGACAGAAGATTTCCACATTTGTACTCAATGTAGTAAGATAAAGGAGAGAATAGACCACTCTTCCTAACCTTTCTCTCTTTAATTTAACTATGCAATTTATATTTGTATTTTTAGTGTCTTAAAATACTCTTTGTTTTAAAAAATATCTCTCCTTATTATAAAATCAATATGTATTCATGGTAGAAAACTTGGAAAGCATCAAAAAGTGTAAAGAGAAAATAATACCTACATTTACACTACCCAGTTATAACAAGTTTTTTTTTTTAAGTTTTTAGTGTTTTATTTTCTAGCCATAACATTTCATTTTATTAAATTTCAGACAGTGTATAGAATAAATATTTCTATAGTAATATGATTATATTTAAAATATTACTGAATTTCATTGAGGTAATTGCCCCATATTGTGTTCTAGCATTTGATTATATTATATCATTGCATAAATATTTTGGAGATATGAAAATAACTTTACATATAATTATATTAGTGAGAAGATATCACATAAATTATGCCTACATAAAGACATTTTGACTGCATGCCTTTGCTAGTCAAATAAAGTAAGTCAATTGAGTTTTAAAACTATCCAAACTGATTGACATCTTAGACGTAGAGTCACTTTGATTGAAAATCCTTTTCACTTTTGAGGGAATCATTCATTCAATAAATATTTGCAAACTTACTATATCCCAGGCTCTGGAAATGACAGGGAAGCAAAGAGATACAGTTCTTAACTTCACGGAAATTATAATCTAGTGGTGGGAATTATCAGAACGGGAATTTTAAAAATGCCTCTCATTAATATGCTAAGGGCTTTAATGGAAAAAGGAAATCACATGCAAGAACAGCTGGATAATGTAAGCAGAGAGATGCAATATACAAGAAAGAATTAAAAAGAAATCCTAGAGAGCACCTGGGTGGCTCAGTTGGTTAAGCCTCTGACTCTTGATTTCAGCTCAGATCATGATCTCATGGTTCATAGGATCTGGCTTTGCATTGGGCTCCACACTGAGCCTGGAGTCTGCAGCTTGCTTGGGATTTTCTCTCTCCCCATCTTACTCTGCCCCTCCCCTGCACACTTGCACATGCATGCGCTCTCTCTCTTTTTCTCAAAAAACAAAATGGGATAGATAAACTTAAAAAAAATTCTAGTTATCAAAAACAGTGTAACAGAAATATGGAATGCTTTAGTGGGTTCATCAGTAGACTGGACACAGCTGAGGAGAGTATCTCTGAGCTTTAGTATATGGCAATGGAAAATTTCAAAACTTAAAAGAGAAAAAGACTGAAAAAAAGGAATGTCCAAGAACTATAGGACAACAATAAAAAGTGTAGCATATACGTAATGGCAATATCATTTAAAGCCTTAATGACGACAAAATCCTCCAAATTAATGTCAGATACTAAACCATAAATCCAGGAAGCACAGAGCATAATAAGCAAGATAAGCATAAAAAAAATCCTGTACCTAGGCATAGTATATTCAATTTTAGAAAATTAAAGATAAAGAAAAAGTCCTGAAAGAAGACAGAAGGCAAAAACATCTTACCTATAGAGGAACATAGATAAAAATGATATCCTACTTCTCCTCAGAAACCATGCCAGTAAGAAGAGAGTGAAGTGAAATAGTGTTGAGGGAAAATAAGCTTCTACCCTAGAATTCTGTGCCCTGTGAAATTAAATTATCCTTTAAAAGTGAGGGGAAAATAAAGACTTCCTTAGACAAACAAAAATTGAGAGAATAAATAGAGCACAACTTTTGGTTGGATAATTGTCTATGTAGAAAATCCAAAAGAATTGACCAAAACCTCCTGAAACTAATAATGGATTATAACTAGCTTGCAGGATTCAAGGTTAAATGTCATTTGCTTTCCAGAAACAGACCCATAAGTACAGAGAATAAACGGATGGTTGCCAAAGGGGTGTGGGAGATACAGGCTTCCAGTTATGAAATGAATAAGGTGCAGGGATAACAGCCACAACATAAGAAATATAGTCAATGGTATTGTAATGGCATTGTTTGGTGACAGTTTGGTAGCTACACTTGTGGTGACAGTGGCATAACATACAGACTTGTCACCATGTTATACACCTGAAACTAATGAAACATTGCGTGTCAATTGTACTTCAATAAAAAGAAAAATCACTTTTCCAAATACCACCAATGAACAAGTGGAATTTGAGATCAAAAACATAATATCATTTACATTAACACCACCAAAATGAAATACTTAGATATAAATCTGGCAAAGCATATACGAGACTTATGTGAGGAAAACCACAAGAATCTGCTGAACAGAATCAAAGAAGCAAATAAATGAAGAGATATTCTGGTTCATGAATAAGAAGACTCAAAATTGTCAAGATGTTAAGTTCTTCCCAACTTGATCTATAGATCCAATGCAACCCCAATCAAAATCTCAAACTCATTTTGGGTATTAACAAACTGATTCTAAAGTTTATATGGAGATTCAAAAGAGCCATAATAGCAAACTGAATATTGAAGAAGTATAAAGTCGGAAAATGATACTGCCTGACTTACGACCCACCATAAAGCTATGATAATGAAGACAGTGTGGTATTAGTGAAAAAATAGATAACTAGATAAAAGGAACAGCACAGACACCCAAAAGTAAACTCATATAAATATAGTCAACTGATCTCTGACGAAAGGAGCAAAGGCAGTACAGTGGAGAAAGGTAGTCTTTTGAACAAATGGTGTTGGAACAACTGGACATCCACATGCAAAAAAAATAAATCTAGACATAGACCTTACACTCTTCATAAAAATCAACTCTAAATGGATCACAAACCTAAATGTAAAATGCAAAATTATAAAACTCCTAGAATATAAAATAGAGTAAACCTAAGTAACGGTGGATATGGCAGTGACTTTTTGATACAACACAAAAGACCCAAACCCTGAAAAAAAAACAATTGATTGGCCGAGCTCTTTTAAAATCAAAAAACTTTTGGGGCGCCTGGGTGGCGCAGTCGGTTAAGCGTCCGACTTCAGCCAGGTCACGATCTCGCGGTCCGTGAGTTCGAGCCCCGCGTCAGGCTCTGGGCTGATGGCTCGGAGCCTGGAGCCTGTTTCCGATTCTGTGTCTCCCTCTCTCTCTGCCCCTCCCCCGTTCATGCTCTGTCTCTCTCTGTCCCAAAAATAAATAAAAAATGTTGAAAAAAAAATTTAAAATCAAAAAACTTTTGCTGTGCAAAAGACAATTCAAGAGAATGAGAAGACAAACCAAAGACTGGGAGAAAATGTTTAGAAGAGAAACATCTGATAATGGACTGTCATCCAAAATATGCAAAAGACTGTTAAACCTCAGCAATAAGAAAATAACCCGGTTAAAATAACCTGGTTCAAGACAGAAGCAATAAGAAGATAACCTGGTTAAAATAACCTGGTTCAAGACAGAAGACTTGAACAGACTTTGACTAAGGAAGATACAGAGAAAGCAAGTATGTATATGAAAAGATGTTCAACATCATACGTCTTTAGGTAATTGCAAAACAATGAGATACCACTATATATCTATTGGAGTGGCCAAAATCCTAGACACTGAACATACCAAAGACTAGCAAGTATGTAAAGTAACTGTTCCTTTATAATCCAGCAATTGTACTTGGTGTTTACTCATGCTAATGAAAATAAAAACCTGCACATGGATTCTTACAGCAGATTTAGTCATAACTGCTGAAACTTGGAAGCTACCCAGATGTCCTTCTACAGAAGAATGGGTAAATAAACTGTGGTACATCAAGACAATGGAATATTATTTATTGAGAAAAAGAAATGAACTGACAGGCCATTAAAAGACATGGGGGAAATCTGAATGCATATTACTAAGTAAAAACAAAAACCAGTTTGAAAAGGCTACATGCTGGATGATTCTAACTATATGACATTTTAGAAAAGGAACAACTATGGAGACAGTAAAAAGATCAGTGGTTGCCAGGAACTGAAGAGGAGAGAGAGAGAAATAGGTGAAGCATAGAGGATTCTTAGGGCAGTGAAACCGTTCTGTATGGTACTACAATGGTGGAAATGTGTCATTACATATCTGTCAAAACTCATAGGATGTACAACACATGAGTCAACCCTAATGTAAGCTATGGACCTGGGGTGATAATGTGTCAATGTACATTCATCAAATGTGGGTAACAAATGTGCCACTATAGTGTGGGATGTTGATAGGGAGATTATACACTTGTTTGAATAGGGAAGTATATGGATACTTTCTGTACTTTTGTTTAATTTTGCAGTGAATGAAAAACTGCTCCAAAAAAAGTTTATAATTTAAAAAATTGAAATGGTGTGGCTGAGTTATCTAATGAAATATCCTGGTGAAAAATGTCAAAATTATTTAATTCCTCAGACTTTTAAGCATATATTTCCATAAAACCTAAAACTATAAAATATAGAGATAAAACATATAATTTATTTTCGTATAGATTTATAATTGGGCTTACAATTTATATGATGAAAAACAATAAGAATTGTTCTTTTTTTAAATGGAATTTAAGGTGGTATTAATAATTGAGGCAAAACTGAGACACAAGACAAACCTTGAGAATGTTGACAAGAAATTGAATCGAGTTTTCAAAAAATCTGCACCGACATTTTAAGCAAGGTCTGTGATGAGGTTCAGTTGGAAATGGTTGGTTATGTATTGTGTAATTTGACTCTGTGGAATCCAGCAGTATATGATAAGGTCCTTTTAATTTATTTTCAGGTTTATAACTTTTCTGAGATCAGGACTGTATGTGAAAACAGAGCCATCCTGAAAACTATGAAGAAATATTTCTTTCATTCAAAGGAAAACAAAGTAGAAGGTAAATAATTACTGACAGTTTCTGAGAGCTTTATGCAGTTTCTTTTTCTCTACTAGTTTTTTTCCCCTTCCTATATAATCACTCACAGTTCTTATGTTTTCTTTTTATACAGGGCTAGTGGGCTAGGACATAAGATACAAAGTGCTAAGGTGATGGAAATATCAGGGCAGATTCTGTCATTAGCTCTATGTATTCTTGTTCATGGGTTGGTACACAAACCACTTGCTCTTTGTTCAGATCTCACCATCTAGAGCGACATAGACAGTGCTTAAATCCATTCATTTGTCAGACATTCAATGATTATTTATTGAGCACTTACTATGTGCAAGGTGCTATTCTGGGATATAATACTAAGCGTAAGACGAATCGCTTTGCCCTCATGGAGATCACTGTTCACTGGAAGAGATGGGTAACAAATAATCACATACAATGTTAAGGGCTAGGAAGAATCAATGTGTAAGAGGGTATATAAGCACTCATCTTTGTGAAGTCAGAGGAAAACTATCCCCTAAGAAGTGAAAATTAAGCTGAAGTTGAAGAATAAACAGCATTTATCTGTTGAAAGAGGGCAGGAAAGAGCAATCTAGGCAGAAAATATTTAGTTAAATATGTTGGCATAGACAGGGCTTAGTATGAGTTTACTGTCAACATGTAACAGTAAATAATGGAATAATTGCTTACACAAATGATACAACTGACTTTGCAGTAAACATGTATTTCAAACTCTAAAATTACTAAATTGGCTCTGTTAGGGAGTTGAAATCATGAGTGGGTCTTTTTATCCTTTATTTCTTATTTTTCTAAATATGGTTGAAATTGTTTCACACAATGGAATATTTTTTGAAAAAACAAACAAAATAATTGCGTTACCTCTATTGTGTTTTACTAAATAGCTTGTATCCTTGATTCTTTATTAAAAAATATTTAGTATTCAACATCTTATTTCAATCAACGTAAACTGATTTTTCTCAAAGATACTACATTCTTTTAAATGTTCCCACTTATAACCTATGCCATTCTTGGCACAGAGGATAGCCTTATAAGGGGAAGGGGTGCTGTACCCCTAGAGGGACCTCTCGACCAGTCAGAATGCTCATTATCAGTCCAATTATCCCCTGATAATTGGCCTGCCTGTGGGAATAATAGGCTGGGATGATTTAACTCAGTGCTGACATATTTATATTTATAGCATCCTACACACTGCATTCTAAACTTCTTAACTTTTCTTGAAATAATGGAAGAAACTGATTCTAGCTGTAAGAATACTTTATTTGTTCAATATTTAACTTCCTGTGAACACTGAAGGACACTCCACTGAGACCCAGGGAGCACTCCTTGTTTGTACTAAACTTCGCAGTGTTGGCAATAAATCTCACATAACGTCCAGCTTTCTTATTTTGTCTCTATACAACATTCTCCCAAAAGACAAGTCTCCCCTCTTGGACTCTGAAATTTCGTCATAGGATAACACTCTTAGAATGGAGTCACTTGGCTTGTGAATGCTTTACCAACATTTCAACACTTCTGGATGGCTGGCTGATGTCCAAATGAGTGTAGGGAATGGCCAAGGAGAGGAATTGTGACGGAATTTTACAGAGGATAGGGTATTTGCTTTTGTGTGTTTCTTGAAATAATTAGGTTGAGTTAGGTTACGCTCATGGTATATAGTGTTTTAAAGTTTCCAATTTGAGATTCCAGTGTCTTCACTGTATCTTGTGCTAAAATGTGTTAGCAGGATGGGGATGTTTGCATCCTCTAGATCTCCTTTTTTAGTTGCATAAATTTATCTGTTTAATAAATAGTTCATACACTGGCCAGAAACCAAGTGGACAAACTGTACTCACTAACCCTTTAATACTTGGCTCCTTTGTATAATGACCCGGCCCATTATTAGATAATGAAAGAGTGTATGAGAAAGTGGGAGATTATTTATGATGGAAACAAAATGAAACTAATGGGACAAGATTTGAAAGCTGTGATGCATGAAAGGTGCTATGCAGGCAGCTTTGGCACCATGACAAGCAGAGAGAAAGGCTCAGTGGGAAGCAGCAGTGTGAACATGACTATGAAAAAGAAAGAATGGATTTCCTGAATGAATCCTTGCCATCTGGTGTTTGTTTAATACACAATGAAGGTCAAATGGCTACTGATCCTTTTTTCTATAGTCCAGTGACTACAAGAATGAGAGGAATCAATGAGTTTATCGATATGTCTGGAAATGACTCACCATATGATCTGATTGAGTCAATAAAACTGAAGTAACTTGTCATTACCCTTTCAAATGCGGCTTGGATCTATGACTACAGTACTGTTTGTTTGTTTATTTATTTATTTATTTGCCAATTTGCTGGATCCAATGTGATCACTACTTTTTTCAAGATTAATGTTTTAAAGCATTTAATTTTATAGGTGTGTACAATTAATAGGAAGGGTCAGGAAAAAGTCTTTCATAAAGCTGAATGTTTCTCCTATTTTCAAATGGATCTGGTAAACATTTGTTTCTGTTGATTGGTGGTGGGTTAAAGAATTTTTTCTTCCACTCTGCCTTTTATGTGTATGAGATTGATTATACACCTATTTTATGTAATTATTCCTAGGGGACATATTAACTTTTGGTGAAATATGGTTTTTTAGCATTATATGTAAACAGCATACGCTTTGGGAAAGTCATATGTAAGTCAAACATATTACTTTATGTAACATTTTCTTTCCCACACATTGTTCCGGGAGTGTACTCCCCACAGTATGATCCTGGAATTCTTACCCTCTACTACTAAAGATGCAGGGTTTTCTGTTGAGTTCTTTCTAAAGACTAAAATAAAAGATACTTTTCTCACATTAATATTTCTCAGCTGCCATGAAAACAGGGATAGGAGAAGCCAAAAATAGAGGAACCAGCTGTGGGAGGATGCTTTTTTTTTTTCTCTTCAGGACAACTCAGAAAAGTCTTTCAAATTCATTCCATAAAGAGTGTGTTAAAACAAATACTGTTTCACGTGCTTGAATGCTATACTTTAGAAGCTGATATACACTCAGTTGTGACACAGTTAATGTTACCTGACTGTAGTGGTAGTAGGATTGTTAAGTTTGTCTCTCAGATGGATCTATTTAGTATTCTTTATCTCTTCTCTTTTTAAAAAGACTCTTTACTGAAGCTAGTTAATTAAAATAAGAGTTAGGCAATTATGAAAAAAATTCTCTTCTCCCTCAAGTAGACTCAATGTGTTTTATTCTAGATGCCACACATCTTGTTGGTGTTTTGAGTTTTTCCCCGAGCATGAAAATATTACCTGTTTCCCTGAGTATGTTAAAGAAAAAACAAAGACTCACCCATCATTACAGTATGCAAAGGCACCATAGTTAATATACCGACCTCTTTATTTTTTCTATTTTTTCTTTACTTAACTGAGCTAATACTGTAAATACAATTATACAATTTGAATTTTTTTTTTTTACTTAACAATTTATCTGTGATTTTTATGACCCTGAAGTCTTTTCTCATGCCCAGGTAGATCTGCTTTTTTCTTCCTTTGTGTTCCTACTGCACTGTGAAATTATATTCTGACATAGTACCTTTAGTATTATGTTAGTATATTTTTGTTTATCAACTGTAAAAGCTCAGAAGGCAAGAACCTACATTTTATGTCTTTTGCAACATAAAAAAAAAAATAAGAGTTTACTGATTAAAGGGTATAGACAGAAGCAGATATTCACCTGATCATTAGAATTGCCTATGTAATGAGGATATTAAGACAGAGGATTTTTACAACAGAAATTATGTGCTTCTTGTACTTAGTGAGATTTTGAATTCCATAACACAGAAGGATGCTTAATACCTCAAGATACTTATATTCTATTTGATTGACAAATAAACTGCTTAATAGCTAGGTATGCCTAGCCCTAAAGTATAAAGTCAGTAAATTTGTATGGTTTCATTCTTGGGTACAAAATAATATTAGCTTTTATGACCAACTGGCCCTCATTATTTTAAACTAGCATCATTTATATATGTATTTATTTTTTCCAGCTTTATTGAAATATTATTGGCATATAACACATGTAAGCTTAAGCTGTACAATATAATGATTCGCATACATATTGAAAAATGTTTACCACAATGAGTTTAGCTTACACATCCATGGCCTCACACAATTACCATTTTTTAATATTTATTTATTTGAGAGAGAAAGAGAGACAGAGAGATGAGTGGGTGGGGCGGGACAGAGAGAGAGGGGGGCAGAGGATGTGAAGTGAGCTCCATGCTGACAGCAGCGATCCCAGAGTGAGAGGCTCGAATTCATGAGCCAAAGTTGCACACTCATCGACTGAGCCACCCAGCACCCCAACAATTACCATTTTTTAAATGAATATGTGGTGTTATCTCTTAAGATGTATATAATGCATCATTGCTGGTTATAGTCACCATGGTGTACATTAGATCTCAGAACTTGCCCATTTTATGGCCAGAAGTGTATACCCCTTGACTGACATATCCCCATTTCCCCTATACCTTAGACCCTGGCAACCACCATTCTACTGTGTTTCTATGAGTTTGGCTTTGTTAGATTCCATATGAAAGTAAGAACATACAGTATTTGTCTTTCTCTGTCTGACTTATTTTACTTAGCATAATGCCCTCAAGGCCCATGAATTTTATCACAAAAGGCAGGATTTCCTTCATTTCCATGAAACTGGCCACCATTTATAGGGTCATGTGCATGCACCAGGCCTTGGAGGCCTCTTGGTAGCAAATGCCAGTAAGGTGGGTTGACAGGCCGACAGGGCTGTGGATGATCTACTTATACTTTTAGATAACTTGGAAGATAACTGGATTCAATTGGGGCTTACAAATCCCAACAGTATAGAAATGATTTTTAGGTTAATTGCCTTGGATTTTCTCAAGGTGAAAGGTGCAATAGAAATGTCAAAATGTGAGTACTGTTATTATATTTTCTGTTATCAACCAATAGCTTTACCTCCTATGACTCATTTATTCAAAAGTTGGCATAAAACTAAGAAGCAGTTCTATATTCAAACTTTGAATAAAGAAAAAGTAAATTTGGGATTTATTCAGCATAAATAAACTTCATCATATAGAATTTTTTTTCAAATCCATGAATTTTAACTGTACGGCTATTTTGCCTGCTGTTCTTTTTTGAAACAAAAAATATGTGGGTACATATTGTTTTAACAGACGGATGTTGGGATTATGCAAATAACTAGTAATTTTAACTATAGGAAATCTTTATTATGTCTCTACTGTGCTTGCTTGTCATTTTTTAGGATGTGATTCATTAGATTAAAAATATGGTTCTTTATCTATTTTCCAAGTCTCCTTTTCCTTTGGATAATAAAGGTTGACATTAAAAAATGTGATTTCCCAAAGACATAACCTGATATCAAACATGTTAGCAAAAATATTTGCCTGAGTCACTGAAATCTAGAAATTCTCTATGACCTACAAATGTATAGTCTTACTAAAGATACTGTTTTCTCAGAATTCGTCTCTCATCTTTGTCCATTGCTCTTGATACTTAGAATAAACCAAGAAGAACATTAAGGAATTCATGGTTTCCCATAAACACCAATTGCAAGAGAAAGATGGTTGTTTCTTACTTATGAGATTGAATGTTATCAAAATTGACGCCTGTTTCCTCAAGCCCATCCTGAAGAAATTTATGTCTAGAATATGGGTTACTACTTTGTCACATTGAAAAACCACAAAGCTTATCAATTCCATTTTAGAACACCACTGATTTGGGTTACCTGTACCCTTATGCCTCCCTGTGAGAATATTTTGTGTAAGGCTACATTTTCTCGAGAAATATACTCCTTAGTTTATTATGTTATTAGTGGTATTATTATTATTTTGCTCCAGGGCTAGCCCCAAAAGCTGAAAATTGTGTAGTTTTGTACTCTGGAGGAAATGATCAGTAATTAAGTACGATTACTTTCCCTTAGTTCTTTGCAATCTGACTCTTTCATTGGTTGCTGATGATTCTGTGGTGGGAAAGAGAAAGACTACAGGCATGATTAGAATCAGAGTCGTAAATTCTACACTTGTAGAATGGACAAAGCCAAATATTAACCTAGGATTTTTATACTGAGTAAATCTGAGCTCTCTGACTCACCTGGAAATTCTCAGACTCACCTAGTCTAACAACTATCAAGTCTTAATCTATTTCTTTCACCATTTTTTTAGGACTCAGGAAAGGATAGAAAACTCAGTGGTGTTGAGGAGTATGTAAATACCTTAGGCCTTTAAGGAAATTCTACTGAAATCAACATAACTAAGGTAAAACTTTTCTTTTTAAAATCTGTTTTTCAAAATATAAGAATCAGAACATCTTTTAATTTTAATTTTTTTTCAAGTTTTTATTTAAATTAAAGTTAGTTAACATAGAGTGTAACATTAGTTTCAGGCGTAGAATCTAGTGACTCATCACTTACATACAACACCCATTGCTCATCACAAGTAGATTTGGCACATCTTAACTAATTATTAATTTTTAAAAATTCTTATAAAAAAGCCCTTCAAGGTAAACTATGCATAGTTTAAATATCTTACCCTTCAAGGCTCATCTGTGCTATGGAGTAAAATTCTTGCTTTATGGAAATGGAATTATGCAAACGTGATAACCTAAACAAGGATGCACTTTTTGCTATTTGCTCTGAAATTCCATCCTTTTCCTGTTTCTCTGAGTTGCATTGACTTAAAGAGTGAATTTCCTGTGTACTTTTAAAAGAAAATATTAAAAATCACTGGTCTTGCATGCCCAAAAATGTGTGTGAATGGATGATTGTGTTTTCTAATAATCTAGGTAGTCAATTGAGAACCTGGTGAGTACTACATCTTTCCTGAAAATCATTTGGCTCAGCTTTTGAACAGAATCTCCTAAGGGCTTTGTTAGAGAGGAAGGTAAATCTCATTTTAGGCTGAGATTGAAATGGAGGATATGTCACTCTGGAAAAAAGTCCATATATATATCTTTTTGTTTGCCTGATGTTTGCTCAGCTAGGGTCCCACCTAATGGGCAATCAACAAAACAAGCCGAGGGAAATTCTAACAGCACAAAAGGCTTGAGTAGGAAGATGGTCAGAGAGGATCAGATAATTAACCCCAAGAAGTTGGGTTCAGTGCCTTTATTGGGGGGATTACAGAGATAAAAGAAGGTCATTTCTCTTGTATAGAGGAAGACGGAAGGGTCAAGAACTTAGAAACATGGAGAGGGAAGAGAACAAGAAAGGACATGGTGCTACTCTTCATTTTCTGCTGTGTGACAAAGGTCAAAATGATGGCACTTCTGGACTTTGAAGAGATGATCTTTCTTTATTGGGATTAAGTTCCCAAAGTCGTATTCACTGAACTTCCTAAAAGTAGCAATGGACATTTCAGAATGAACTTCTAAAGCACAAGGGTCCTTGACTCCATGCTGGAAGTTTCCCAGCTGAACTAAGCAGTAAACAACTACTCTGGATAATTCATTTGACCAAAACTGAATTAAGCAATATGGACTATTTACAGACAGCCTGTAGGGTTGTAACCTCTCAGAATGTCAAAAGACATTCATTACACATAAAAATAAGACTTCTATATTCTCAACCAAATATACCAAGAATATCTATTCAATAATATCTATAAATCTAAATTCAGAGAATATGGTAATGATTTTTTTCTTATGTATTATACCTATTTTACCTACAATGTCATAGGAATTGGGGTTTTTTTGCACAGTTTTAGAGAGTGCAATCATTTTCTTATAATAAATACCGTAGTTCCTCCACAATCCCATGGAGTATCCCATGCACATGGAACCCAAGTCCAACTGATATATGAAGGAGAATATTTCATTTGATTTAATGACCAATTCTCATTTTATTTTGACCATAGTTTCAATTGGTCTTTATAAAGCCTTTTTTTGAGTCCCAATAAAATCTGTCCATGGAAAAACCTGCTAATTTTTGTTCTGAGCTCTTGCAAGTTGTTTTGTGTGTGTGTGTGTGTGTGTGTGTGTAATACATGTATATATGTATATATAATACATATATATTATATATAGTTTTTGTTTATATATATAAAATCTTAATATTTTCTATTTTATAATATTGAGGTTATAGTTCTAACTTGAGTTAGGATAAATCAATGAGGACTATATGACGCTGAGTGACCAATTTAAAAGTTCTTGCTGATTACAAAGACACAGATAAATTACTATATATTAATAGGCATGTTTTTTAGATGGGGATATGAATTTTGTAAATATTGACCCATTCTGTTTATCACATTTTTTTTCTTGCTTTTTTCCATATCATAGCCCTATCGAATAAATCTTAGGAATTAGCTACTGTGTTTGAAAAAAAAATTTTAAGTTTGGAAATCCACAGGATTGAAGAAAGTACTTTCTTTCATCACATTTGAATGGAAAATAAGCTTAGGAATTTTACACATCTTTGAATTCTAGTGACATCAACAGTTACAAATCAAGTTTCTTCCCTGCCTTATTTGGGATGTATGCAAACTGAGTTAATATAGTTCGTCATTTTTCACTCAGGGAAATTTTATGACTTCATTTTCAGAAATGAACTCAAATTCAATTCTCCCTTGATTGAGTGACTAAGACAGTGACTTCACCATGGTATATTGTGGAGGAGAAAAAAATATCGATGAGTCACAGAAAGTTTTGATTAAAGCACAGATTTTATTCCACTTAGTGATTCATTTGTGACTTTTCTTTCTCTTTACTGCTTAAAGTGTCTCATTCCCCCTCACTCAAAGCAAGGAGAACAGGGGCTGAAAAAATATGAATGTCTTCTCTCTTCGCTGTAAAAAAGGCAGAGAGGTCAGGATCGTAGAGGAGAGGTTTTCCTAAATGGGTTCTATCCCAGAGTTCTCAGGGTCTCCCTTTTTAAATAACGAAGCTAAGGTAATTATCATGTGGAAAATATCATTTTTTTTCAAGAATCTACAAGAGATCGATTACGGTAAAATCAGGGACAGAATTGGTGCTCTGCTTCTACTGATATTCTTGAGGTAATTACTGAGCTTGTTTCTGTGTGCAGACCAACCCTCCATCTTCTCTTCATGGTGTTATGGCAGCCTCCCTGCCTCGCTGGCAACTGAGTTTGCTGATGTTGAGGTTATATCTGTGGGTGCATGTGTGGTGATGGTGGCAAACAATTCATAATAATTTTATTTAGATCAGTGAACAATTTTCTGCTATTTTGACACGGTCTTACCATACTTGGGAAAACATTGTCTGTCCCGAAGTAAATGGTCTAATTCATTTTTTCTAAGAGGATCAGACCTATTAAATTATATATAAAATGTAGAGGGTTTTTTTTTATTCTGAGAAATAAGAGTTTAAGTAACTAGGATAGGCATATAATTTTCGGTTTTATATCACATGATATGATTATATGGTGGAAATATTGTATTTAAGAATGTCAGGGAGAAATGGGCTTGGCAAGCACCATGAGGTTCTTCTGAGGATTTTGAAGCTGTCTTTTGCATTATAAAAAGGAAGAAGATAAAAACGCCTCTGATTGGTCCTCAGGTCATGCTAACAATTAGAAAACGGAATGCATGAAAACTCAACTTTTTTTTCATTCACTCATGTAACAAATATACCAAATACCTTCTCTGTTTTCTGTGAATGATATATTGTTCTGGACTACATGTTAAAAAGCAGATAGGCAAAGTTACCGATATTCTTTGAAGTTGTGTGATTTCTTAAGAAATCACAAATACCTAAGAGAAAATGTAATTTAAAAGAATAAGCTTTATTTCTATTTGTTATATGATAGCATTTCATAATTATAGTCACTAAACTAATATCACTAAACTAATAAAATCTAACCAAATAACAGCATTTTGGGTGGCATAAAAAATAGCATCTAGGAATAGATACAGAAATATGTAAATGAACTAAACTCAACTGTATGCTAATTGGCCAGCACACCTCCCATTTAACCAACAGTGAGTTATTCCACAAGTATCTGGAAATCAAATGGTGACTGTATAGATGTAAATGCATTTCCACATTAATTCTCCAATAATAGATAATCTCTAACAAACAGAAACTTGGAAAATAAACAAGTATAAGGGCAGGAAGGATATTGTGTTTGTGATTTTAATAAGTACGATGTTTTTTGTGTTTAGATGCTGTGGAATTTCATCAATCACACAAAGTATAACAAAAGTAAACTTTGACTAAATTTTCCTACACACACTGAGCTTTTGGTGTCACTACAAAGAAATTATTCTAAGGGCAAATATCTACTATGTCTGTTTTATTAAAAAGCATTTTTTTGTTTTTTTGCCCACAGTAACTGCATTATCAATTCAAAGTATGTCATGTCTTTATTCATATGCATTTCCCTGTTTTGCATATATCTATATTTATATAATATATATATACCCATGTATGTATATTTATTTTTTCTACAGTTTTATAATAATACAACATTTCCATCAAGAGTATAAAGAAATAATTGGGATGCATTAAAATATATGACGATAAGTGAAATCATGATTCTTCTATGTAAAAATCTACACAATATTCATAGATCATAGAACTAAAATGGTTCTTAGAGGTGTTTTTAATAAAATCTAATTTGTAGAAATCTTCAATTAAGCAACTGGTACACTATCACATGATTAGCTATATCTACTTTCAAAAAAATTGTATATAGTGTTTTTTAACTTTATATGGCACATAAAGCACTCACATGTAGAAAGAAGAAAATTTCTGATACTGAAATTCAATGTTGTTTCCAAGATGAGCTATTACTAAAACACTGGACAACTAATGACAAAGTCATAGACTTCTCTCATGTTTATTTTTAAGTTTTATCCTCACGGGTATCATAGATTTATAGGACTCCATAAGTGTATAAAGTGTATGTCCTAATGGCTTATTTGTTACATTAAAAAATGAAATTTTACTTCAAAATAAATAATACAGTTTTCAGATATAAAAAAAAAACATCAGTCACAGATCACAGGCATGAAAATGGAAATGTTCTTTTTGTACTTAACTCTTCCTGTAAAACTCTTCTACTTTTCATGTTGTAATCCACAAAACAGAATCCAGAGAGAGCATCCAAATAGCACTGTCAATGTGAATTATTGAGAGTTGATGGCAAAAAAATGAAAATCATCTTACTAGGGCTGGAATTATTGAAGAATTTTGTCTCTCTTGTTGCTTATTCATAATTTTCACCACCTCTTTATGACCACTTTTTGTTCTGATGATTTTAGTAATTCTAACTTCTTACACAGGCTCTCCTTTGGAAATTAGAAAAATACTGTTGCAGGCATCAAGGTTACTAATATTCATTTCATTCATATATATGGAGTCATGTAAAAGTTCACTGCGATATCTACATTATGAATAAGCATGGTAACAAATGTGGGCCTTGGTTAAAGATCAGGGTAAAATTCTCTCCTCGTAGGTCCATTGTAGATGGACTTTTGTTTCGTGTACCTGGTACATTAAAAGCATTTGTAGCAGTAGGTAATGACTATTGGTGCTTGGATCATACAGAAATTTGAAAGTATCGTGTGGTTTTGAAATGGCACTTGCATGGTGACAAGAAAACTAAAAATTGTATTTACTCTCAAATTGCTTAAATATCAAGGGCAAATTGGTTGGCAGATGACATAACGAATGTTAATTCCAGGCCTCTCTTCTCCCTTCCAAGCCAGAATTTTCAGTGATTGGAGGTCTTAAGGAGGATGGAATAGTTCAGTCAATAGTTATACCCTATCTCTAGCAGTTAGACACGAATTATATCTTATAATAGAAGTAACTCTTTGGACGAGGATTGTAAGAAAATGAACATTTATTCAAATATGTGTTGGAAATAATATTTGTTTTGTTTGTGAGGATCCCATAGATTTTGACACTTCTTCCTATATTGGCTTAAGTGTAAAATATTGGCACTTAAATGGTATTCTCATATTAAGTCTGAAAACATTGTCTCTTTGCTTAGACAAATACCTTTAAAAGAGGGTAATTAGTGACCAGTGGCTAAGAAGACCTCTGTGTTGAGAGGTTATGCTAAGCCTCTTGAAGATTCTCCATGTAAACAAGACAGACCACATCACTCATTATCCCTCCTTTGTTTACTTAGAAAAAGGTTCAAACTATTTAATGAGAGGATTACCCATACTTCAACTCTATTGAAAAAGATTAATTGATATTTTCCTGTTGGTGGTTTCACCACTTGCATTTGGCTTCCACTCTCCTATTGTTACTGATGCTGTGATCAACAGAGCAAAGTTGCTCAAAGGTTATCCAAATTTCACAGCTTAACGTTATTCAAACTAATTATATTTTTTCCCTGTCCCTTAGACCTTGAGTTCCAAGGACTGTTAATTTATCATTCGCAGAGACTATGTTTTAAACTTTACTTGTCTGAATTGAAAATTTTATGACTAAATTCTGGCTATTATTGGACGATTTTGCTGACTATGTTAGAGATGAAGTACAGCACCTACTCAAAATGGAATATTAAAACATAGAGCCAAATTTCTGTGTAAACCTAAACATTATGAATTTTTTACACTAAAATGTATATAGGAGATTTTGAAAGATAATTTCAATATCTTACCGTCATCTAGGGAGCACTATATATATTTTTTAAAAATCCCACCATTTCGAGATACAATGCTGTGAGAGAAATCCTTACAAATTTTCCCCCCAAAATGTGTGTATTATGGACATATGGCTGCATATTTGGATAACACCATTTGCATTTTTCAAACTTGCATTTTTTTAAAGCACTAGCTTGGCTTTTGCTGTCAGAATGGCAAACTGCTAGTGTATTCATCTAAAATTCCTAGTTTAACTCTTTGTCACTTTAGCATTTTATGTAATGCTAATATGTTCACCTTTTCTTAAAAAAGTAACCTAATATGTTGGAGGCAGTAAAATAAGAAAGACTTTTCAAACCATAAAGTTTAATAATAGGAGGAGTCACATCATCGTGTGAAAAAAAAAAGGATAGTGTCAAAATTTGATCTTAGAAAAAATGCTTCTGAAAATTACTAGGGGAAAAGAAAGCATGTTAAAATGATTTTACTTCAGATTAATTCCTTGGAAGGATTTGCAGTTTTTATGGTTTTCTAGGGTTATTTTGCAAAAGCAGTTTTAGTTCCTGAACATTTCAACATAACACACTAGAATATAGAACCCTAAAAAGAATAATGTTGAGAAAATAAAGATTACAAGGACCCCAGCATTAGTAATTTATGAGATCACACTTCCAAGTTTTCACTTGCTCTAAGCTTTCAAACATACATCCTTAAAATTCTTAAATTTCTTTATACCATCCATAAATTTCTTTGTGATGTAGTGTTAAAAATGAGGCATACTGTACGCGTGGCCTGCCACAGCATTTGAAGATGTGCTTATTACTTCCATGTCCCCCAGACCCCAAGGAGCAATTTTATTCAAGGGAAATCAGGTACTCACTGTATGGCTGAATAATTTACCTGTCTTACATAATTTATACATACCAAAAATTATGTTATCTATAGAACATGTTTTTACTCCTAGATTAAATTTTATATAAATTATACTTTCAAATCAACATTACCAATAATCTTTTATTCTCAGATAACCACTCTAAAGGTCTATGTTACATTTTCTATATATGTTAAAATACGTACTATTTTAAATTTTGCAATATTGTGCATATATTTGGACATATTGCAGACATATTTGGACATATTGTGGACATATTTGGAATATTTCAGTTTTTCTCTTAATTGACATACTATATGGCTACTTATATTCCCAAGCCACTTCAATCTGCTTCTTTCAAATTATGTTTTTGCAATGTGTTTATCTAATTATTACTTATTTATTAGTTTCAGCAGAAGTATTTAATTAATTAGCATCTGATGTAAAAATGAAAGTAAATACCAGCACGTAAATGATGCTGTTGAAAAGGTACAAATTTTTTTGGTCAGAACACTGGCAAATGTAGTTAACCTTATTGATTTACTTGACTACATTAAAATAACATAATAAAAACTATTTCACCACAAGACATTATAATCTGACCACTGTGTCTGCTATTTCTCCTTCAGAACTTAAATGCATAGCCTAACATCGAACACATTGATTCTTTTAAATAGTCATACTCTAATAAATATGACATTATCACTCCAAGTTCAGTTGGGTTAGGTGATTAGAGAGTAGGGATGTAATCAGAGGAGGTGCTTTGAAAGATAATCTTTATTCTCCTCCTTTGAAACACACAGAGAGGGGGACAGTGGAACAGCAGTAACTGCTGAACTGACTGTTACATAATCTGTGCTAAGCGATGAAGTACTGATACTTAAAAAGTGATCATCTGTCCCTTTAAATACTGGGGATGTCAGTACACGTACATTTTTAGTCGCTATTGCTTAGATCGTTCTTCGAGCTAATTTTTAAGAAATTTTTAAGAGTACATAAGAAAAATATCTCTAAGGATTCTTTATTCAATCACTGAACACTTATTTTCATTATTCAATATGTGGCAGACAAAATAGCAGGAACCAGGTAAACAAAGATGAATTAGAGGTGATTCTAGCTCCTAGTCTAAGGCTAAAGTACTTATTTTAAGATCATTAGCACAAATTGTTACCTATTCACATGGAATTCGGAAAGAAAATTAAGGTCAAAACAGACTGATAGGACTAATACAAATTTCCAGTAGTTTGGCCGCCCATGAGATCTTCACCCGAGTTTCAACATTATTGCAAAGGAACAGAGAACCACAAGCCACTGTTGGAAGATGATAAAATATAATCATATTCTAATAATATATTTTAAAACAAAATGTACTTAATCCAGCTATTAAAAGGCATAACTTAAACAGAAGGAACACAAGACTTAAACAAAGCAGAAGACAGCTGTCCAGAAATTATCAATTGCTAAAGCACACAGATTGTGATTAAATTTTAATGCAGCTTTTAAGCAAAGATTTCGCTTATCAGAGAGAAAGAATCCCACAGAAAATATTGTTATTGATTTCATCATTTTAGATGTAACTGATCCTTTAAGTAATTTTTATTGCTTTCAATACTACTTTTTAAAGTGACTGCTTATCCTGGGCAAACCATTAGATGGTATGTTCATTTAAAATTCTAAGCCCAATGCATAAATTGTTCTCCAGTACACTCAAAGTCACATCTGTTGAAAACAAAACACAGCATTCAACCCTTTGAATAAAAACAAAACATAACTGTAGAATAGCTGGATAGTCAAATCATGTAAATTAAATGGCATTGAAAATGATATTTTGTATTGATTTTTTTTCAGGGAACTCAGTCTTTGGAATTAAAATATATTGATTACCTTTTATGTAACCCAAATTAACAATAAAGTAACTGGATCTGCTAGAGCATCACACTAGTTTTAGACTCAGGGAATAGGGAATAAGAATACATTTTCCTTTTTTTTTTTAACAAATAAAATGCAGCATCGGCTCTCTGCATGAAGCACATATATTATTTTATCAATAAAATCAATTATTAAAAACGAGAAATCACTATAGTCATACTTTATATTCTAAGGGACCATAATTGTTTAGCCATGTGTGAGATCGTTAAGGTCAAAAAAAGCACCTTTCGTTAAAAATTTCAGAAATAACTATACATTTAGTTATATAATTAGTTATATGCCTTCATTTATTAATTCAGTAAGTATATACTGAATGCTAAGTACCAGACAGCAAGCAAGGCTCCAATATGTAGGCACTATGTATATATGTTCTCAAAATAAATGAGCCTGTATGGACTTGTGTGGAAGGAATAAGTATTAACTCAGTATTTTTTTTCTAATGCATATTGTCAAGCAGTTTATTAATTACTCAATCTGAAGTCAACCAAAAGATCTGTATAATATAGTGTCTCCTTAAAAGACTTTCAATTTTCCTATTTAGAAGGATGGGACATACCTTTTACACCAAATGGGTTTTAATATAGCAAAAACATATGGTCTAAGTTGTAGTAGCTATCCTGCTTTGATATTTTTTGAATTCACATTTTATTACCCTACTTACACTTGCAGCTATTAAATAAGAATTTTCGATTGATTGGATTAATATTGGTCCGATTGGTTATTGGCAATATAGAAGAGCCAAACAGAGTAAACTATTCCTATGTGTCCCAAACATCTGAAGATATAGATAGATATAGTTATATAGATACTGATATAGATATAAATATGAGATAATTGGTTGAATTTTTCACTTTTTAACTGTGTGATAATTAGTCCAACTGTTAGTAAATCAAAGAACATTGTTTCCATATGCTTATTTATTTCCTCATTTAACACAGGTCTAAGAAATTATACAATCTTGTATGGACATACACAGAGCTAGAAGATTTCATCTTCCAGACAAACAGTATCTGTGTCATTTACCCCTACAGTTAGTATTTTCTGAGTATTTTAAGGTCAATAAGATGTTTTAATTTGTTGATGATTAACTGAATTCTCAATTCCAAAAAAATCATTTTGCTTACTGATTAACCTACATTGATCAAGTCACATAAAGCGCTTGGACAGTCTAACACAGACCACAATCCAAAAGCCATGTCTTAGTTATATTGGTTGGTTGGTTGGTTGGTTGGTTGGTTGGTTGGTTGGTTGATTGGAGTGGGAAGGGCACTTGAGAATATTTTTTTTTAGTAATATCTCTAATTTTGAGTAAAAAAAACAATCTAGTCTGAAGTTTTTTCAAAAACTAAGTTCTTGGTTTATATCACTTGTCACTGACATAAATAATTATTATTACCGGGGCAGGGGTGGTGGTGCCTGGGTAGCTCAGTCAGTTAAGCACCCAACTCTTGCTTTCAGCTCAGGTCATGATCTCACAGTTCATGAGTTTGAGCACTGTATCAGGCTCTGTACAGTTTGTGCACAGCCAGCTTAGGATTCCCTCTCTCCCCTCTTTCTTTCTGCCTCTCTCTCTCAAAATAAATAAACTTAGAAAATAATTATCATCAAGGATCTTAGGTGTTTTGGATTTTCTAATAATTATAATGATATAGCATGCGTCTTCATTTAGTATTTTATAGGGAGAAATGGTTCTTATTTGAACCTTGGAAATCCCAAAGTCAAGCTTTTTATGTCATAAATATATAGCCAGTTCAATTAGAGACAATATTTATCACTTAGACTAACATCCTTCTAAACATCTGAAACTTCAAAAATACCATTATACTCATTTGGAAAATCTAAATTGTTTGCCAAAACTCCCTCTCTGAGTTACATAATGTTGAAAATACCTGTTTAACTAAATCATACAAAGCTCTTAATCAAATATAGGACCAATTACGTCTGTTACTTAGAGAGATCTACAAGGACCTCTTGTATAACAAAGTGTCTGGTTCAGTGTCTCTGTACTCTCCTGTGACTAAGTAGAATACCTGTAATTCCCAGGGGGTGATAACAACTAGATGGCAGGTGGCACACCAGGTCATTCTCCATGGCCTAGCAACATTCCATCACTTAGAATTCACGTTTTCATAGTTACTTGCCTAATCTACTTTTGAAGTAAGAGCACCAAATATTGGTTTCCACAACATTTCTGTAACCAGAAGAAATTGAGACCTCTTATTTCTCCAAAATGAACAGAATCCACTGTGGTTTCTCTTTTTTTTTTGACCAAACTTTGAATGTTAAGGAGACAAATGAATGTTCAAAATAGATCATCAAGTTTAAATTTTCAAGGTATTTCAAGTTATCAGTCATCTCATCTCTTTTTTTTTTGCCTTACCAAGTATTTTTCAATATCATTTCTTAGAAAATTGTATGTTTCAGTACCATTTGTTAAACTCAGGATCCTAATTTCCTTTTTATTTATGCAAAAACACCTTTTCATTTCTGCTTTACCTAAGTGAGATAGTCATTTGTATTATTGTTTTAATTAAACTGAAGTCATTTTTGCCTTAGATTTAATTTAAAACAAATACATACACACATTCTTGATGGTAATTGTGAGACACAAACCAAGAGAAGTAGAATTAGATAATTTCTTGATTGCTAATTAAATAAAACCCCAAAACAGACACCAACTATTCTCTGCTTAAAGAAAAAGATAAAAGAAACCTCAGCAGATCATAAATCCTTGTTGTCTGTTGTTCTTGAATTGAATGCTTTAATAGAAAAGATGGCTCTTCAAGTTTTCTTTCTGTTGAGTGTAGTATTGGCGTAAGTAAAAACTGAGGTGTTGTTTTCTGCCTTCCTGTCAACACAATCAACCTACCTAGGATGAATCACGACTCATGACCCCATGGTCCTCTTGAGCTCCAGGATGAAAATGTGGGAGATAAAATGAAAGGACTTGGTGGTACCATCATTCAGCTATTTTCCCCTTCCTGGTCATTGTATCTTTCTCTTGAGTTGATTTTCATTACATGAACTATATAAGTTGAACTCCATATCATTTGGTAAGGCCTTGCTATCAACAATAACAATGACGTGTAACACTTTGGGATAACATTTATGTGTTACGTGCTGTACTGGTACTAATTCATTTTAGCCTCAAAACTTACAAGTTGTCCTCTTGTGACTTCATTCCCGTTTCTGGGAAGTAAATGATGTGCCTTCATTCACCATGTGATGTTTCCAATTTCAAAACTACATGGTTAATTCTCAAGGGGTGAAATTTATGAGAGGCCACAGAGTAGCCTTTTGAGCGTGAATTTGGGAATTAGATATATTTGTGTAAGAATCTCTATGCCATTGTTCCTTCCATGAACTGTAGCAACTCATTTATCCTTCCTATGTCTCAACTACCTCATATGAGAAATGGGCTGGAAAATATCTTTTGAGATTATTGAGAGAATTTAATGTGATAATACACTGAAAGCACTTAGCACTGTGTCTTTCATGGGGTTAAACACTGAATATTACTAATAAACATGATGGCACGAAATGGCAAAACTATATGACATTCTATATTTTATCCTAACCCTCTTCACATTTACACTTGTTTTCATTCATGGGGGATTACCTGCCAGGAGAAATGAAACTGATAGCTTGAAAGGAAGTCACACCCTTCAGAGTGGCCCAGAGCAAAACTAGAATACCGTCAGATATTAAGAAATTAATGTATAGACATGTCGCAGTTTTCAAGCTGTCAGTTTGAAGTTTAACATCTCCCCAATGACATTAGTGCAGTCATTCAGCCAAGAGTTTTAATACATTTTTTTTGCTATTCTCTTCCCTTTTCTTTTCTTTTTTTGTTTTGTTTTTGTTTTTGTTTTTGTTTTGTTGGTACCTGGCATTACCTTTCCTGTCCTTGTGAAGACCTCCATTTGGAGAGCAGGTGGAGATCTTTTTCACCAATCCTTTTATGCCTTTTAGATTTATGGAGGTTTTCTTTTTCCTCTTCCCTAAATTCCATTAGTTTGCAGATTTTCTACAAACTATTTTAAGAGTTACTAATATCATTTTTGTATATCTTTCAGGAAGGATTTGAATAGGCATAATTGTGGGGTGTTTTTGTTTTTTGTTTTTGTTATTTGGACCTTAATCTTTTTCCCTTTCCCTCGTTACAAAGAGTATGGAAAAACAGAGGGTCTGAGCTTTTAAATAGGATTGAATGCATCTTTGAAAGCTAATACTTTATATTGTGATAAATGATAGTGCTCTTTAAAATTGGATGTGTTATGTTGTAAATAAGGTTAAATACAAAGAATCAAGGTTTTAGGAATCCCAGGGTCTTGTTACACTAATCTCAAGTCAGATACTGCTTTATGAGAGAGCACAGTAGTTTAATGGGCATTTATTGATTTATATTAAATTATAACTTTGGAGACAGTAACTTGCAAACTTAAAACAGTCATATGATATTATGAATTACATCTTCTGTACATTAAGAGATCTTAAAGCAAGGAAACCAAAGATAGAAAATATTGGTTCACATTTCAAACCACAGTAAGTGTGAATATAGCCTCAATTTAATAAAAATGTATGATGCAACTTTCCGTGGGTTAAATGTCTTACAATTGCCTTTGGAATGGGCACTTGTTTTCCCATTATTGGTCACTTTAATTGACTTACACTCTAGTTTTCTCATTTAAAGATCACTTTATAGTCCTGGGTGCTCTTCATCTGAGTGATATGTTCTACTCCTGCCTGGTCCAACAACACAACAGTTTACATATTTCTGAATTTGATCCGAAAACTGATTTAAAAATCCATATGGGCAATCCAATTTATCTGAAAATATATACACACAAGTCTGCTCAGAGGTGGCTAAAATAAAATAAATTTCATTTTAGGAGACAGGAAGGAAGCCGAGACAAGACAGTGAAGATTCTGAAGTAAATGGGTACTTGCTTTGACCAAGATCGAAACCCACCTCTCCCCAGAGAATGTTAGAAGAGGGTATGGAAGACAAGCATTGGAAAAGTAGAATGTTTGTGCTTTTCTTTCTGGTGAACTGCATTAAATATTCAGCAAAAGAGGGGGGGGGATCAGTTTACATTACTCTTCTTGTTTCTCATGTATCGACTGACAGGTGCTGTAAACATACATAGACAAACATGGTCCTATGCTTGCAGTGCTCCGGTGACTGAGGGAAGACTGAGTATTTAATCTCCCAAAGTGATCACACTGAGGACTTAGCAGACACACTATGCTGAGATTGAAGAAGAGGCTGTAAATTTTCTATTTTCTACAAAACTATAGGAGCTTGCTTTTCAACTTTGATTCTCAAGAAAATCTACTCAGAGAGATGGTTTTGTTCTGGCAATAAGTTCCTAGGGTAGAGCAATCTTCTTTTGATTCTGAGGACTTAACTGAAACCTTTACTAATACTTTTGAAATAACAGTAGCAGGAAGAACCCAAGAGGCGCCTTCATCTTCTGTCTGTCTTGCTTTGCTGGAGGTAAACCACCAATCCACATGCCTTTGATTTCACTAAGGGTAGAACTTCAGCAATCGGGGAGAAAGAACTGACCTTGGCTTTGAGACCAGAACCAGTATTTAAAACATTTACTCACTCATGCTTTAGAGATGTCATGGTAAATAAATTATAACTGTTTATGCAGAAGACTAAGAGGCTCCTTTTTCTGCATCATAGGCAGCGATTTGGCTGAGATCGTATCATTCTGTGATACTATCACAACTACCTTTTTTCTCACTTGAATTGTACTTTTGGCTGTCATTTGCGCTTTTGAATAAAGGTTTACATTAGTGGAAGATATCATAATAGCCTAGCTCCTTTTCTTGAGTTGATATACAAATCAAAAAGAAAGGATAAGGCCAAGACTCCCTTTGTCCTTGGAAAAATATGCCATCTGCATTTAGCTTATGATATTCAGCTGGGAACAAAATTCTAGCATAAGGAAGTCGTTAATACAACCCTCAAGTTACACTGTAAATTCAAAGTACTTTAAATGCCTTATAATAGTCAAAGCCAGTAAAATCGACCCTGTATATTTTTATTTCATCTCTGTTGGATCATATGATATTTAATAATTGGTTCTGGCACCTCGTTGCAAATTATTATAACTTTGAGATTCAACAGTCCTATTGAACATATGGGCAGCACAGCCTCAGAACATATATACGATACAGCCTCACGAGAGGACCTTCTGTCTTGTTTTCCTTAGCTTGGAAGGGTCAGGTAAATTTTGTTGTGTCGTCATGTGCTAAGATTCCTCAATCTCTGTTTTGCAGGGTAAATGCTTAATGGAACTGATTTTTTTTTCCTCCTTAACTGTGAACACTTCCTTTGCAAAGCCAAAAGAGAAATTCATGCATCTGGGAAGCAGTTTACTGGGCTCTTACTAAAGCAGTTATAAAGCTATTCCAGTATCAGTGCACAAGTATTCATCAGCCCAGAATAGGTTCTATTACTTAGTGCCATATTGTATCCTGGTTTAGCTGCAAACTTCAAGAGTTTCTGGAGTCAGGAGACCTTCCCATGGTATTGAAAGCATATGATGATGCTTCATTAATCCTGGAGAAGATGGAAAGTTGGCGATAAGCTACAGTTGACCCCAAGAAACCTTTCATATAGTTAGACATTCTCCCCTTAGCATTTCTTTCTTCTAGCTCTGCTCACAGTAACACCCTGCGACAATATTAGGGAAAGCATTTCCACATCAACAGCCCGTTAAGGTTATTTTCAACGTTCCTGCTGCTTTGCCTCTATATCTAGCCTGTGTGCCTTGATTTGCTCTTGTATTATTTCACATTAATTGCCATATTGTTTATTGCCATATTCAAACATACCGTAATATGGGCACAGTGGCAATAATTACATAGTAATCTGTACTTAAAAAAAGATGTCAAGATGGGTAGTGGTGGGTGAGTGGGTGGGGTAGGCAGAAAGTTATGATTTATACCTTATGTTGACATTGTGGAACAGAGCTGGTTCAATTTCTCTTGATTTCACTATCAATGCCTAAAATTAATCTCTCTCTGTCATATAATTATTCATTACTAAGACTACTAAGCTAAAAAGTTCATGGAGGTGGGGGCAGTGATTAAAGGAATTTTTCAGGCATTTATTTTACTCTTGCCACTGCAATATTACATTTTTAAAATCGACATCTCAGTGGACAAGAAGTAGCCGTATGCAATGTTTATGATCCTAACTCATTTTGAAGCTCCTGTTTTCTTTAAGAATGTTTTAAAAACAAAAATACTTTTTATACCTATGCTTATGCGCCTATATATTTGCTCTAAATATGCATACAAGGCATTTTTAGGCTCTGGGATATGATCCCCTCTTTGTTGTATTTACAAAAATCCACCTCTCATTGAGCCATCCCACCCTCGTACACCACACTGATCTTGTGAATCTTCTTCACAATCACATTGTCACTTGGTCAAGACAATACCAAGAATCGTCCTCACACTTGTGAGCAGTAAATCAGAGTAATGCTTGATCCTCCTGGTTGACAATCTGGAAGTTGAAATCCTTTTCATGTCGGCAGAGTTGAAAATATCCTTTACTGCCGATTTGCTTCCCATCCTGGTCTGCTTGCTTGGCATCATGTGAGCCAGTAGGTGGAGTGCTTGCTAACAGTAATTGAATATACAGAACTTGAATTTAAAATAAGTGGAAACCACTTTTCTTGTTATAAACTGCTAAAACCATATTTACACTGAACTCTTTCTATGGATATAATTAGTTGAAGAAAAGTTCCAAGGGCAGGGTGGAGATGAATGCAGGACTATAGTTACATGGTAGAGCACAGAAAGGCAACTTGTGCCCAACAGGATCAACACATCATATGGTGTAAACCCATGTAAAGGGGCCCTTTCTCAAACATTCCACTGAATTTGATTTGGAAAATGGACCTTCATCCCCCTTTTAAAAATTTAGTCATCAGGCTGTCCAAAGCATAAACTAGCCTTGTACATGAAAAAGCTTATGCAATAGAAGATTAATTACATGCATGTGTTAATAATAGTCATAGTAAATTCAGCATCTTTGGAAAGAAAAGTTGCGAGAGATGCCTCCAAAATAAAGTGTAACTTTCCCATAAGAGTGTCTTGTTTTCCTTCAGAAGAAGGTTTTCAAATGTATTTAAAAGCTGCAGCTTGAGACTTGCTAACTACATCACTCTAAATCTATCTATATCACACCTAAAGATGTTAAAGCAACATTTAGAACTCCAAGGAGAAAACAAGCAACAGAATTTAGAAAGCAGGAACCACATGGAAATAAGAAAAATCTTCAGTCGTTTTTTAAGAATGTGAGTCCTATGATGTGAAGTAGATGAAAATGCAAGAGTTTAAAAAAGAATCTCTTGTTCCATATCAGGAATACTTACAGATCTGATTTCATGGCACGCAAGTGCTGAAGATCTCTGTGGCTTGCAAATACCACTCCGTCTAAAAGGACTTCAGAGCAAATAATTGCACAGTATGCAATGGCAAACACTGCTAAAATAGTGATCACTTCCCCTTTATTTAACTTTTTATTATAAAAATGGTAAACTCTCTTAAATATAACTTCATGAGGACATTGTTGATTTTTTTTTTTTAAATTGTGTCATCGTGTTCTCAGCTCATATGAAATTTTGGACAGATTTGTGTTTCAAATATATGACTTTTTTTTCACTTTGGGTTGGAATGGAGGAACGGAGGGGAAGAGTGAGCACTGCTAGCTGAATTAATCACCCAAAGCTTTATGTGGTAAATAACTGTTTGAAGCATGCAATAAATAGCTTTACTAAAACCAAACAACTGTTTGCCACTCACTGCCTTTTCAAGCAATATCAATAGCAAAATTGAACTCCCTCAGGCCAGAAAAAGGGAGGTGGGGGGAAGAAGAGTTACTGTTAATTGAAAATAATAACATATTATATTTCTATCTCTGATCCGAAGGGAAAAGAGTATGTTCATTTCCATGAAGAATCTTAAATCAGGCCATGGAATCTGGCTAGTAGATTAGAGTGCCAAACTATGACCAGAACACAATCTAGATCCCTTAGCCGAGAAAGAGAGCTTTGGGGAAATATATTTATTGTTTGCTTTTGATTTTCAGAAGTAGTATGAATATTGGCATATTGTAATTCCAAGGCGATTTGTGTGGTGGTGGGCTAGCCTCCAATGAACCCGTAAGGGAGTTCTGTTAAGAAATGAGTAGCTTTGTCTCAGTCTTTCTCCAGGTTCATTTATTTGCATCTTCAGGTTGTACAAGTATCACTGCATACTTAGCATATTTTTATGCCTCTCATTTGGGAAAAAAAAAATGAGTTCACTTGCTTTCTTGTCAGTTGTCATTGATTTTACCTTGTTTTCTTTGCTTCACTGTGTTACTTCCCCTTAGATGTTGAGCCATGTCATTCTCAGCCAGTGTTCATCCCTTGATAGTGAGTAGGCAATAGACTTTACTGAGAAATAGAAAAGCGTTAGCCTCTGATCTCACCAGGATTATATTCTCTCTTAATAGAAGCTGTTGATAGATACTGAACAGCTCCACATTGGGGTGTTGACTTGTAGAATGAAATCCTCTGCACACAAGCACAGCAAAATATTTTGGTGAAAAGTAATTATCAGAAATAGTGACACTAGTAAATTAGTTAACTGCATTTCAGCATGAAGCTTGAGTTGCCCCTGCCCATTCTTGTTCCAGACCCATTTGAAATCAGCAATTCAGCTTAATGATGTCACAACATTTGCCAGGCTGTGGGCACTGAAGAGAAGACACAGGATTGCTCCCATCACATGAGGTTCCCCTCCTTTCTCTCTACGCAACCAGCCCATCTGTTTCACTCGCTCGGAAACTGTTATCTTTGAAACATCATTCTATTATTATCATGGTTCTTTAAAATTGGTCCTTAACTTTGGATTTTGTTTTGGAAATCAGGTTTTCAAATTCCCTCAGATCTCATTGGCCCATGTAAAATGTTGGTAGTAATATGTCCTAGGAGCAGCTCATCTCCCTAAAGAGCACAAATACTATATATCTCCATTCACTTACGAGAGGATAACCTTTTGTGAAATACAGATAGCCTACTTTTTTTTTTTAATCACAACAAAGGATCCAACCCCTCCCAACCTCTAATATTTTTCAAAGTGTGAATTGAAGAGGACTTAGAGACAGATGGGTCTGGATGATCAAGTTACCTGTTATAGCAGCACATCTGCCGGGGCAGTCAATCACTGTGACGGCTCTGACAGGTCGATGGAGCCTGAGCAAGGATGGCTAATGCAGACAGAAGAACGGCTGGGGAGGGCAGACCTCCTGCCTGTCTCCTGGGTTTGGCTGGTCGGAAAGCTGTACTTGAATTTGCTCTGGTTAAAATTCTGTCTGTCTATTGAGCAATGATATTAGATGAAAGATTTGGGCTCCTAATTTTTTTTTAAAGCCAACATATTGAACACATATGATTGGGAATGAGTCGATTAGCACTTTCAAGCTGTCAGTCAATATTTGGTCGTATTTAGGGGATGGGGTGGGGAGTGTGGGGTGAATCCGATTAGGAAAAGAAGAGATAGGAGATAGTTTCAAAACTGCATTTTCCCCTAGAAGTGTCAAAAGGATGAAATGCATTAAGCACTGGTTCTGAGATGCCTATTTCTGCGAGCTCAGTATAATAAAAATTAGCATTGAACAGAACAAAGACAACTCTAAGAATGCCAAGCAGCAAAGTTAACCAAATTTATGGAGGCATGTTATTTTATGTTTTCCGTATATCCGTTCCTTCCCTCCCCCTTCAATCATAAAGTGAGTCATATTTATCGATCCTAATAGATCCAAGTATTTGGCAGTATCATGGGTTAGGAAATATGGAGCAAGTGATTCCAAGATTTCACAAATTGAAAAGATGTGTTTCAATCAAGTGCAGCACTAAATTGTACCACTTCTCGGACACATTCTTAAAAATGGAGATGTTGGAAGACAATAGAACCTCAAAATATCTAGATTCCTTATAATGGCAGATGAATCAGTTATTAAAATTGACTGTAGGGCAATACCAAAGAAATGATCCTGTATTTCACAGAAATACCTACATGGTAGGTAATGGCAAGAATTGTTAACACCTGTCAACATCTAGAAAGCAAGTTAAATGTATGGTTAGTTCAATTTATGTATTTATGAATGTATGTATATATACATTTATTTTTGTATATGTGTATGTATATTTTATATTTATGATTAGAATACATATATTTACATATTTATAGTTGAATGCACACATTTCCTTGAGAAGGAGAAGAAAAATATTCCATAAGATAAGCATTATTATTACCCCATTGTAGAACTACAGTGAGCAAACATTGCTGGAAAAAGGGCAAAATGTTAATACATGCAGAACTGCTGTTAGTAACGATTTTCTCCACAATGCCAAACTGATGGGGATCCGTGAAAGAGCCATTAAACAGATGCGTTGCTTTTCAATACATTCTTCAAGTATTTTTGCTCCCTCATCCACATTTTTAGTAAATGATGCTAAATGTTTTGAAAATATTACTATATTGGCTTTTTTTACTTGAATTTTTTAAGTGGACTCATATTTAGCAGCAGATGGTTTGAGATACCAGAACTGAAATGGAGTTAGTTATTTGGGTTCAGACTACAACAAAATCTCCTACCTCAGTTTATGGGATGGGAGAGATCAGAGCAATCACCCTCTTCTTTAAAAAAAATCCAAACAATTTCCGAAATAGGGCTCTTCCTAAGGAAGAATTCCACTGTATTGTAGACATAGGTTCACATTTCAATTCTTGCTAATAAGATGTGGCGTTGAAATCTTTTGAAGCTTTTAAGATAGATGAAGTTTACAGGTATATTTTATAAAGAGAAAAAAATTGGTTAGAAACCCACTGTCTGATAATAGCTTTGATACTGATTTAGCTAAAAAATATCCTGAAGATAAATGCATACTATTAGATAACCCAGGGTAACATGCAAACTCCTTGCATCAGCTAAGTGAACATTATCTCACAGAGACTACACTGTAGTCAATAAACAAAATATTTTTTTCCTAGGGAATGTAGCAATTAAAGTTTTTGATATTTTGCTGCCAGTAATAACAGGATTGTGAATTAATTAGGGGCCTTTGCCATTCTCACCCTTTAAAAATATAATTTAATAAAATTCTATTGAGATTTTGCCCAAATATTATCCATTATAATCCATCTATTCGCCCACAGCACTGAGAAAACAGGAAGAAAAAAATGTGTTTGGGAATGACTTCAGTTTTGAGTGTAGGTCAGAACATTCTGGCAACTGGGACTTACGTTGCTTAGAATCACCCTGCTCTACAGGGAAATAAACATACGTGACTTACAGGAATAGAATTCTCTGACTGGAGCTGGGACCAGAAGGAGGAGGGGAAAGATAAAACAACAATAACAAATAAAATTGAAAAAAACCTTAAAACAAAACTTCAGCTATTAAAACCATCTGTGAAATGACAGCAATGATGCTGGGGATATGTCTATAATAGAAAGCAGAATTAAGGGTTTCCAGGGCAAGGTCTAATCCATTCAGGGCCACTGTCATTTGTATCAGGCAAAGATGGTCTTTTAAAAATGAGCTAATGCTCCACAAGGTCAAGGTTAGAGTGAAAAAATGGAGAAATCTGCAGCTTTTAGTTTCTAACAGATACGAGCCTATTTCTGGTACACTTTCTTTGACCTATTGAATGACACAAGTTCATTCTAGACGGGCACAATGATAAAATCACTGAAAATGAAACTTCTATTTTTTTATGTTAAAAGCAAACATTTTCAAGAGTTAAATCTCCATGAAACCTCAGGTCTTTAATATATAAATTGGAGAA